>NC_067160.1:48314509-48614509 GCF_903995435.1 Acomys russatus
TCTTACTGCCTCTCACACTGTGGAAATGACTTTAAGACCAAAATCGAAGTTTCATACGTGATAGATTCTCACATGTAGTCTGACTTGTACATAGAGCTGACATCAGAAATGGATGATGCCCATTGCTCAGGGTTACCAAAAACTAAATTGTCTAGCGGGGATAGTTGGGACTGTGATGGGAGACTGATTTGATGTGTCTAGCTCCCCTCTCTTTACATTTTAAAACTTATCTTTGTGCATATTTGTGTGCACGCCTGCTTGTCCACGTTGGAGGTAGGAAGAGAGCAAGAGGTCCCCCGGAACTGGAGTTACAGGCAGCTGTGAGCCACCTGATATGGATGGTAGGAACTGAACTCAGGTCTCCGGCAAGAGCAGCCGGTGCCCTTAACCTGCCGAGCCATCTCTCTGGCCCCCAGGTTCCCGCTCTTATCTCTGCTAAATATTGCTGTTGCCTTCGGTAGTGCAGAGACTCCCTAGCATCCAATCGGTTTTTACTTTTTTTGCTTGGCGCTATTTTGTTTGCTTCAAAGCTGAGGAACTAAAGAGAAGATCCACCTCTTTACATTAACATAGAAGCTTCCAAACGTGGAAGATGGGCCAATGGCTCAGTCAGTAAAGTGCTTGCAGCTGAGGCATGAGGGTCTGGGTTCAAAGCCACAATAAGAGTTTAAAAAGCCAGGTAAACATGACCGCCACACCTATAATCCCTGGGCAGCCAGTATAGCCTATTAGGAAGCTCCAGGTCCAGTGAGAGTCGGTGTCATTAAAAAACAAAACAAAACAAAAAAACAAGCTGTAGAAGAAGCTTCCAAAGGTTAAAATAGGTAACAGCGCTTGGTGGAAAAAGTTAGGAGCCCTGCACCCAGGTTACTACTCCTGCCTGCAAAGCTGGAGTCAAGCAGGCTGTAAATCAGGCGACACAATTGAGCTGGAATTTCAGTTCCCAAAGGGGATTTGCTGAACTGGAGTCACAAAAAACAAAAGCATTCTGTTTGGGTAGTTCCATAGCACTGGTGTTCACACTTAAGAGAAAATAGTCCACAAATGGTCTACTAGTCCCAGTGGTGTGGATTCGGGTTGGCACTCATGCCCACAGGATGCACACAGTCATCTGGGAGAGGAGGCAGGCGGCTGGAATGCTAGCTGGCTTTCCCTTGGCCCATCAGCACATGCGCGGCAGGAACTCTTCCCAGGCATTTGGAGAGCTCCAGCAGCTCTGTTCCATTCACTGTTGTGGATCTGTTGTTCTCTGTGGGTATACTCCTTTTGAACGCATGACTTCGTCTCAGCTCTGGTGACACTTGATGAAAATCCCATCTACACTGGTGCTTCTCCCCAGGGGTTGGGCCAGTGATGGGGTCGGAAACCTGGGGACAAACTTCACAAGGAAAAATGGAAATTCAGGTGGCAAAGCAGAGCCCAGTTTGGACAACTACCACATGGTTTCTTCTGAGATAGTCTTTGCCCCTTCTCTCTAAAGAATTTGCCCTGTCAGTTGTATTCACAGGTCTCCAGGGTCCTTGTTCCCCCCACCTCCCACACCCTGCTCCCCAGCCCCCCAACCCTCACCCCCAATGTACCAGCAACCTCAGAGCTGGCCCCATCAGTTTACAGGCGAACGTTGGGAAAAGACAGTTAATCGTCTTCTGCTCTTGTTGCCAGAAAATCGACACAGCTGTAGCTAAGGCTGACTCCTTCCTACTTGAAAAGGCCCTGCCGTCCAAGAGCACCTTTACCCTGGCCATCGTGGCCTACGCCCTTTCCCTGGGAGACAGAACCCACCCGGGGCTCCGGTCAATTTTCTCAGCTCTGAAGAGGGAAGCTGTGGTTAAAGGTAGGACTGACTCATCCTGCACTGAGTCTGCGCTCCTGGGGCGGGTGGGATGGAAACCAAGCCGAGTACGATGTCTTTACCCACAAGGAACTGTCACGCCACAAAGTGATGAATCTTGTTACTCAATCATTTATTCACCCAGAAAATCCTGATTCGTTCATTCAACATATAAGCATTGACCGTCCTGTGGAGTCTTCCACTCGAGGGGCAAATCAAATAAAGCCGAATAAATCTAAGCTGGCTGGGTATGGTAGTGTGCTTCTGCAATCCCAGCACTCCAGAGACTGAGGCAGGGGGATCCAGAGTTCCAGATAAGACAGAACAAAACCTCCAGGGGCAACAAGATGGCTCAGGAAGGAACAGGGTTTGCTGCTGCTGCCCAGCCTGACACCTGAGTTCCATCACCAACACCAGTGTGAGGGGAGAATCAGCTCCTGCTAGTGGTCTTCCGACTTCCACAAGCACTGCCATGCACAAGTGCACACACTTACACACACACACCACCAGTAAATAAGTAAAATTTTGTCTTATTTCAAATCCAAGCCCTTGTAATATTTAAATTCTAGTTGGGAAAGAGGCAAGCATGAGAAATAAGTGAAATTTAATAAATATATACGAAAACGGGAGAGAAGACAAATCAGATAGGGAAAAGAGATACAGCAAGGAGCCTGGTCATGAATTTAGATCATGCGCCTTGTGTTGTAATTAACTTATCAGTATGGCCTAGGAAGCCAATAACTGACACAATGAGACTGTAGTGTATTTTAAAGCTACAAACACTACGCTGGGTAGAATCTAAACTACTACTAATCTACTAGTAAATTAAACTAAACTACTCTAATCATGTGGCCTCAAAACCTACATCTATCCCAATCACTTGCCAATTTGAGCCTCCCCGGGAGGATTCTCTCCCTTCTCTCAACTGTCCAGCAACCAGCTCTTCCAACCTCCCTTGGAAGCCCCGCCTCCCACTTCCTGTCCTTCTGCTCAGCTGATTGGCTAAATCGTGCTTTATTGACAACTGCTACATCTATTCAAGGCATTCCTCCACAACCTTGGCGTAAGCCTCACTGTTAGGATTCTGCTTCAGTCTGCCTACCTGTGATGTCACTGCTTACCTGCCACAGGGGCGTGGCCCTGCCCTGAGCCATATAAAAGACAGCCTCCTCTTGGCGCTCCGCTCATGCTCTCTCTCTACCTCCTCTCTCTACCTCTCCTCTCTATCTCTCTTCTTTTACCCCATCTCTCTTTCTCTCTCGTACCCCCTAATCTCCTTTCCTTCTCCCCCCTGCCATGCTCATCTAGTAAACTCCATACAACATAACATCTGCCTGGTACCTTATAGTCTATCATCTGCCTTAATCTTTAATTTTTATATATAACACTCACGAGAACATGATGCAGTTGAGTGCCACTCAGTGTATTCAGAGACAAGTTTTCCCATCGCAAGAGCATCCCCACGTGTACTCACACAGACCTAAGTACTGTAGCCATGGCAACCACCGGGTAAATAATGTCACATGTGGTCTGCTGTCGGCTGAAATATCATTCCGAAGCATATAACTGTGTTCGAGTGCAAATCCCAAATCTGTATTTGAGGGAAGGAAGCAAACCCCAAGGCTATATAGAAGATTGTTACAAGTGGAGAAACAGCACACGCAAATGTCCTGGGGCCTGTGCGCTCCTGGAGCTCCAACAACAGCATGGAGGCCAGTGTGGTGCAGAGCAGTGAGATGGAGCCCAGGAAATGAGAGGGAGCTGGGAAGAAGAGGTGAGGGAGTTGTGGAAGGCAGAGGGGATGTTAGGGGTCATTACAGCATCTCCAGGGTTATGTTTACAGTTTTGCATTGGTTAAAGCATCTGTCTTGGTGCATGTTGTGTTGTTCCAATGGAGTACCAGAGATGAGTGAAGGAAAGAGACTCCTTCTAACCAATGGCTCTAGGGGTCCAAGTACACAGCTCCAGCACCATGGCGGCTTCTAGTGAAGCCCTCGCGGTGAGAAGGCAAGTGGACGCTTTGGAGAGACAGAAAAATGGATTGACCTAGGATAACTAATCTATACCCATCCTCGAAAAGCATCATCTGTTAGTCTCCCCCACCCCACCCCACTCCCACCCCTGAGACCCAAGTTCTGTCCATCCAACACTGGTTCCATGAGAAGAAACCAACTTAAGCCAGGGCAGTGCCCAGGCAAGCAAGTGGGCTGAAGCTGAAATGGGGCTGTGCTGCGTCCGGTCCCCAACCCATGTCCTCCAGGTCAGGGCTGCCCATCTCGTGCACATCTGACTCTAATCTCCATTTTGAGCCACGAGAAGCCACTGAGCCAAGGAATGTGTGGCCTGGCTTGTGTCTCACATGGCTGACAGTGCTGATCCCTGTCCCGTTTCCTCAGCAATAAACAAGTCTTATGTGAAGTTCATGAGCGTCTACAAAATGTCACCTTTGTCATTACTTTTAAAAGTGTGTAAATTTTAACGTAAACCTCAAAATCACTTCTTTGATGCTTCTGAAATAGCACCAAAATGTCTTGGGAATTGTAAAATGTGTTATAAAGTCACACACTTAGCTGGGCATGGTGGTACACGCCTGTAATCCAAGCACTTGGGAGGCAGAGGCAGACAGATCTCTGTGAGTTTGAGGCCAGCCTGGTCTACAAATGAGTCCAGAACAGCCAAAGCTACACAGAGAAACCCTGTCTCAGAAAAAAAAAACAAAAAACTAAGTAAGTAAGTAAATAAATAAATATGAATAAGAAAGTCATACACTTTAAGAGCTAGGCGCGAACTGAACAATTCAAATAATATTTAAAACCTAAATAAACCTTTCCTTTTAACTCAAATAAATCTGAGTATGAGCCGGATTTTAAAAAAAGTCTTGTTCAGAGTCATGAAAGTCATATAATAACTCATTGTAAAAAGATCCTTCAAAATTAAGTTGGCCTTCAAAAAAAATCTTGCCTTACTATTTAAAAAAGATACTTATTTCAAGAAAGATTTGCAGTGATTGCTTCACATTCCTAGAACAACAGCAGATATATATGAAAATATGAAGCTCTCAATTGGGAAGTTAGAAGACTTACATGCTAATCCGGGTGTCCTCTCCCATATTCCAGGTTGTGATAGTTTTCCTCCAAAGAGAAAGATATTATTATGTCAGATTTATTCTTCCAATGTGAATAATGACAATCCATTACCTATAAATAGGGCTTGCTGGCTTACAAACACCTTTTCCATGTGTGTCTCTTGTGAGCGTCACTACATAGACTGGGTCCCACAGAACTAATGAACTTCCTGGGTTGACGCGGCCAGTTGATAAAGAGGAGAGACTAGAACCTGGGTCTGCTGCATCCCCAGCTAATCAGGCTTGCTGCCCCGTTGTCAGATTGGCTATGCTCTCTGGCATGTGTGGCCATCCTTCTACAATGGAGACAAAGGGTACGGATCGCATTTTGTGTTGGCCACCTCGATGAGGGTCTAACTAGAAAAGAGAGCTGTTAGGAGCAAGAAGGCAGCCTCACGTGTACTGGGATCTCATCAAGATCCCATTTTAACTTCTACTGAGAAACGTCATGTGTTGACCTCAGGTAATCCACCCATTTACCGTTTCTGGAGAGACACTCTCCACCATACGGAAAGCTCGGCGCCTCACAGTGGCACGGCAGGTATGGTAGAAACCACAGCTTACGCTTTGCTCACCAGCCTCAACCTAAAGGAGATGAATTACGTCAATCCGATCATCAAGTGGCTATCTGAAGAGCAGAGGTACGGAGGCGGCTTTTATTCCACCCAGGTAACGTGTCGTTAGCCTGATCTGTGCTGCTGCTTCCCACATTATACCTTCCACACTCATTCTGGCCCCCAGGACTCTAACAAATGGACTACCATAGCATAGGCACAAAGCATGTCTAGACTCATGGGACCCTGGTTGTTAGCTGTGTGAGTAACTTCATTATGCAGAAGAGGAAATGAGTCTAAGGAGGCTTATTCAAGGCCCAAATCAGCACCCATGTCTCCGGCATCTGTGCCCAGTGGTGCTTCTTTCATCATCTTTGTTGTTGTTGTTGTTGTTGGTGGTGGTGGTGGTGGTGGTGGTGGTGGTGGTTTTTAGAGACAGGGTTTCTCTGTGTAACCTTGGCTGTCCTGGAACTCACTTTGTAGACCCAGCTGGGCTGGCCTCGAATTCACAGAGATCCCGTTGCCTCTGTAGATGTGGGCCTAAAGGCATGTGCCACCACTCCTGGCTTTTCATTGTCTTTAAAGACCATGGAAGGCTGTTAGGTTGTCAGCAAGTGCATCAGTTTCTGTTTAATGAGTAGTGGTTACCATAGAAACAAAGGTACGGATGAATCCTCTTCTGTGTGGCTAGCAAATGCATTTATCTGCCTGTCGATTATGTTTTATGTTGTGACCACTGTTATTCAGTTGGATAACCACAGGCATATATTGCATAGCAATGTTTTGGCCAATAACAGACCACAAATATAACGATGATTCATAAAATCATAACAGAGCTAAAAAAAACTTGCTACTGACCGCTACTAGATCTGTGGCTGTCATCATGTCGCATGTATGACATTATGTGTTTTAGCTGGTGCTGATGTGAGCAAACTTACTGTGCTGCCAATCACACGAATGGATAACACTACAAACTGTATAGTGATGCCTGATAATGATGACAAGCAACTAAATTACTGGCTCACATGGTTATCTGGGGTTTCTATGAATTGAACACAGGAGCCTGCAGCTATTAAGGGCATGCTCCACATCCAAATGCTCCCCCGTCCCTATACCATGCCTTATTACTGAAAATATATTCTATTCACTCTACTTCTAAAGGGGAACCATATTGAAACATGCAATGTCTCACAAGCAACAAGAACTCGGGCCTCGTGCCCACTGTGCCTCTTGATTGTGACCGACTTGCACTACCCAGGTTTGTGTGCACACACTCGGTGATGCTTGCACAATTATGAAATCACCCAGCAGTTCACGTTCAGAGCGTGCCCTGTCTTGAAGTGGTGCACAGCTGTGCGTCTGTGTTTAAAGTGGAGCTCAGATATTAACATCTTTGCTCTCTAGGTGTTTATGGATAGTGATTGTGCAAGTGGGTGTGTGTGGGTGTGGGTGTACGTGTGTATAAGAAGTGCAGGGGTTTCTCCAGATTGAGTTAGCAATTGTTTAATGGGTTTTATTATGGAGACAGCCAGGCTTAGCAGGAAAACGTGCCCTACTGATTAGCTGCTATAGACACAGGAGTGGCCAGACATTTAATATCTAGTCACATTTACTCATCTTATAGAAGAAAATGAGGAAGATCCAGAGTGAACAGAAGTGCATTAGCTCGTGTTTCTCAAGGATGAAAAGACCAAGGTTGAGGGGCCACAACTGGCCAAAGAAAACATCCCTTCTGTGTCATCCCATGAACAGCAAAGAAGAGAAAGAGGAAAGAGAAGAAAGGAGAGAGGGGGAGGAGAGGAAAGAGGAGGGACAGATCTACTCTTTTATAAGGATAATGACACTAATCTACTTGTGAGAGTGGTGACACCATGACCTGCACACCTCCCATTAGATCCCAGCCCCCCAACATTGCCACCTTGGACATTAAATCTTCAACACATGGACTGTAAAGGGCACAACCCATCATAGCAGACACGGAGGAAGACATAGATACCTGTACGCTCCACGACTCTTACATTATAGTGGGGAAGGCAGCCGTCAAGTAACTATAAATAAAAGTGTTATAAATCGGAGTGGTCTAAAGGGCAGGAAATGAGCATCAAAACTATCAGGAAGGGATACTTGTTGGCCTTGCTGCGGCAGTATTTAAGCTGAGACTAAAGGACAAGAAAGAGGGAATGTGCAGGGCCAGAGGGAATTTTCAGAGTGACCTACCTGAGGGTACGGAACATGTAGTGAACCCTGACCTGAGGCCACACTTCCTTCCTGCTGGAAACAATGTCCTTCCTGTGGGAGAGCGACCTTCCTTACACCCCCACAATAGCCCTTCAACCCCCTTCACTCCGTCAGCTGGAGCGTCACCTCCAGACAGTGCTGCCTACCTACCATCTCCCAAGCAGGGGATCTGTAGAGCTGGGTGTACTTAGAGCCGGGGAGGCCGAAGTAAGAGCATTTCACGTTCAAGCCTATATATGGAAATCCTGCTCTCAGAAAGAACGTGGGTCTATTTGTAAACTGGGACTGTATAAATGAACTAAATGTGCTTTTTCGTGGATTATTACCAGGACACAATCAATGCCATTGAGGGCCTCACAGAATACTCGCTGGTGGCCAAACAACTTCATTTGAATATGGACATCAATGTCTCCTACAAACACAAAGGTGATTTCTACCACTATAAGGTGACAGAGGAGAATTTCCTTGGAAGGCCAGTAGAGGTAAATGCAGAAATGTTCATAATATTTTGCAATCAGATGGGCCCCATTTAAATCCTCTCGTCCATCCTTATTGTACCTGTGCTAATGGTCATTGTTTAAGCGTTCGTTGAGTATCTGTTGACTCCTAATCAGGGCGCCTATTATATCTTCATCACTGGTGATTCAAGAGAAAAGGACAAGAAACTCATGTCCTGGGGAGGGGACACTCATTTAAACACGTAAGAGTCTGGAAACATCTATATTGAAAGTGTGGGGCAGGGACAGGGGTGAGGATGGGCTCCTGATTCAAGCCAACAGATATTGTATATAGGGGAGGGGTTTAATATGTCCACATATGTAGGCTACATCTGGAAGAATCAGAAAGGGACAGTCAGGTAAAGAATATCCACCATATGTAATGCACACGCAAACACACCATTGCGGGGACACGAAAGGCATGTTTGGGCACCTGCTCGGTTTTTGTCCTTGGTCTTGCACACAAACTGTAGCTAGCTTGGGATTGACCTCTGGATCTCTAGACTCCTTGTTCCATGTCTTTCTCCAAAGCTAGATTGTTTTTAAAATTTAGTTTTATTTTATGTGCATTGGTGTGAGGGTATCAGATCCCCTGGAACTGGAGTTACAGGCAGTTGTGAGCTGCCATGTGTGGGTGCTGGGAATTGAACCCAGGTCCTCTAGAATGGCAGCCAATGCCCCTAACCCCTCAGCCATCTCTCCAGTCCCCTAGGCAAGATTTTTTTCCTCAGGGAAAACTTTAATGGGTTATGAAATTCCCCCCCCCCAAAAAAAAGATACATTAGGCAAAGTATATTCTATAATATTATAGCTCACAGTCTACACAGCCAAATGCACATTTTTCTAATTTTCATGTGTGAATTGAGTGCATTTAATATAGAAGCAAATGGGACTAGACCTCACTGTGTACATACCCTACAGATCCATGCTTATGAAAGTAAAGAGATATGAGAAATGAAACTTAAGCAAAACTTGTAAACCAGTGACTCATAGCAAAATAATAATAATGTAATAGCATAACAATAGCATAATAGTAGTAATACTCATTTTTATAAAACTGCTTCTCACTTTCTCTCTTAACAGAGCTATGACCCAAATAATTGAGATGAGACTCTATTATATTATTTCAATAAGCTTCACAACACAATAACTGAGCAGTTATTACTCTATTCTTAACCCTCTAAGCTAATTTGGTTTCCTCCCAGTGTACATCCCAGAGATATTTGCACTTTGTAGCTTTCCCTGCTCCAGCTCCTCTCCTGGTGTCTCTTGGACCTCTGCCCATGGCTCAATCCCCTACTTCCTCTTCTAACTCCTCCTCCCCTGGCTGGCAGGAAGTCCAGCCCTATTTTCTCCCCTACTAAGCAATTGGCTGGAAGCTGCTTTATTGGCATATCAGGGAACAACTGGGGAACAGTGTTTACACAACACTGAGACGGGAGATTCTCAGAATGAGGATTGCAACCAGATATGGAAGATAGAGAAATCAATATTTGAATTACACAATAACCTTATGCCTGCAAATAATAATAATACAGACATGGCCATAGACAAAGATCTATACCAATAATTAATGATCTAAACATTTCAAATACAGATCTGATTTCCAACTTGCTTTGAAAAAATAAGATGTGGCAACAAGGCTGTAAGCATTGGCCCTGGCCTTTTCTTTTCTTTTAAACAATTTACTGATGTTTATTTCATGAGCATTGGTGTTTTGCCTGCGTGTACGTTTGTATGAAAGTGTCAGATCCCCTGAGACTGGAGTTACATGCGGTTATGAGCTGTCCTGTGAGTGCTGGGAATTGAACCAGGTTCCTCTGGGAGAGCAGCCAATGCTCTCGACTACTGAGCCATCTCTCCATACCAGGGCATGACTTTTTTCAACTGTACCAGTCACATGATAGATAAATATCCAGCTGTGTCCATATTTCCTCACCCTCTGAGCCTCTGAAGGTGGCAGTGCTGTGGCCTCTAGGTTCAGAATATGTCCCTTGTCCCAGGGAACATTTAGAAATCACCAGAGACACGTAATCTGAGTCTAAGTTCTAATGAGGAGCTGTAGATCTGAGCAGCATAGTAAGGCTATATCCTAGCTTCGTGTCCTGTGCTGGGATAAAATACCCAATGAAAGCAACGTAGGGGAGAAAAGGTTTTTCTAAACTCGGGGGTCCGGCATACAGTCCATCAGTGCGGGGGTGAGGGGCAGTCAAGGAGGCTGGAGCCGTAAACAGTTGCTTCTAGCGACTGTCCGGTGAGTGTGGAGTTACTTCTGTTCAGCTCGCTTGCTCCAGCTCTATACAGTCCAGCACCCAGAGAATGGTGCGGCCCACAGTAAGCAGATCTTCTTGCAAAAATTAGCATTATAAATACTTCCCTCTCCAGACATACTCACAGGCCAACCCAATATAGACAGCCCCTCACTGAGTTGCTCCTTCTGGGTGATACTAATTGTGTCGCGCTGACAGTTAAAACGAGCCATCATAGTCTACTCCGAGTAGGCAGAATTACTTCATCTGTAGGAGTAAGGCTCTGAGGGGCCTTTTGCCATCTTAAAATAACACAAGCTCCGCGTAGATTGCTGCTTCCATGTGACACCTGGGCTGCTCTTGTCCAGCTTGGAATTCGCTGCCACGGCTTTTCCTGAAATGTGCCACATGATGCAGTGTGTTAGTTGCTGAGTAATAAATATGGACACTGTAGTTAAAATGCAGCTAAGCCCGGTCTGAGCGGGAGGGGAGCTGAGACCCGGTACAGCACAGAGCGTTTCCAGGCTCATCTGAGGCTGTCTTCGCTCGGCATCTCAGAGCGCTCAGCCCTGAGAGAACGCTGCGGTATCCTGTCAGGGAGAATTGGAAAGGCAGCCTATTCCCTGGGTGTACTAAAATTTGAAGGAAAGACTGACAAACTTGAGTGCACACTGAGCCCCCTTTGCACCACCGTGCCAGGCCAAGAGAAACAGACACTGCAAATGTAGAAAGAGTCAGGGCTGGGTCTTCAGCCTTAACCAAAGCCTCTCCTCTGTAACGTCCGCAAAATGAGCATATGTGGATGATAGAGGGGGGGTGCTGAGCTCCTGGAGGGGAGGAGTGAGAAGAAGAGCAGCAAAGCTAGATTTTTTAAAAAATATAATTTATTTTTACTTTACATACATTGGTGTTTGCCTGCATTTATGTCTGTGCGAGAGTGTCAGGTCCCCTGGAACTGGAGTTACAGACAGTTGTGAACTACCCTGTGGGTGCTGGGAATTGAACCTGGGTCCTCTGGAAGAGCAGTCAGTGCTCTTAACCACTGAGCCATCAAATGATAGATGAGTAGCAGGATTAAGTGAGGTAGCCAGAGGCTTGGGATAGAGTTCTAGGGGGTTGGGTTCCAGTACCTGGATGGGGTTCAAATAAGCGCAAGTCAGCCAGAAGCAGGGAAGATAAACCACCAGGAAGTGAAGGATCGCTGAGGTAGGAGAGGACCAGAGAGGTACCGTGGCCACTTCAGAGCCTTGCCTCTCGGTGTTTATGAAAACAATCCCCATCACCATATGCATAGACTCCAGAAGGAATTTGTTCGCTTGGGAAAAAAGAAATAAATATCTAGCTTTACAATTAATATATATATATATGTATGTGTATATATTGTTAATTATATGTGTATAATTAATGAATATTTAGTTTTACACAGAATATATATTATATAATCTGACCCCTGATGTTGGCTTCAAGTAGCAAGCTTTAATTGTCTTGTGGAAGGCAGGGATGGGCCCCAGCATCCTTTAGAGCCTGCTGTGTGCGGATCTTCAACGTCATCCATTTAATTTCTTAAGAACCAAGAGAGGTGGGGCTGGAGAGGTAGCTCAGTGGTTAAGAGCACTGCCTGCTCTTCCAAAGGTCCTGAGTTCAATTCCCAGAAACCACATGGTGGCTCACAACCATCTATAATGAGATCTGGTGCCCTCTCCGGTGTGTCGGTGTACATGCAAACAGAACACTGTATACATAGCAATAAATAAGTAAATCTTTTTTAAAAAATAAAAGAACCAAGAGAGGAGGCTGCCAGGTCTCCCCCCACCCTCCCAACTATTTCTTTCCTCTATCTGCCCTCTCCCAGATGAAGAATGAAAACATGCTTTCTCTACCGATCCCTCAGGTACCTCTCAATGATGACCTCGTCGTCACCACAGGATATAGCAATGGCTTGGCTACAGTATATGTGAGTAGTTGACGGGTGCCAGGGAAAGCTGTGTATCTAGGTAACATGAAAAAAAATTAAGATTTTGTTTGATGCAAAGTTGCCGAAATATGACTTGGATTACCGTGACTAACGTGGGATTCATTTATCCAATCCTTTCTTGCTGCCTTGACCATGCTCACAGTTTATTTTAGACAGTACCTGGTGGTCCTTATATGTACGCCCTCTATGCATTTGTGGAAATACTTTACATACTGCATGTAGCCATGCACTGCATTGTGACATTTCTGCCAAGACGTGGCTATGTATGTGAAAGTCTCGTAAGACTGCAGCAGCTAGTGATGTCTTAACTGTTTTAGTTTGTATGAACATACCCTATGATGTTCACACAATGAAAAAGTTGCCTAGTGGACTATTTCCTAGGAAATATCCCCATTGCTACACAGTATGCAGATCTGTAACTTTATGGTTCTGTGTGTATCCATGAGGCACACGGCATGTGTGTTGTGTGGTCCGTAACAGAGTCATCTCGTTTACTCAGCATCTTTTGGGGTTGGTGTCCTATGACCTCCTCTCAGTGCTGGGTGTGTCCACGCAGTTTGGAATTGCACTCCTTGAGCAGAAATTACATCCCTATTGGCGGTCTTGATTAACCTCTCACCTTTAGCACGTTAGTTGCTTCAAGGACTGTTCATAAGGCAGCACAAAGGAAAGAAGGTTGTCTGTTTCCCCCTCAGTGCTGGCTGCTGTCAGAGCATCTATTTCTGGCAATCCAAACACATTTCTGCTCACCATTTCTGCTCACCATTTCTGTCTCAAAAGTGTGTGGAGTTGGGAGAAGTCAGCTCTTCTTAGGCTAAGACTAGGGTAAGAAGTGAAGATGCAGGCTACCGGCACCTGCGTCTGCCAGAACAAGGGGCTCAGATCTGACTCTCCAGGATCTGTTTGGGAGACTGTGCTTGGCCAAACGTCATCATTTGGGTTTTTCTGGTTCTTCATGTTTGTATGGACTGTGAAGTTACTGGCTGACCCACACGCACCATTTGCACTGGGCACCAAACCCACTCTTTCTCCTGTCTCGCCCACAGTCCTGTAAATGACCCCTTTCGCATGCCCATTTTACATGCAATTTTCTTGCTTCCATATCCCAACACAGGTAAAAACTGTGGCTCACAAAACTAGTACCGCTGAGGAATTTTGCAGCTTTTACTTGAAAATTGATACCCAAGACATTGAAGGTAAGCTAGCCTGGTGTGTACAGTATTTAGCTATGCATTTAAAATGTCAAGTAGAGCATGTCCCTGATTAGGAAGCATGTGCCTGTGAGGGGGGAATCTTAGTATAGTTATTAAGTAGGTTGGCATCCAGGTAAACATTACTACCGTTCATTATGATAGATGTAATAATATCAAGTAATATAGCAGCTAAGCTAAATGTCTTCAGTGTTATTATTTAGTAATTGGTACTTTTAAAGAATGTAACAGGTGGGGCCAGGGAGATGGCTCAGAGGTTAAGGGCACTGACTTCTCTTCCAGAGGGCCTGAGTTCAATTCCCAGAAACCACATGGTGGCTCATAACAATTTATAATCTGATTTGATGCCCTATACTGGCCTGCAGGGGTACATGCAGGCAGAGCACTGTATACATAATAAATCTTTTTTAAAAGTTTTTAAAAAGAGGGAGAATGTAACAGGTTGTAAGGCTCCAAGAGGACTATTTATTTGGATTTATTTCTATTACTTTTTGTATAAGGACTCTATTCAAGAAACCCTCTTCTCCCCAGGTCCTCATTTTCCCTTTCTTGTCTTTCATCTTTCTCTAGTACATATGGTCTTTTTAAAATGTGCTCCCCCAACCCTTTCTTCAAACATACAACTTTCTTGTGCCTCTGTTGTTTGGTTGACACTTCCGTGTCCAAAGAATCAAGTCCACTTACACGCACCTGCCCTCTTGCTCTTCTAACCTTTGCTCCGGGGTCACAGGGCACACATGTCTCCCTGTCAGCAAGTCAGGTATGCTCCTTCAGGAAGCTTCTTACACCTCCCTCCCCCATGCAGAGGCTGCCCTCTACTCCTCCTCTGTCCAGATCTGCCCCCTCCCCCGAGACATTGCCCAAACATGCTTAACTCCTCTCATGGAGAGATATTTGAGAGCAGAGAGCTCCTCCAGAAATGGACACATCCCACTGTTGTCAATAGCTTTAAATCTCCACAAATGCCAACTTCCAGGTCACAAATCATTTTAATGTGTTTAGAGATGTCCTAGTGAACAATTCTGTCCCAGCATGCTCCAAAAACAACTACAAACTGCCTACGTCCTACTTTGTCATTTGTGTGTTTCTCTGTGTGGCAGTGTCCAGCTACAGAGACTCCGGACAGAAGCGTATAGTCGCATGTGCCAGGTGAGTCCACGTCCTCAACCTGGAGTGCAGGTGTCGAGGTCTTGCTCTTCCTGTGGTATCCTCAATGCCTTTTAACACATCCAAGGATGCTCGGTTGTTCATTTTTGTTTTTGTTTTTTGTTTGGGGCTTTTGTTTTGTTTTTGTTGTTGTTGTTGGTGGTGGTGGTGGTGGTGATGGTGGTGGTGATGGTGGTAGTGGTGGTTTTTCTTCAAGACAAGGTTTCTCTGTGTAGCCCTGACTGTCCTGGAACTTGCTTTGTAGACCAGGCTGACCTCGAACTCAGAGAGCCTCTTGTCTCTGCCTCCTGAGTGCTGGGATTAAAGGCGTGACCACCACCACCTGGCCAGCTGTTTTTTAAAATGTAGAATACAGCAGAAATTCTTAAATAGTTGCTTATTCTGGAAGGCACCTCTGGGTTTGCTCATCTCTCCTAGTTTTTGTCCTCCTTCTGATTCAAATAGTATAATAACCTTTGTGGATCTTTCAGAATGGTAGAAGTGTGGTATAATTATTGGGAAAAGAAAGTACAGAAGAATCCTGCACATGGATCATGTCCTCAGCAGGAAATATATTCACCAGGAAAACCTCATTACAGCTGGCCGCTCCGCTTAGGCTGCAAACTCAGGCCAGGAACTTCAGAAACACCCAAAGCTCAGACTCAGTCTCATGCAGCCAGTGTTTAGAACTGTCTATGTCAAACCATCTGGTGGCTAAATGCAAAACCCTAAACTGGCCACTCTATTGCCTTCCTACTGTTGCTAGGCAGCATCTCAGCTTATTCTGAATCTGACCCCTGTCATCACCTCCTTCTCTGACTTGCCTTCATCTTTCCTTTATAAAGTGCCTTGTAAGTCCAGTGAATGCCTTCAAATAACCCATAGCACACAGACACACACACACACACACACACACACACATACACGTTCTGTGTTGCTACACAACATCATCACAGGTCAGGAGATTAGGATGAGGGCATCTTTGGAGACAATGAGTCTTCTCACCACAGCCTCCTTCTTAGTGTGTCTGCAAAATGTGCACTGGTTTTGAAACACACACACACACACACACACACACACACACACACACACACACTTCTGGCTTTAGTGAGCATAGAGTGAACTGTCGGTGGCAAAGCCAGGACCAGAGCACAAATCCTTCATTTCTCCATCTCCTCTCAGGGCCACCTGCCACGCCCTGTCTCCATAAATCCTCATGGTATAAATTAACAAACAAAACCCAAGTCATAGTTGGTGAGATATACATACTTGTAATCACACATGATGCCAAACTGCCCAGTGTGGACCTAGAAACTGGTACAAATTGTGTATTCGATTCTAACTGGACAGCCTTTGATGGTGACGTAGGATTCCCCTTGTTTTAGAAATAAAGAAGCTGACACCCAAGGAGGTGAAGTGACCTGCACAATCTCCATTAGAGGGAGAGGCAAGGCCTGGGCTCCCTGACTCCTGGGGCCACCACTCTGTCTGTATACACCAAGACTACTTGTCCCAAGAAATAACTTGCATTTTGCCACCTCCCTGCCAGCTGTTTCCCAGCTGTGTCTATGACCCTGAGCCTCTCTCGCTTCTCTGGATTTTGTCATTTCCTGGCTTTATTCCCTGACCAGAAGCCTTCTCTCCCTCCTTAATTTTTTTCTTTTTTCTTTTCTTTTCTTTTTTTTTTTTTTTTTTTTTTTTTTTTTTTTTTTTTTTTTTTTTTTTTTGATATTTCAAGACAGGGTTTCTCTGTGTAGCCCTGGCTATCCTGGGACTCGATTTGTAGACCAGGCTGGCCTTGAACTCAGAGATCCTCCAGCCTCTGCCTCCTGAGTGCTGAGATTAAAGGCGTGCGCCACCAGTATTTTCATGTGTCCTCCTGCAGTGGACGGTTTCTGCCTAGAATGGTGGTGTGCTCATCTTGTTCTGCAAGGAAAGCACTAGGACAGACAGCAGCTCAGAGGCCTTCTGAACACTAACCTTTCAGGCTCTGACCCACATACCTTAATACACAGAACCAAATGTAAAGGCTGGTGACATGCCTTTAATCTCCGCACCTGGGCAGACAGAGGCAGGTAGACTAGTCCATGAGCTTGAGGCTGGCCTGGTCTACATAGGTAGTTTCAGGGTATCCAAGGGCTACATAGTGAGACCCTGTCTCAAAAAAAAAAAAAAAAAAAAAAAAATATATATATATATATATATATATATGTATGTATGTATGTATGTATGTAAATAAAGGCTGCTGAAGAACGGTTCCCTTTCTCAAAGAGTCTTACCATTTATTTAATCAATTTCTCAATCTCTGATTTGTTTTAGCTACAAGCCCAGCAAGGAGGAGTCAGCATCCGGGTCCTCCCACGCAGTGATGGATATCTCCCTGCCAACCGGAATCGGAGCAAACCAGGAAGACTTACGTGCTGCAAGTGGTTTTTTTCTTAGAGATACTGTGAATGCTTGAGCTTTTTTCCTATGTTGTTTTCTGAGCAGACTTCTATTCTTTTACTTCAATGTCTCGCTCTCATATGATCACCCGGAATATTCTTTCTAAAAAAAAAAAAATCTAACCGTGATTTGACATAATGAAGCAGGAGCCTCACTTAACGAAAATGTGTGAGTGCGTGCGTGTGGTAATGTGCTCCGGCCTGGCAGGGAAGCGGCATCCTCCTTCCGCTCAGTGGGACATACTGTGGCTCTGTCAACAGGGAAATGCAATCAGAGAAAAGTAAATTCAAGCTCTCTCTTTCCCTCCCTCCCTCCCTCCCTCCCTCCCTCCCTCCCTCCCTTCTCTCTCTCTCTCTCTCTCTCTCTCTCTCTCACTCTCTCTCACTCTCTCTCACTCTCTCTCTTCTTTCTTCCTTAGCTTGTGGAAGGAGTGGATCAGCTCCTAACTGATTACCAGGTCAAAGATGGCCGAGTTATTCTGCAGCTGAACTCGGTAAGCTCCACCCCCTGACATGCCCACCTTACCATGACATCTTTACAGACTGAACCACTGTCAACAGCTCTTCCCCCACGCCTTCCTTAAAACCTTGACTTTGTCAAACAGATTCCCTCCAGAGATTTCCTTTGTGTCCGATTCCGGATATTTGAACTTTTCCAAGTTGGGTTACTGAATCCTGCCACCTTCAAGGTATACGAGTATCACAGACCAGGTAACCATAACCGGCTCTGATCGCCTCCACGGCTTGCTCGGACAGCTCTGCCGACATCTTCCTTAGAAATCTGAGAAGGGCCTGCATGTCTTTTTGGTTTGGTTTGGTTTTGGTTTTTCAAGACAGGGTCTCTCTGTGTACCCTTAGCTGTCCTGGACTAGCTTTGTAGACCAGGCTGGCCTCAAACTCACAGAGATATGCCTGCCTCTGCCTCCCAAGTGCTGGGGTTACAGGCATGTACCACTGCACCCAGCTCTGAAGATTCATTTTGTTGTTGTTGTTGTTGTTTTGTTTTTGTTTTTGTTTCGAAGATTCTTTTTTAAACGCTGCATTCAATCATTTCCTGCCTCAGTCCTCAGCTTCTTCCTCTTTTAAATAGCTGGACTGTGTTACCCTCGGACTTCAAAATGCTTTACCTCAAGTCCCTTTGTGGCAGGGAGTGCCGGTGTCGCTTGAGGACGCCCAATTACTGTTCCAATCTTTTAATCCTCCCAGAACCCCCATCCTTTCTGTATTTTCCTCACAGCTGGTGCACAGAGCTAGTCGCCACCTTGCACTGAAATCACGTGGTTTTATACCATTGCCACCAGCTTCCTGTGCGCGCGCGCGCACACACACACACACACACACACACACACACACACACACACACACGTTCATGCTCATGCCCCTGGTGTGTGGTGCAGCATCAGATGGATGTAAGCTCAGCTCAGCTCCTTCTGAGGGGTGGAAGGGACCACACAACTTTTTACCAACTTGGGGCTGTTCTGTTTGTTAGAAGATCCTTAAGGGGATCAAATGCTGACCTGGTTTTTATCTTCTGAAATCACATAAAGTATTAGTGACTCTTCCCATATATATGCATCTGTGTGTGTGTATGTGTGTGCATCATGACGTGTATGTGTGTGTGTGCGCGCACGCACGCACGCACGCGTGCACTCATCTAGCCCAAATAATACAATTCCTTCAAAAGACACTGGACTAATGTGATTTAGTTTCTTCTCATTCTTGGGAGCACAAATTACTTTCATTCTAAGAATGACTATTGAACAGTGAAATTCCAAGCAAGCACAGAGCCAAAACTAACAAACCGGAGAGGGGTCTTCTTCAGGCCTAGGGACACTCCCCAGGAGCCATAAGTTAAAAGACTGAAATAGATCATCTCTGAGGCCCCTCGTAAGAGACTCAGCAACCAATAAACAGTGGTCACCAGCCACTTCCTGTAACCGTGTCTCCGTCCCACAGACAAACAGTGCACCATGTTCTACAGTACCTCTGACACCAGGCTGCAGAGAGTTTGTGAAGGAACTACATGCCAGTGTGTAGAGGGTAAGCGCCTGGGCAGCCTGCCCTTCCCTGTTGGAAGGGAATCTTGGGAAGTTATTTAGCCAAATTGTCATTTGTCAGCTGACTGAAAAGTAATGATTCTTAAAAACCTCCCAAACACCCTGGTGGGACCCTGTTCAAGAGCAGAGAAACACCACCCAGTTGGCTGGGGGTATCCTAGGGGACATAATGTGGCTTCCTTTTAACTTTCACCTAATTTGTTTTTTAAGGAAAGGAAAAGAACCAAAGAGAACAGAGATGCTAGGCCACCAGGTCTTCATCCTCTCACCCTTTTTAACTTTGTTTTGCTTTGGTTGGTTGGTTTTTTGTTTTTGTTTTTCAAGACAAGCTTTCTCTGTGTAGCTCTGGCTGTCCTGGACTCGCTTTGTAGACCAGGCTGGCTTCAAACTCTCAGAGGTCTGCCTGCCTCTGCCTCCCAAGTGCTATGATTACAGGCGTGCGCCACCACGCCTGGCTCCTCTCACTCTTAATTCCAGTGAATAGAATTTCCTGTCACTTCTCAGAGTTTAATTCTGTCTCTTGGAAGTCAAAGGCAGCCTTTTTGCCAACTCACCAAAACCCACAGAAGTCAACATGAGTTCTCCATGAGAGTCCAGGTTTTTGTCCCGTCTATTGGGATTTCTTTATTTGTGTTTGTTTTGTGGTTTTGGGTTGTTTTTTTTTTTCTACTTCTTAGGTCCTTATTGTGCCATCTTATAGCTAGAAATCAAATTATCATTTATGTTCATTAAACTCCTACAATAGAACTTACTCCCCACTTGCTCCCTTCAAGGGAAAGAGGCTCATTTCTGAAGAGCTGGCTGTGGCGCGACGTTGGTTGGCAGGTTTAACATTTGCTTTTTATAACATTTCACTTCATCGAAGAGAAAACGGACAGGTCTTAGGGCTACGGCATTTATAATAAATGGTCCCAGACTGTCTCAGGGCTCGTTGGAGACTGTTTCCTCCCACAGGGAGCGCCTGCTTCAGAACACTAACCTAACTTTCACCATTCTCCACATGACTCAGCTGACTGTGGGCAACTGCAGCCGGAACTGGACCTGACCATCTCCACAGACACCAGGAAAGAAACAGCGTGTCAGCCAGAGATTGCGTACGGTGAGTGCAGATGCTCAGCAGACTTCTCTTAAACACGAAACTCCATCAGTGCATGTTCGATTAGAAAGGCGAAACACTGCACATTAGTGACGTTATGTGAGTATAGCGTATCTTAGGTCCCTTGAAGGAAAAGGTCAGGTACAACACAAGTTTCATAAGGACCCTTTAAAAACGCAACCCACCATCACTATGTACCAGGGGGGAAACTGAGGCTCAAGGACATTAAAAGTTTGCTCGAGGCCACAAGGGACATAAGTGAAGTGCCCCTGGTCCTGCTGGTTTTGTCTACAGAATCTGCTCGGTACAGCAGATGAACCTTAGCTGCTTGTGGCTCCCTCTATTTCCTTCCTTTGATGTCATCTTCATTTTTTTTTTTTTAAATCTTACAATTTGGCCAAGGGGGTTGGGGAAGATCCTTGGAATGACTGCCTTGACAACTGCTATCCTCTTTCTTCGTCTGACGGCAAACCCCGGCTTCCGCCAGGGACGGCGTTGGTAGCGTTCATTTTGTCCTGTTTTGTCTGCCCAGCTTACAAGGTGAGGATCACGTCCACCACGGAAGAAAACATTTTTGTCAAGTACACTGCGACTCTTCTGGACATTTACAAAACAGGTGAGCACCCCTCCTTCCCCCTCAATAGTCAGGGCGCCTGTGCACCAGGCATTGTGTCCGGCACAGAGGGCGTGACTTGCAGGGATCACACCTTCTCACTGAATCTGCTCGTCACGGACGTCAGCAAATGCTTTATATCTCAGCAAAAGCCATAACCGCCTTTAGCCTTTAGTGTTTCGTTTCAAGATATTGAGATCTCAACATAGCCACACTGCTTTGTGTAGCAGTTGGGGACCTTGAAGGTACTGGGAATGTGTCTCAGAGGTTGCTCCACCAGGACGCTGTGTCCCTAGACAGTCGAAGAAAACTAGTTTGGCTGGTGTGTTATGTGGTAATCGGTGGTACTAGAGAACATTTGTTATGTGGACAGCAGTTATATACACTTGCCTGACAGATCAGGAGTTCCTCAATCATTAGCTGTTAGGAGACTGTCACTGCTTAACAGCTGGTTAATGACGCTTAATATTATAGCAGCGAGTCGGGTGTGATCCCCTCCCTAAGAAGCGTCTGGTGTGTCTGAGAACTGACACATGTGGAGCAAACCATGAGAGCAGGAATCCAGGAGTAAATGCTGGGGGGGGGGGTGGGGTGCGGTGGCCCATGGGTAAAAGTGCTTACTGGTCAAGCATGACCCCTGAGTTCAGATGCCAGCACTACTGTAAGCAGCCAGATGCAATGGTGGACGCCCATAGGCCCTGTGCTGGAGACTTGAGGGCCATAAACAAATGGATCTCGGGAGTTTACTGGCCATCAAGTCTAGTCAAAATGGAGACCTGCAGCCTAAGAGGCCTTGTCTCCAAAATTAAGGTGGAAAGTGGTAGAGAGGAAGGTGCCCAAAGTCGCCATCTTGCCTTCACAAGCACATATATGTACACCAGAGAAAGAGAGAGGGAAAGGAGGGAAGGAGGAGGAGGTTAGATAGATTAAGGTATAAAGGTATAAAAGAAGTGATGGAGGGGCATTCCGAGCAGAAGTGTCACGCCATGGCACTTCTGAATCCTTTAGGAATCCCAAAGTCATCGTCCATTAAATTTCCCATCCCTTCACATCATGTGCTTTCCTAGAAAGTTGACCGTTGCCAGCTGCCAACTACATGAGGTAGTAAGCAGTGCACACTACATGAGGTAAGCAGTGCACAACTACTGAGCAGTGCTCCTGGATCCATGAGGAGTAAAAACACGTAGTGATTCTTTTTTTTTTTTTTTTTTTTTTTCCACATAGTGATTCTTACTTGGCCCTCAGCACTTTTCATATGTTATAGCCCGCTCAGCCTCCCTAGCTGTTCTGCACTGAGTCAGTGTTCAGATGAGGGGACTGCGTCCTTACTCCAGGGCGCATGTATAAGTAGCCAGAGCCACCCAGTGGGAACCAGCACCGCTGGGGTTAAACCCAGACAGTCGGCCTCTTCAACAGTGTTCATCCCTCCTGAGGAGGAACACAGCAGAGAGTCCGTGACCGTGACATTGGATGTGGCTATGATACCCCCGCCTTGTGTGTCTCTCAGGGGAAGCCGCTGCTGAGAAGGACTCTGAAGTCACCTTCATTAAGAAGATGAGCTGTGCCAATGCCAACCTGGCGAAAGGGAAGCAGTATTTAATCATGGGCAAAGAGGCTCTGCAGATCAAACACCACTTCAGCTTCAAGTAAGTCATCAGCATGGGTCTCCTCTCCCACCTGAGTGCCATTTGGTCTTAACTACACTCACCTCCCATTGGTACCTCAGTTTCAACCAACACATCATTATGGCTATAAAAGAAGAACCCTGAATGTCAAACACAGGGTTATTGGCCACCAACATAGCACTTAGAGCCTTGACTGAAGGATAAGCCATCCGATGCCGGGTGAATTGAGAACACATATCCACATCCTTTCCCCCCTCCCCCCCCCCATCGCCTCTGATGCTCCCTCAGTGTGCAGAGTTGTAATTGCGAGTAGAAGAGTGTTTAAATGTGGGGCCTGATTACCTGGAGAGAGCTGGCCTTGCGAGATGAGATGACAGGCTTTGTCAGTAAAGCGCTGGCTGTGCAAGTGCGAAGAGCCGAGTTCAATCACCAGAGCCTACATCAAAAAACAACAACAAAACAAACAAACAAAATCAGGCATGTGGGGGTGGAGAGACTGCTCTGTGGTCGAGAGCACTGACTGTTTGCTCTTCCAGAGGCCCCAGGTTTGATTCCCAGCACCCACATGGTGGCTTACAACAACCTGGGGTCCAGATGCTCTTCTGGGGTCTGCAGGCACCAGACATCACATGTGGCCCACAAATGTGCAGCCAGACAAAATGCCCACACACACTAAATAAATAATAGTTAAAACCAAGCAGGCATGGTAGAGCATACTTATAATTCCAGCGCTAGAGAGACAGACAAGTGGGTCCCTGGGGCTTGCGTGTCAGGCTGCCTCGCCTGCTGGCAAAGTCTAGGCCAGTAAGAGGCTTTGTCTCCCCAACGACAAAAATAAAAACATAAAAAACAACAACCACAAAAACACACAGAGACACTGTGTGAAGGACAATCGCCAAGGTTGACCTCTGCTTTCACATGCACCTACCCCCACACACACCCCCACACACGCACATGTGCGCGCGCGCGCACACACACACACACACACACACACACACACACACACACACACACAGGACAGATCTTAGCCTAGACCCCATTACTACCTTCTAACAAGGAAGTCATCAAACAGCAAAGGTTCATGATCTTTCTCTAGGCTGATGCTGAACAGTGTGGGTGTAGGGTTGAGGGGGGGAACCACAACACACACACATGCACACATCTTCCCAAGGAAACCAAGTACAGCTCTCCCCTGCTTGTGGCCACCATCACCAACACTGTTTCCATTTGCCTTGCTAGGTATATATACCCCCTAGATTCCTCCACCTGGATTGAATATTGGCCCACAGACACGACGTGTTCATCGTGTCAAGCATTTTTAGCTAATTTGGACGAGTTTGCTGAAGACATCTTTTTAAACGGCTGCGAAAATGCCTGAGGGGTTTCTGCTGCTGCACGGCTTTCCGGTGTGCTCCTGTCTCTTTCTCCTAGGGGGCCAGGCTCACTTGAAAACTTACCCTCAAATTCGCTGCACTTTCTTTTTAATAAAGCACATGTTGAAGAGTTACGACTTTGTGAAATGATCTAGCTTTGTGGGGACACAAAGACAGGCCCCCCAGGCTGTTGGACATCAACACCAATAAACTGGAACGACTCTGGCAACTTAGCAGTCAGGAGTGTCTGTTGGGGCCAGAAGAAGAGACCCACTGAAATGTAGCCCCTTATAAAAACATGCCGGGCTTGAAACAAAATTACCAAGGACAGAAAACGCCATAAAAGCTTGACTTTGCACTCAAAAGGATTAAAAATTATGTCATTTTATGCTGGCTCAGCTTCAGGGACACCAAGGGAGGGGGGGGGATGTGAGGGTAGAGAACCGTGACCCCGGAAGGCCACCCCCAGAGCCCTGGCATCCTGAGAAGGCAGCAGGGTTGACCTCTGCTGGCTCCCCTCTCCTGCTCACTTGTACCTCTGACAGGAAAGCCTTCTGCTCCCCTCTCCCTCTCCCCTCAGTATCCATTTCTCCAGGAACTCACTCTTGCCGGTAATTGCTCTACCAGAAGGCAGGCCCCAGGGCAAAAACCCAATGAAAGGAAACCAAGGTTCAGGAGACTGTCATTCTGTGCGGGGACTTCGCCTCTCCCGGATCCTAATACGCTTTATACAGGCGGTCAGCTTATACAGAGGTTAGATTTCAAGCGACACTGGGAGTAGCACTTCAAGTCTTAGGAGGAGTTCTCATAGCTGTCGCCATGCAGTGTCTCAAGGTCTCACAAAATGTAGGGGGTGCTTAGCACCCCCATTTTACAAATGCCAAAATGGAGGCTCCAAAACATACAGCGAGCCCCCAGCCTCCTGAGAGGTTATAAACAGATCAAAGCCCAGGGGCGTCCCATGCCCACACTCCTGCACAACCCAGGGCTTGTGCCCGTTGATTCTAAGATGAAAGCAAATATAACCACAGTGCCTTAAGCACAGGCTAACTAGTCCCACTGAATTAACATAAGAAACGTGTAAATAGGTCAGCTGCTGTCATGGTAATGAGGACAGAAGGAATCTGCCTTTCACCAAGTCAGTGAAACTATCTGAGGCTTCGCAGCTTGTCTCATCAGTGCAGGGACTTTTCTACTTCCAGGAAGTAGGGACTTTTTGGTGTCAAAGCCCACACTGCACAGCAAATGACCAAGATCCCAAGCAAAAGGGGAGGGGTTTCAGCTAAGCGTGCCCGCGTGTGACTGCCACCTCTGCTTGCTGAGCGAAGGGTGGAGAGGCCCTGCTTCCGTGGCACAAATCTCCAAACTATTGGGCTTCTGTCCCCAAGGGCGGTGGCAAATAGGCCAGACCACAGTCACCAGACTAAGCCATAAATGCAGCTGAACTGTTGGTCCTCGAGTGTGTCAACTCCTCTTCAGCTCCACCCGCCCCCCCCCCCATGCCTCTGAGCACACCTCCTTACGTCACGCTGTGTGACATTCCAGATGGGGCCAAATCCTGCCTCGCCCTGAGCTTCTCCTTCAAGGCACTTATTCTTAAATCACCTGCCGTGATTTAATCACAGAGGATTGCGTGGCCTGTGGCCACCCTGCATCCATTATGATGAGCTCTGCAAAGGCCAGGTCTGAGAGCACTCTGTTCGCCTTTATTTCCAGGGTCTGGCATTGTGCCGGGGACATGACAGGGATCCAGGAAGCTCTTGCCTCTGAGCAACTCACTCCTAGGGGGAGACCGTGAAGATCCAAGTTCGAGATCCAGCTTTGCCCCCAGCTGGGAGATTAAGCTCCCTTCAGCCTCTCTGATAGCCTGAAGAACAAGGGGCCTGGTCCCCTACTTGTTTCCAGCTACAGCACTAAGATTGTCCGATGATCTTATGACGAGAAAGAAGCAGCAAACAAAACCAGGCGTGCGTATGCATGCAACAGTGGGATATGCATTTCTGTCTGCAAATGTGAAGAGAGTCCAAGGCGTTGTCCGGAACTTCCTAGAGAAGAGCTGTAGAGGAATGCTAAGTGAATGTGTCAGCCATCAATAAAGCGCTGTTTAGCCAATCAGCTGGGCAGAAGGACAGGAAGTGGAAGGCGGGTCTTCCCATAGGGGAAGAGAAAAGTTTGACGGTTGGAGGAGGATGGGGGGTGGGGAGGGACTTGACGAGGATTGGCCCAGGGGTCACAGTGGCAAGTGCTTGGAATATATATGTATGTTATAAGGTTTAGAGTAGTTTGTTTAGTTTATGGGTAGATTAGAATCCGTTCAGACTCTGCCCAGCAAAGTACTGGCAGCTTTAAAGTACGTTTCAGTCTCCCTGTGTCAGTTATTTGCCTTGTAGGCCCAAGGGATACAATTTATTGTAACAAAGAACATCAGGACCTAGGGAAGTGGAGGCGGGTAGGAGAGTCTTCAGAGAGGAGAGACATAAGCAAGTCACCCCAGAGGTTAGCCTGAGCATCGACAGTTTCCATGTAAGAGCTCTATGATACACTATACTGGGAAACATAGAGGCAGCTTGTCCAAGTCTCGGCTTAAAATCTTCTTTTACCATAGCTGTGTCCAAAAGTAACTCTAAGAAAGCCTATTAAGTAAAAAAATCTAGGTTTTTTTTTTTTTTCTTAAGGAAAAGTCAATTTGACATAGAAATAGTTGAGATTTAAGAAATTGCACGCTGAGCATGGTGGCGCACACCTGTGATCCCAGCACTCGGGAGGCAGAGGCAGGCGGATCTCTGTGAGTTCGAGGCCAGCCTGGTCTGCAAAGCAAGTCTGGGACAGCTAAGGCTACACTCTAGAGAAAACCTGTCTCAAAAAGAAACCAAAAAAAAAAAAGTTCATTTTAGGTTGGTATCTTAGAGTTTTATTGCTGTGAAGAGACACCGTGAACATGGCAACTCTTATAAAAGAAAACATTGAATTTGGGCTGGCTTATGTTTTCAGAGGTTTAGTCCATTATCATCATGGCAGGAAGCATGGCAGCCTGCAGGCAGACATGGTGCTGGAGGAGCCCAGAGCTGTACACCTTGATCTGAAGGCAGCTAGGAGGAGACTGGAATTCCACAGTGGGCAGAGCTTAAACATAGGAGACCTCCAAGCCCAACCCCACAGTGGCATACTTCCTCCATCAAGGCCACACCTACTCCAACAAGGCCATACCTCCTAATAGTACCATCCCCTGTGGGCCAAGCATTCAAACACATGAGTCTATGGGGGCCAAACCTATTCAAACCACCACAGTTGGGCAGACAGCTGAGTCAGGAAAACTCAATTCCTAGAATCTGTAAAGAGCTGTGAGTGGTGGCATACATTCATGACCCCAGTGCTGAGCAGGTGGGGACAGGTGGGTTATGGGGGCTCTCTGGCCAACCATTCTTGTTTTGGTGAGTCTCAGACCTTGTCCGAAGAAAAGAAGGAGGAGAAGGAAGAAGAGGAGGCGAGGGAGGAATGGAATGGTTGGCTTCAATAAGCATATTGCTTGCTCATCTTTGTCATGGGCTGGCTTCTGTCAACATGTTGGGCATCATGGGTCATATGGCCTCTGTAGCAGCCGCTCCGCTCTCTCGGAGAGCAAGCACCGCTGGGAATAGCACGTAGGGAATGGGTGTGAGCGAAGCAAGATGGATTTGACCCTTGGTTGGCAGTGTGCCCCCCCCCTTGAGCATGTCAATCAGCAGGAGGTGAGTGTGTAAGGCAGAAGAGAATGGGGTGAGCAAATGTGCTGAGACAGCTCAGGTCTCAGAGCCCAGCAGGAAGGACCAACTGAGGCATGCAAGGAGGCCGATTGTCTAGAAAGAAGGAAGCTGAGCGGACTACAGTGTATAACACACTGTCTTTCGGTGGGAAGAGGCCGCTGGAGTTTCTAGTCATGGATTTAAGGAGGGACAGGTCAGCCTGGGTTCTGGGATTTCTTCCAGCCACATTCATGCTCTGTTCAGAACCTAAAGCCACAGAGCACGCAGTCAGTTCAGCCAGGGACACTTGTAAGCCGATAGAATTTGTTGACTTTGTGAGGAAGAACACACCGTGAGGAGTATTAACAAAGGCTTATGGGATTAGGGCTGTGGTAGGTGATTTGGGAGAATTCAAGGGAGCAGAGCTCTGCTCTGTGCTGAACACAGGTGCAATCCTATAATGGGCATCTTGACTCTCTTCTAGCTGGAAAAAAAACGGCCACTAGCTCCCAGATTTAGTCAGAAGAGGGGGATGTGTTTGTTTTTATGGTTTGGACAATGTTTTTGTTGTTTTTTATTCTCTGCTCAAACATGATTATAGAAGTACTCTTGTTGTTGTGGTGGTGGTGGTGGTGGTTGTTGTTGTTGTGGTCTTGATGTGTTTTGTCTGGCCTTGGCACTCTGTGACATAATACACAAAGAACACTCTAGCCTAGCCTCACACACCAAGCCAACTCCTACAGACACCAAGGCCAGCGTCAGTGTCAAGGGCTGCTCTCCTCTAACACACATGCATGCCATTTCAGGGGCACCCCTGAAAGCCCATTTAGGGCCCTCTCAGAAGCGAAAACCCCTGTCTTGAGAGCTGGATTTAGCATCCCAATCTGAAGGCTCCTGAAGACACAGAACAACTCAAAGTTAAGTTTCTGTGGCCTTATCCTACACAGGACCAGTTCTATACAGTGAACGTGACAACCATATATTACCAGGGACATGAGCTTTAACTTGGATTGGGAGAGGAAACTGTTCCTTTACGGGGTTAGAGAGACAGGTCAGCTGGCAAAATTCAAGACTCCCTCAGAAGTCATTTGACCAGCCCCCTCCCTCCCCACTTCACAAGTGGAACAAGGAAGCCAGGGTCCGCAGCAGAGTTAGTTAGACACACAGCACTGGGTCCTCTTCTCCTCTGTTGGTGGCCTGAGGTCCTCCCACCAGCTCCACAACAGAATCGGTAACAGAGAAGGCAGGTGTCACCCAGTGGGAATAAGAAGTGAGATAGTGGCCTATGAGTCAGAAGAGCAGTCCCCAAAAGCCCAGTACAAAGGAAACTGGTTCTACCGCTGCGTTAACTTCTGCTTATCTGTGTGACGCTACCCTGGCTTGTGAGCCTGGGGAAGTCCTAGAACCTCACCCATAAAAGTGAAAGTGACGTGCCCTCAGCCTTGGCAGCTGCAAAGATTAGGAACTCCTTATGTGCCAACCAGGTAGCAATGGCCTGCACTGGCTGTGGGATTTCACCTCCTCTCTGTGTCTCCCTTCTCTTTTGGAAAAGAGGTGATAGCCTGCTCCAGGCCCCGCTTACAGATCCATTGCAAGGATGAACCAGATCAAAGAGACAAAGAGGGCTGGAGAGATGGCTCGGCGATTAGGAGCACTGGCTACTCTTGCAGGGGACCTTTGTTTGATTCCAGCCCCTGAATGGTGGCTCAGAACCATCTATAGCTCCAGCTCCAAGGGACCTGATGCCCCCTCTTCTAACCTCTGTGAACGACAGAGTATGCATATGGCACACATGCATACATACCAGCAAAACACTTATACACATAAAATAAATATTTTTTAATAAAGAGTAAACAGCATTTCAATCATAGAACAAAAGCAGACAGTCTTACAGTGTTACCTTCTTTGCTTCATTGCTACAGAAAAATACCTGGCCAAAGCAACTTAAGGGAGAAGGGGCCTATGCTGGCTCACAGTTCCAAAGAGGCACCGTCCATTGTGGTAGGGAAAGCAGGAGTGTGAGGTGGGTTGGTCACACTGTGTGGGCAGTCAGGAAGCCGAGCAAGAACAGGAAGTGGGACTGAGCTACAAAGCCTCAAGGCCCGCCCCCGGTGGTATACTTCTTCCTGTAAGTCCCCACGTCTTAAAGATCCCATGACTTTCCCAAACAGCACTGCATAGGAACCGCTAAAGGCACAGCATGGAACATGCAAAACACTGGGCTATTGTGTTGTTTACTTTTAACTGTCAATTTGACAAGGTCTAGAATCCCCTGGAATTATGTAGATCAGGTTGGCCCGTGGGAACGTCTTGGGGGCGGGGGGGGGGGGGGGATTGTCTCTTTAATTGCTATAGGAAGACCCAGCCCACTGTGGGCAGCATCATTCCCTCTGCAGAGTCCCAGAACTGTGTAAGAGTGGTGGCAACTAGCTAAACAGAAGCAGAAACAAGCAGGCAGCATGGACACATTCGCTTGCCTCTGCTCTTGGCTGTTCATGTGATGCTTATAACTTTCTGCCTTGACTTCCTTGCAGCTGAGGGCTGTAACCTGGAAGTGTGAGCCGGGTGAGGCCCTTCCTCCCTAAGTTACTTGTTCTGGGCTAGCGTACCAAAGCCACAGCAATGGAAGTAGAACAGCTTTCAGATGGCAACAGACACCGAGGACACGGCGGGCGCGATGAAGTGTTTCTTGGCAGCCACGGTACAGGGGAACGGTGTCCTATGCAGAGGCCCATGACAGGGGCAGAATGTGGAGAGGATGCACACAAAATGTGGACTCACACTATGACTACAGAGACACTCACCTAGAATAAGCCAGGGCAGAGGGAGAGTGCCTCTTGTGGAGCCTCCTTGGCTCGAGGCCCTGGGCAAATTGTGCTAAGGAGGGTTATCAGGAAGGAGCGGGACTATGTTCTGCGAAAAGAAAAAAAAATGGGTGGAAAGATCCAGGGAACATTAAAGAAAGGCAGGAGAAGGAAGGCCCAGGTGGGAGGAAGGCATAGGACAGCCAGGGCGGCAGACCTGTTTGCAATGAAGGGTTCAGAGTTTTGTTTTTGTTTGTTGGTTGGTTAAGATTTATTTATTTATTATTTATACATTATTCTGCCTGCATGTGAGCCAGCAGACGAGAAGAGGGCACCAGATCTCATTACAGATGGTTGTGAGCCACCATGTGGTTGCTGGGAATTGAACTCAGGACCTTTGGGAGAACAGCCAGTGCCCTTAACCTCTGAGCCATCTCTCCAGCCCAGGGTTCAGAGTTTTAAGGGAGGGACCCACCTGAGATAGATGGAGGCAAGAATCACATTGTTGGGTAGGTCCAAACACAGCATAGCATAACTAAGCCTACCTCCCCAGCCATCTGTCTACTCCCAAAGCCCTTAAACCCCTGGCATCTTGTAGAGGACACTGAGTAAAACACTTACACACATAAAATAAATATTTTTTTAATAAAGAGTAAAAATCATTTCAACCATAGAACAAAAGCAGACAGTCTTACAGTCTTACCTTCTTTGCTTCATTACTACAGAAAAATATCTGACCTACCAACCTCATATTAATTTGCTCATATTAATTGCTGTCTAATTAGCAAGCTTGCCCAGCATGTGCGGAGCACGCTCACATCAGCCACTTGTGGAGAAACGAGGCGTCACTGCCTTGATAAGAAGTTGAGAGAACTGAGACTGCTTGCTTCTGCAGCCCTCTGAATCTCTAGCAGAACGTGTTATTTGTCCCCTCCCCATTCTGTGATTTGTCCCCCTTTGCAGAGCATCAGATAGACCTAAGAGGACTTTACATCCCCCTTTGTGTGTGGCTGTCATCTTATACACAAGAACAGAGGGAGCAGCGCCATCTCCTCTCTGTCTTGCTCTTACCGGGACAGATTACAAAAGCCATATAAAGTGCATGCATGTGCCCACACATGCACACACACTTGTGGATGTCCATATGCAGGAATCAAAGGTGAATCCACTAGTTTCTCAGAATATGCCTCCCACTGCAGGGCTTGTAAGAGGAAGCAAGGCCGGGTGGTTCTTGCTGGAGTCTGGGGAGAAGGAAGGCTCCACCCGTAGAGGCGACCTCTGAGAGGAGTTTTAAAGAATGACCAGGATTGGACTGGAGAGACAGCTCTGTTGGTAAACTCTACTTGCCATATAAGCTCGAGGAACTGAGTCAAAGCTCCAGCACCCACATTACAGAGCTGGGTGTGCAGTGTGTGTTTGTGATCCTAGCTCTAGGGAGGCCGAGGTAGGAAGACAGACCCCTGGAGCTAGCTGGCCAGCTAGCCTAGTCTCAACACACAAAATGGGGTGGCTGAGGAGCAACACCTAAGGTTGACCTCTGACCTGAGCGTGCTTGTAGGAAAACCATTGCTTAGTCTATTAAAAACAATGGCCAGGATTTGGATTTCAGACCGGAAGCATCAAAGGAGATGAGGATAGACAATCTTCTGTGTTTGTGTAAATGAGACAAGTGGAGGAGAAAGCCAGGTGGAACCAAAAGCAGAGAAGAATCTGATTCCTTCCTGTAGGAGGTGAGAAGTTTTGCAAGGCAGGGGCCAGGGGAGGAGGATTGCGGGGGTGGGGGGGAATGGGGTTCTGGGGAGGATGGCGACTAACCTGCAGTGAAATGTGCTCTGTATCTCCTTGCATCATTACCCACTGTCTTTAAGATGAAAAACAAACCCAGCACCTTCCAGGACCGGCTTTCTTTTCAAGACAACTGCAAAGTGGAATTAAATATATATAAGAGAAATCTAGTCTTGATGGCCACTGCCTCCTTAAGGGGCCTTGGTACTGATGCTGGCTGCAGGACCCTACACCCTGCTAAAGTCCAGGGCACCAAGAGTCGATGGGGAGGAGCTCCAGGGGAGGAGGTGGGAACGCCACCCTCCGAAGTCACAAGGAAAGGACTCTGAGCTGGAGCACTGTGGTGTGACCTCTCTCGGACTCCACTTTGGGTCAGGTGGGAAAGCCCAAGAGTCTCAGAAGACAAAAGCGGGTTGGGTTCAAATTCCAGGACTTCTCCCTCCCTTTCTCTTCTTAAGACCTCTTTATCTTAATCTTTGAAGGGAAAATAAAACTACCCACCCCAGGAGGCCACTTGAGAAGGTTTTGCAGGTTTAATTAGCAGTGGGTAGGCACTCAGAAACACCCCCTCTCACACCTCTCTAAGTGTCTCGGGCCTCCCACCTGTTAAATGTGGTGAGCATTGAAGAATAAAGCTGAATTAGGTGATGGCCCCAAACTCTTGTCATCAGTCCCTAGGTACAGGACCTTTAGTCAGAACCCTGAGAATTATTCTTTTATTTTCAATAATGAAAACACACACACACACACACACACACTCCAGTGACCAATAGCATATATTAGCATACACTCAGGATGAGCACACATATCCCAGGCCACCCCCTCTCAACCACCCTCTGACTGATTGATTACACAGTCCATGTAAGAGGGAGACCCACCACTTCTCAGCAAGTGCCCACTAGGCTGGGAGGATGCTGCCTGCCGACAGAGGGCGCTCCAAGTGTAACCCCCTGGCCGAGGTCCTGGAGAAAGGCAATAGGCCAAGGAAATTTCTAACGGAAAAATAAAGGAAGGATTCCAGATTTATGAAACCCAGACTTTGAAAAATAAAACCGGTGATTTGTCTCCTGGGTTGAGGTGGGCGGGGAAACTCCACAGCCACATTGAGATTTCCAGGAAAGTCTCGGTGAAGACCATGCGAAACTGAAAGAGAGAACTTGGGGGAGTGGGGGGGAGAGAGGGGGTGGCGAGGGGCGCCTCAGTTTAGACTCTCATTCTGGAAGTGAGAGAGGAGGGCAGTGATATGTATGCCGGAGCATGGGTGTGCACATGTTCTTGGCCATGATGGCTTATGTATGTCTATGTGTGCCATGTCTGGGCGTGTGTTTGTGTGCAACTGTGAGTACAATCCCACGAGTTATGTACTGAGAGATTTCTATGTTCTTCTGGTGACAATGGTCAAAAAAGATGCAATCTCTAAACTCATGGGGCTATTCAAACTAAGAGGCAATTTCATCTGGGGAGTGTGAAAAGCAGCTTGAGTAGTATTGGGGGACACTGGCTTTGTAGTCTGGCAACCTGGGACTCTAACCCAGCCACCCATGAGCTATATACATGACGCTTGGCAGTTTCTTTGACATCCACTCTTCTTAGATGAGATATGCTCCATACCCTGGGAGAGAGTGCGCATGTGTCAATTTTCAGGGCTGTCCCATATCATAAATCCACATCTGCACGGACGCAGTTAAAATGTGTGCAGCCTGAGTGAGCGGCGTGTCATCACAGTCACACGCCGTAACTCAGGAAGTGTTTATGAAATGCCAGATTCCACCAGAGGTCTCACACAGTGGCCCACAGACAGGAAGTGTGGACAACTTCATGCGGTTTGAGAGGTTTATTGTCATTGTTTGTTTGTTTGTTTGTTTGTTTTGTTTGTTTTGACTTTTGTTTGTAATGCATTTTAAAAATCAAGCTATGACAGAAAAATCCAGATTTCCACTTTCCTTTGGAGCTTTCTGCAGACGTGAGTGTGCCACGGCTTCTCCATCTCCATAGACATGTCCTTCCCAGGGGTGCTCTCAGTTCTGGCTAGCCTTCAGGGCAGTCCTTGGAGGGCATCCAAGGCAGCTCAGGAGTGCTTATGTGCAGACATGTTCTCTGGGACAGAGAAGCAGGATGGGGGCAGCCGCTGGGGCTGGGGAGTCTGCTCTCAACAGGGGACAGAGGGTGCCTGTCTGCCCTCCGCCAAAATCTGCAGCTATGAGCCAGACCCTAGTCATAGAAAGTAGTGGGTAAAATGCTTGCCATGGTGGCACGAGGGCCTGAGGCTGAATCCTCTGGACCTGCATGATGAGTTGGGCACCATAGCATGCACCTGTAATGCTGGCCTCGGGGAGTGGAGACGAAGGAGATTCCTGCGGCCTACTGGCCACGTAGCCAAGTTAGTGAGCTCCAGGTTCAGTGAGGGACCTTGTCTCAAAGTCAATGAGACAGAGAGTGATGACAGCCTCACCGCACCATCCTCAGGCCTGCACAGGTTGTGTGAACTCACACATACACATATAAATACACAAATGTGTATATACACACACAAAAAAAAAATTGCAAGAATAGGTCTGAAATACAGTAGACCATGGTCTCCCCAGAAAGCGTTTAGACTTCTTTTTAAAATGAGTTTGTTAAGCCGGACGTGGTGGCTCACGCCTTTAATCCCAGCACTCGGGAGGCAGAGGCAGGCGAATCGCTGTGAGTTCAAGGCCAGCCTGGTCTACAAAGCAAGTCCGGACAGCCAAGGCTACACAGAGAATCCCTGTCTCAAAAAACCAAAAAAATAAAATAAAATGAGTTTGTTAAATACTTGAGGAAGCCCACAAAAGTGAAACACGGAATGATGTTTTTCCTAACATCACTGGGTCCTCTTAGGGTGATGACTCCATCCTAACAAATACTAACTTCACTCCCACTGCATTCAAGAGGTAGGCTGGGAGGTACAGGGGTCTTCAGAGACATATCTGTTCTGCCCCTTGGCCCTCCGGGTCTTGCGTTGACGAGAGATCACCATCTGAGTGGAAATGCACACAGCATCCAAAGCACAGGGCATTGCTGAGACGTGTTGGGACAAAAAGACAACAGAAGATGCGCCTGGCCCTCAGGGACGCTGTGCAAACTGGGCTCTCTCTCTAAGGGACTCCCCCCCCCCCCATTTCCCCTATGTAAGGGAAAGAGGTCAGAAAGAATGAGCAGGCTGTGGCCCCACTTTCACAACCTGCTTGGCCCCCCATTTCAGATTTTTTGAGGAGCAAAGGCCACTGCCCTGGTTCTGTCTTTTTACTCCCAGCCTGCATTCCTGCTCCCAAGTGCCTGGCTTGTGTTGAGAATTCATCTAGCTTGAGCTGTAAAAGGAATCCATCAGAGGAGGGTTTGCACATAGCTTCCCTCAAAATAAAATAAAATAAAATAAAATAAAATGCTGTCCATAGTTCAAAAAGTTTAAGCCCTTAGTGGAAGCCGCCAGCAGCTTCTTACACGGTTCTTGTAAGCCCAGATATGGAGAGTAGCCCCTAAACAGGTGGGGTGTGCCTCTCTTCCCTCCCCCAGCATCAGGGTCTGGTTAGAGGAGCTTCTCCCACTCTTAAGGGGATATAACGGACAAGGATTGGGAGAGCATTCCCCCTATTCCTGCTGTGGGACTGGAAGCTGGTGTCTGGGTTTCTAAGAAACAATCCTCCTAGTGCCTTGTGTGATGGATAGTCTTGGTTGTCAAATAGACCCACGTGTAGACCACTAACTGATAGGCACACCTGTGAGGGAGGGGTTTTAGTTTACAATACCATTTGAGGCTGAAAGATCCACCTTAAATCCGTGTCTCCTGAGGTCAGAAGACACGCCTTTAATCTAGACCACACCTTCTAGTGGCGAGCTGTATAAAGGGCATGGAAGAAGGAATCTCAATCTCTCTCTCTCTCTCTCTCTCTCTCTCTCTCTCTCTCTCTCTCTTCCCCCCTCCATCCCTCTCCCTCCCCCTCCCTTCCTCTCTCCCTTCTTCCCTCCCTCTCTCCCTCTCCCTCTGTCTCCCCTCCCCCCTCCCTCCCCCTGCTCTCCCCTTCACTGCCATTAGATCCTACTTCCTCAGGATCCTGGAGCATGCTACAGACCAGCTGAGACATGTAGCCTCGTGGACTGAACAACTACCGGCTTCTTGGACCTTCCATCCCTAGGCAGCCATTGCTGGACTAGCTGGACCACAGCCTGCAAGCCTTTCTAATAAATCCCCTCTCTCTGTATGGATTCATTCTGTCAGTCCTGTTCCTCTAGATCAGTGGTTCTCAACCTTCCTAATGCCCCACCCTTTCATACAGTTCCTCATGGCGTGGTGTTCCCAACCACAAGCTTATTTTCATTGCTACTTCATAACTGTAATTGTTGTCACTGTTATGAATTGTAATGTACGTACCTGTGTTTTCCGATAGTCGGGTTGTCCAACCCCAAAGGGGTGCCGATGCACAGGTTGAGAACAGCTGTTCTAGCGAACCCTGACCAATACACCTTGTTTTTCTCCCATACTGAGTCCTCAGGACCGCTGGTGTTCCCACCCTTGCGGGGAGAACCTTGATTTCCATTGTCCATGAAAGAATGAGTTGATGGAAACACGGCAAAAACAGACTCCTAGAACATGTCATCGGGTAGCCAGGGAAGACAATAAGAAGTGGGTTGGGGTTAAGAACGTCCCCACTGAGGTCACCTCTGTCTGTCAATCCTTCTGGACCTGGGCCCCTGCTCCTGAGAGTCGTTGGCCTTTCCATGACATCTACATTGCCTTCAAAGTGCCCAGTCAACAGCCGATTGGGAAAGCCCCAGGGAGCCGGCACTCAGGATGCAGAGAACGTCCACACTGCTTGGGCGTTTTTAAACACAGAATCTGGATCTACCGAGATAGGAAAAATCACCAGACAGACTCCGCCTCCAGCAAACCCAAGGCTTCCTACTAGTGCATTATTTCTCCTTCACAACATCCAAAGGGCGAGGTCAAAGACAAACTTATGTTTTGTGATTATGATTACATCATTCTTAACTTTTTTTCCTGAAATAAAATGTTTATTTACTTGTGTCTGAGCATGCGCATGAGCGTGGGCATGTGCTCGCCATATTCTACATGCACGCAGGCGTGCGCATGCGCACGCACACACCACAGGGGTGAACAGGTGAGGATTAGAGAACATCTGGTTCTAGCCGTTTCTCCTCTTCCACCATGTCGATCCCAGGGACACAGTTTGTCAGGCTTGGTGGCAAGCACCTTGGCCCCTGGAGCCACCTCACTGTCCCTGAAGTCAACCTTTTACAAGCAGTCTTGTTGGTGCTCGCTGGTGGAAGATAAGCGCGGGTGCCTAAGTGTGGACAAACTAGGAAACAAGACTAAGGCCGTGGCAGCTCCCCCCCGAGCCCCAGACTGTACTTGACTTAATTGTGTGCACCCATAAGCCCCCTTTCTTATAATTTGATGTGTCCATATATTGTGCTAAAACAGAAACGGGGCGGGGGGGCGACTTGTAAAGAGAATTTTTTAAAATTCTGGTTACGTATAGCAAGTACAAGACGGATAGTAATAGAAAACTACACAGGATACTTTGAGCTATCACACACACATAATACGTTCTAGTTCTTCCGAGCTCATTGAGGGTTTCTCTGCCCTGCTGCAAACAGCGATTGAGGAAACTCCTGAGCCGCTGCCTCTGCATTGCAGAGTTCAGCATTTGCTGTCCTTACTGTTGCTGATGGTCCTCAGTCATCTGTTTAATCAAATGTCCCAGCTTGTGAGTCGTCAGCCAAGGTCAAGCTGGTAGTGACAGAGAAGTGTCTTCTCTGACCATGAGCCTTGGCAGTGAACAGAAGGGCACCGGAGGGGTCTTTGGCTCTGCTGGTACAAGCAATGAAGCCCGCTCTGGCTCTGCATTTTAAGACGGGTGAGCAAGCAGGACCGTGTCAGATGGCTGCTTTGGGCCCAGTGGATTCGTTCACTTCCTCCGGCACATCGTCCCATTCTGGGAGACAGCCACCAGGGCACCACGACGTTGCCTGTGTGGCCTTCCCCCCACCCACCGCCCCCGCTGAGGCTGAACTCTCAGAAGAGCCCTGTGAAGTGGCAATGTGAGTCACGGTGATTCAAGGTCAGCAGCCTGATAAGGAAATGTCAAGAGTTAAGAAGCCGAGGGTCAGGCTACAGAGTCAGGTGGCCCCACCGTTCCTTCCCCACTGGCTCCGCCCCAGTGATGACGCATCACAGGAAGCACAGTTTCCACCCTGTAACTGGACAGGTGCGGAAACAGGCTCAGAGCAGGGTACAGTGTCAGGGACTACCCAGCCTTGTCTGGGATCAAGGCAGAAAAGCTCGCGCATCTAGAAGTGAATACCTACCCTTCCCAAGGCTGCCAATCTCCGGCTTGGTGGCCTGAGGCTAGTGATTTACCTCGAGGCTTCAGTTTTCTCACCTGGGAAAGAAAAACCTCATCTGCTCCCCACTACCAGCTTCTTGGTGGTATTATAAAGACTACACAAAGAAATGAAGGTTACACGTTCAAAGCCATGCCTGACATCAAATTCAAAGGAGTCATTAACCAGGCACCATGGCGCACGACTTGTAATCCTAGCACTCGGGGAGGCAGAGGCAGGTGGATCTCTGTGAGTTCGAGGCTAGTCTGGTCTACAAAGCGAGCCCAGGACAGCCAGGCTACATAGAGAAACCCTGTCTCAGTAAAAATAAATAAACAAATAAACAAACCACTTATTCTTGTTGCTATGGCTCTTACCACAGCCACAGATCCCAGTGTTCCAGGCTGGCTGGTGTGGAAGGCTGGTGATCCAGGCCAGCATAAAGCCTCAGTTCTGTAGCAACTCAGTCATGAGCTACAGGAAGTGAAGGTGCATGTGTGGGGGAGGGGAGGTGTGAGTGGCCTGGGACAGCAGACGGAGGCCAGCCACAGAGAATCCCCCTTTCCATAGCTGGGACCTGAGAAGTTCTAATTCTGTGCACTGTTTTCAGATTGCATTTCAGTGGGGGCTTAGAGCCCAAGATGGAGGCGGGAGCACAGAGCGCAGCCCCACGCACAGGCTCCTGGCCGCCTGCCCTTCTCACAGTCTCTCCCCTCCCATCTGCTTGTGTATAATGTGTTTTATGATCTTTAAGGTCATCTGCCTTAAAAAAAAAAAAAAAAAAAAATCTAACAGCTGGTGGTGGTGCATGCCTGTAATCCCAGCACTCTCTGGATGCAGAGGTAGATGGATCTGAGTTCGAGGCCAGCCTGGTCTACAGTGCAAGTTCCAGGACAGCAAGGGCTACACAGAGAAACCTTGTCTTCAAAAATAAACGAACAAAACAAAACAAAATTCTCTAAATTGGGAAGACAGTTCACTCAGGAAAGCACTGCACTTTCCACCCAGACTTGAATACCTAAGTTTGCACCTCCCCCCCACACCCCCACACCCACCACGCAAAACCAACACTCAACATGGTCCCGTACACTTGTATCCATAGCGCTGGAGACAGGGAATCCCTGATCCCTGGAGCTGGCTCACCAGCCAGCCTAGCTTAATCTTCCAGGCCCAGGTCCCAGAGAGAGATCCTGCCTCTATAAAACAAGATGGACAGCTCCTGGGGAGAGGATGGGAATAAAACGTAAGACTCCACCCACACATGCAGCTGCGCATGCGCAGAGAGAGAGAGAGAGAGAGAGAGAGAGAGAGAGAGAGAGAGACAGACAGACAGACAGACAGACAGACAGACAGACAGACAGACAGACAGAGACAGAGAGAGACACACAGAGAGAGAGACACAGACAGAGACAGAGAGACACAGACAGACAGAGAGACAGAGAGACAGAGACAGAGAGCGAGCGCAAAAATACCTATAAGCTATTGTGTCCTGCATTATCTACGTAAGCGTTCGTTTCATTTATGCCTCCCTTCCCAGAAAACAACTACTCGTGTGACTGAGAAATATACAACAAAACAGAAGCCTCCTTAACTCCCCGCTCAGTACTCACTCATTCTATACAGGTTTGAGCGGGGGAGGGGGGAACACAATGCCTTTCAACCCAGCCCTAAGCCACCAGGACCGCCTCAGCTTGCCCCAGCGTCCTCCCTTGCCTTTCAGCCCTGAACTGCGCTGCAGCTGCTACAAGCTCTATATAAACTCTACAAAGCCAGGTAGTCACCTCCGATGTCAAATGTATGACTGCTGGGAAACTGAGACCCAAGTGGTGCTAAAGGAACAGGTGTGGGTGAGAGATGAGAGCGGGTGGAGGCGCACATGAGCACGTGGCTCTCTATATAATCATGGGTAAACTTGAACTTCTAATCCCCTTCTCAAATGCTCTATAGGCTAAGCTACACCTGCCCCATAGCCCATGTCTGCTTTCCAGACCTTCTGTCACAGCCCCAGTCGTAGGCTACCAGATCTGAGGCCTAGGCCAGGGACAAAATTCTTCTTTTGAAACTTCTACTTGTTTTTTGTTGTTGTTTGAGGGGGGTTGTTTTGGTTTGGTTTGGTTTTTGGTTTTTCTGAGACAGGGTTTCTCCGTGTAGCCTTGACTGCCCTAGCCTCACTTTGTAAACCAGGCTGGCCTCGTAAAGCAAGTGCCCTGGGCAGAGGTGAGTGGTCTCCAAATGGTTTATTTCCTTTCTGAATCAGAAGCCTCTCCAGGATTGGCTTTTGATTTCTGCCGCCTGGCCGTTCCTTAGGCACTTAGTGACCCTCTGGTGATGCCCCCTCTATTTTGAGAGGCCCCCAAAATTAAGCCGGGTGACTACAGATGAGTTTTTGGTACTTTCCAAATTTAAACTATTTCCCTTGGTAAATTTCCAGCCTATGAACTCGCTAATCTGAAAACAGGATGTGGCACATGAAGCATGAGGGTCAGATTGCCTGTTCTTTTCTCATTTACCCTAGGGCAGAGAGGAAGAGGTGGTTGGGGGGGGGGGGAGGTGGGACTAGGGAGGAGGAGCTCTTACAGGGCCCAGGGCCCTGAGAAATGTCACTTCACCACTTGCCCTTGAGAATGAGTAATTTTTTGGGAGGTGGGAGAGGTGGCTCAGCCCTTAAAGGCTAGGGTCACAACCAAAACCGTAAGAGAGCCAGTAGCTTTCAAAATCAGGGACACAGGGAGCTCATAGAACCCTTTGTGTTAGGATTGAAAGGCCAAGTCCAGGTTGATGGCACACATCTGTGATTCCCAGCACTTGAGAAACTGAGGCAGGAGGATCACCAATTCTAAGCTAGCCTGGACTACATAGCAAGAGCCTGTGTCAAAAGGAAAAAAAAAAAATAAAAATAAAAACAGAAGAATAAAGACCCTAAGAGGTCACCTCTGACCACACTTGCAGGAGATCACAGAGATTGTGTTTTGGGGTTCCTGAGACACAACACTTGTCTTTAGGCAGACATCCCCCTTCCAAGTGGAACCCCAAAAGTCTTTATTTCATCAGCCAGCCAGATGCCCTGTCCAGCCCTACAGTATCACCTGCCTGCTAGGAACCTGAAGCCAGCAGCCCGCCTGCTGAGGGTAGGACACTGAGGCAGGAGGATGGCTTAAAGCTTGATTGCTGGTTTGTAAAAATGCATGTTGATTTTTGTTTGTTTGTTTGTTTGTTTTTATCTTCTAAACTTGTATCCTGATACTAAGTTCCCTAAGTCCTAACTCTTTTGAGTCATATAAACAGATAAGCAATAAGGGAATAAGTGGCTGTGTGTGTGTGTGTCTGTGTCTGTGTGTGTGTCTGTGTGTCTGTGTGTGTAGGTAGGTAGCTGAAAAAGCACAACCACAGGCTGGAGAGATGGATCAGTGGTTAAGAGCACTGGCTGCACTTCCAGAGCTCCTGAGTTCAATTCCCAGCAACCACATGGTGGCTCACAACCATCTGTAACGGAATCTGATTCCCTCTTCTGGTGTGCGTGAAAACAGAGCACTTGTATACATAAAATAAATACATAAATCTAAAAAAAAAAAAAAAAAGCACAACCACTTCCCTGCTGGGCTCAGTTTTCTTGCGCACAATGCCCAAAGAACTGCGAGATCTCAACTGCTGTCTGCCCTGTCCACAGAGATTGGCAGGGCCCGCAGCATGCTAGGCTCTTTGCAAGAACCCTCTGTGGAAGGTTAGGCTTGCTGCGTTTATGCTCATGCTCTGACGGAGTTTCAGGCTGGAGCTGAATGCTGTATGTGTGTTCCCCTTCACTCGTTGAACTGAGTAGCCCACCTGTACAGCCACTGTAGGACTGCTTGTCAGTTAGCACCAAGACCCCAGCAGATAGAATCCTAGTGGCAGTTTCTCCAGGGGCGGAGCACTCGCCCCGCCCCCTGCCCGCTTCAGGAGCTAGCCCAGCCCAGTCCCACCCGCCCACCCAGGCCCTGTTTCCCTTGGCTTCCGCCCGCTTGCCTAGTTCTCTTCCCCAGGACTCACCAGCCGAGTGCGAGCAGGCAATGGCGCGCAGGTTGGTTGCCCCGCACCCTCAGGTCCCCAAGTGCGAGCATCTGGACGCTGGTTCACGCTGCCGAACCCGCCAGGGTACTCAGCCCCTTGCCCTTTCCAGGCGGTGCCCTGGTCCCGAAACTGTCATCTCTGCTCTGCCCTCAGCTCTGAGCTGTCTCCTGACCTGGCAGGTGCTAGTCACCTGCCAAAGGAAAGGGGGCCGGGCAGACAGGGGGTCATAGGCAGGCGACCAGAGAGCATGCCGGGGCTATGGGAGGCATGTACGCCATGGGATCCCAAATGGGGCACTGTCGCCAAGAGGTTCCAAGGGAAGTGGGGTGCGGCCCCAAAGACTAGAAGGAGGCTGAGACTCCGGTACTCAGAACATAGAGGTTGCCCATTCTGTAAGCCGTGGTGATGGGACCGAGGTGGGAACGAGACCCATAAAGAACCACAGCGATGTAAAAATGAACTCTGAAGCGTGCCTGGGTGAGAGAAGGAAGGTGCTGTTATGGACAGAAAGGCTAAGCGCTCCCTGACCACTTCCGATAGGTGGGAAATTGGGACAGGCCCAGAGCATTTGACAGCTTGCCAGCCTATTACAAGGTTCCAGCAGCTGTATGGACAACCCTCTTTAAAATTCTTACTGCGAAGTGAAAAGAGAGTAAACATAGAAGAGGAATTTGGGATAAGAGCCAAGGTTTTTGTTTCGTTTTGTTTCGAGGCAGGGTTTCTCTGTGTAGCCTTGGCTGTCCTGGACTCACTCTGTAGACCGGGCTGGCCTCGAACTCACAGCGATCCACTTGCCTCTGCCTCCCAGAGTACTGGGATTGCAGGCGTGCACCACAGCACTTGGCTGGCCAAGTTCGTTTGAAAGCGCAGGTCTGGGCTCAGTCCTTCCCAGCTCACTAGCCGTGAGGTCTTGAGCAAGGCATTCAACTTACCTGTGCCTTGAGTCCCTCAGCTATAACACAGGAGATCTCCAAAGGCTGGAGAGGAAAATCGATGAGATGTTCGTGAACGTACTTAAAACAAGGCTGAAGATGTGCGAGCCATCACTTGTGCCAGCCTTGAGCTTGATCCCAGTACCCAGAAAAAACAAACTACCGAACACACAGCACTGAGCAGTAGCGCCTGCTGTCTTACTCCACAGCCACATACCGGCATTTTGATGCTGAGTGGATGCCCCCAGTAGATGGGCAGTCAGTGATGGGTAGGGGCAAGAGAAAGGTACCTAGACGCTAACTAGATGGAGCAACAAGGTTGAATCCCTCTCTGGTGTCCCAACAGGAGAAGAAAGGGGCATGTGGAGGTGCAGGCTGTCCCTCGGGCTGAGGAAGGAGTTACAGGAATGCTTTTCTGAGAATTGGGAAGTAGGCCAAAGGTCTTTAGCTGAGAGGTCTGGGCAGGGCCCAGTTGCAGACCGTAGGATGCAGGGACCTCTTTGCCAATAGCCACTAGATGTTCTGCTCTCACCCCAGGGATGGTGGGCAGTTTACATTTATCTAAGAGTCAGACCACAAAGTCTGATCTGACCTGACCACATGACAGGCTCAAGGAAATTTGCTGAGAGAGGCAAAAGCACTGTGTAAATGTAATTTGCCATTTTAACCCTCTTTCCCTGTGAGGATCAAGAAGGGTGTGGCCATCACCTGAGTAAATTATCAAAGTTTTTTGGAGCGTCTCATTTGGGCCATGACCCCTGCCACACTTTTACCTAGCTCTAATTGTCAATTTGACATGACCTGGGAAGAGAGTCCCAATGGGAGATTGTCATATTGACTTAATTGATGTGGGAACACCCTGGCCCACTGTGGACGGCGCCATTCCCTAGGCCATGGGTGCTGAACAGTGTGTGAGAGGAGAAACTGCACTGAGCGCAAACAAAGGAACAAGTACCCACACATTTGTTTCCCTCTGTCTGTGACCGTGAGTGTGATTTGACTAGCTGTTTAGAGTCTTGCCTTGACTCCTGACCTGACATAGCCTGGGAAGAGAGTCTCAATAAGAACCCACCCACCACCCCCCAGCCACTGCCCCCACTCCCAATGATGACCTTTAACTTGGAATTATAAGCCAAATAAATTTCCTCTCATGTTGCTTTTTTGGGGGGCTCTGGGTGTTTTATTACAGCAAAATAAATGAAGCTAGGGCCCCCACCACCTCATTTGGTTGTCTTGGCAACAGTGAAATAGACATTTTTAATGCCCCATTTTACAGATACCAAAACTGAGGCTCAGACATGCTGAAAACCATGTGGTGAGTAGAGCACTGTAGCACATAATCGTTTAATCCTAGCACTTGGGAGGCAGAGGTGGCCAGATCACTGTGAGTCTATGGCCAACTGGGTCTACATAGCTAGGGCTGCACAGCGAGACCCTGTCTCAAAATAAATAAATACATAAATAAATATTTAAAAGACCGTGTTGTGGATCCAAGATCCCATTTCTGACCTGTCTGAGCTCAGAGCCTGTGGTCTGAAAGCAGCACGTACATCTACGAAACCCTATAGCAGTTCAGTTGGGAAGAAAAGTATACAGAAGCCGTCTTTGTCACTTGACAGTCTGAGACCACGTGGATGCTCTGGCTCACACCCCAGGCTCTGAGACTTCACCAAGCTGCCTCGTTCTTATCTCTCCCGTGGGGGAACAGCACAGCCCTTTTTCAGTTCCCACTGCTCTACCATAGGCTGTGTGTCTTTCAGCCTCACACCTTGCTTCACGGAACACAGGGCTACAGAAGGATTGTAAGGCCTGGAGGAGAAAGTCAGCCCAGCACACATGGCTGGCCAGAGGTGTGTTTTTCCATGTCCATCCTCCATGCACACATGGAACAGGTCCCCAAGAATGTCTTCTTAACAGAGAAGTGGCGCCTCCTAACCAGATGCGCAGCCATCAATGACTTCCTGAGTGGGGCTTGAGAGGAAGGCACTGCTCAGTCTGAGGTGCTGAGGCCTTCGACTTCAAGGGAAGGGAGGACCCTGTTCACTCGTCACTGTCATCTCATGACTGATGTGTAACACCACGGGCAGGGTGGGGTTATCAGAGGCCTTCCTGCTGCCCCTGGTTGCCTCAGTCATAGGGTCCCCAGTGATAAAACCTAGAGATCACTTGTTGCAATCCATTTCTTCAGAGATAGGGCAACCAAGTGACAGTGTAAGAAAGTGACTTTTACCCGAGGCCACCCAGACACCCTGGAGGACCCAGAGCTTGAATTTTGAACCTGCTTTCAGAACGCTGGGGATTTCCATCAGAAAGGTGAGCCCCCACTGTCACCACCCACTGCCTCAGAGAATTCTGTGTGGCTCAGAGGTCGGGGGTGGGGGGGGGGGCGTACAATACAAGTGGCCAACCTTGGACTCTCCACCAGGGTGCCCCGGGGAGAGGATTGAGGAAGCCAGCAGCAGCCTGCAGGTTCTCTGGCAGAGGAACGGCGACTCAGGAGAGCCAAGCCTGCTCTCTTCCTCTGAGACTGTCTCTCGCTCTTTCTCATTCTGAAAAAAATATCTGGACACTCCTAAAAGTTTTTAGCCTCTGTCCAGGGGATTTTTTTTTAACCACAAGGGGGTAATTCCTCCTCCATCCCTGCCGTGAGTGACTCAACTGTGACGTCATACCACACAAGCCAGAGAGGAGAAGATAAAGTCACCAGAACGGGTTGCCCAGGCTGGGACCCACTTCTCTCTACAACTCCACAAGGCTGGTCCTCTGGCCATCTGAGACCACCAGATGGCCTCCAGCTCAGCCCCTGATGAAAACGAGTTTCAGTTTGGTTGCCCCCCTGCCGCCTGCCAGGACCCATCAGAGCCCAGAGCTCTCTGCTGCACAGCCTGTCTCTCTGAGAACCTGAGGTGAGGGGCCAAAGAGCCAAAGGTGGATGGGAAAGACTGCCAAGGAGGAACTCTTGAAGGGAGGTGGAGTTGACGGGAACTGGCGAGTGTGGGCAGATAACTTTACCTCTCTGGGCCTCGATTTCCACACTCTTTTCTTCTCAATACTGCCCCTCTGGCTGTGGGTAAATGGATGAGTAACTACAGAAAGTTGTTGGTCAATCCAACTACTATTAAGGTAAAATATTAAGCACCACTCGGCCACTTCTCTGAGTGGCCTGACATGAACCTCGGGTGCCTCCAAGGCCTCGATGTCTTGCCTGTGGTGTTGCCTTCTGCCTCACAAAATTGTTACAAGACTCCATCAATAATAGTCTCAAAACTTCTAATAATGATGATCACAGGCCCCCCCCCCCCCGGGCAAATATCAAACTGTGATAAAGCACTGTTTTGTTTCATTAAAGCCAGTTAAAGGGACAAAGATACAGTAGGGTATATATTTATGCTTAAATTGTAAATAACTGCATCGGTAGAGCCCTTCCTTAATCAATTGCTGTGTGCCCAGTACCCTGTCCCTGTGTCCTCAGACCAGCTTGCAGAGGTCAGTGCAACTATCACCTCACTGAATAGATGAGATCCGCAAAGTCTCCCAGAGAGCTCAAGTCCCCTGGCCTCCGGCAGGTTTCCTGGTGAAGATACTCCTATATGGTCCACAGGCGTGGCCTTTTCTTTGGGACCTCACAGCTTAAGGATGTGGGGGGAATCAGTCAAATGAATTCACATTCTTTGACTAAAGGCACGCAAGCTGCAGGAACACTGTGGGAGGTTGTGGCGGTGGGGAAGGCAGGGGGGGGCAGGGGGCGGGGCCTGGCAGAGCACTGAAGAGAAGAAGCTGGGTGGTGAGTGCAGGCAGGGTCCGGGCCTGAGGTGCCTCTGCCCCTACTCTGTGTTTGCCTTACTCCCATGGCCTTATTTTCCTCGCCTAGAAACAGGCTTGGGCAGCAGCACTCACTGTCAGGCAGAACTACTCACACAGGGGGGCCCACGCAGCACCCGGGTCCGAATCTGATACCCGTTCCCAGCAGATAGACTCTGAGGTCTCTTCTTGTTCTTAGTAAACCAAGATCACTTGCTATGGCCAAAATATAAGACACCAGAGCTTCATGCAGGGCACTGAGAAAAACAAATGGAGTTCTGCACCCATAATCCCTTCCCTAAAACCCCTGGGACTGAGAGTACTGGGGAGAACTCAGAGTTTTCGCGAATTTGAAAAAGGCGAGTCAGTGCGTGGAATTCTTCCCATAGAGACCCTGTAAGCAGGCGCTTGGTGGGTATCTCTACGATGGGATATCCAGAGACACACCACACGGATGAGGGAGAGAACCATCAGGTCGAGGCAGGTGGGGCTGCGAAAGCAACTCACTGCTTCGGAGGCTTGGCAGTGGGGCGCTAGGACTGTGGAGTTAATGCAAGAGACAAGGTTCTGGGCTTAGAAGGTGGCGAGTGACCAATGACAGGTGCCAGCAAGGTGTGGTACCTATTTGAGACTTATTCTCTTTTTTTCCCCCAGAGACGGCGAGGAGCAGATCTGTCCTAAATGCAGAGCAAACAGCCTCCAACCTGTGAGTCCAGGAAACTTCCAGACTCAGGAGAAGGTACGTTAGCATCAGCAGGGAAGAAGAGCTGTCTCTGTCTTTTGGAGACTGATGGGTGGCTCCGTCAGTGAGGGCCTGAGTTTGATCGCTAAAACCCATGTAATAAAAGCTGTGTGCAATGACACATACAATCCCAGAGTGGGGAGAAGACACATAGAGCCCCGGGACTCAACCTTTAACCTGAAAGTTTGCCCTTCCTTTATACGTCTCTGAAATGACACGGAAGCAGATAGGAATTTGTGGTAAATGTTTTTACGAGACACAGGAGAAGGATGGCAATCTTTAGGTTAATCTCACAATCCAAACAAAACCTGTGTGGGTCCAAACCATGTAGGAGTCACTGCAGAACACCTGGCCTCTTGATTTACAGTCGAGGAAGGGCACACTGGGACTTTCAGTGGCCAGGGTCTCTCTGTTTGGTCATCCTCTCTGTCTCCGTGGTGAGACAAACACAGCATACCTTCAGCCAAAGCTCCCTCTAACAGTGACCCGGGTGGCCCATGGTGTATGCAAGGATGAGTTTGTATTCCCTCAGTGTGTGGCTGGAGGCAAAGCCCAGACCCTATTTCTCCTTTGGGAAAATGAAGATGCTAAGTTAGTTCTAAGAGGTTCTTCCCAGGATCTGTGATATCTGAGTTATGGGTCAATAGCTTCCAGGGTTTCCCCACCTCTCACCCAGGGGCCCCGATGCAGAAAGGGCTCCATGCCTGACCTCCTTCCTTTGTGCCAATACCTGTCATTCAGAGAGTGTGGGGACTTCCTGCCTTGCCCAGCGCCAATTGGCTGGCTTTCCCTTACCATTTCTCAGCTCCCAGCACACCACACGCCCCACCTCTAATGAGAACAAGGAACAAGTTCATTTCCACAGAAGAACTTCTGAGCCTCCCTAGTGGGCTGTCTCTGGACCAGCTACCACAAGGGAGCAGACACAGATGCCTCACGGCCGTGTGTACAGCTCTGTGCTTTCCAAGGCTTGTTCTGTTGTTTCCTCTTAGCAAAATTAAAACACGCCACGTACATAAATGTTAGGTAACATGGGCCAGACATGTTTTAATGTCACAATCTGGCAGCTTTAATTCTCTGATCTTTATCAAGATAGAACCCAACGCAAGCAGAAGGTTTGGATGGAAGCAGTGCCTGAAGCACAGTGCTCACAGTTAGCCCATTTTTTCCTCTCTCTCTCTCTCCCACCCCAGTCTCTAAGAGATTTGAAGGACATCCAGGGGCTCAGCAAGAGCACAGGTTGAAATTTGCTGCCTTAAGACAAAGTAAGGGGCTGGAGAAATACCTCAGTGGTTATGAACACTGACTGCATGAGGCACAGGGTAACTCCTCTGATCCTGCCCCTGATGGGAACTTTCGGGGACTTTTGACCTAAGGAAAGCGACTAATACTAAGTCGGTCCTCTGCGTGTGATCACTCCCAAGTTTGCCTGCACATCTGGGGTACTTAGGAGACAGAAGTTAGGCAGAGAGGCCAGGCTGCAGAAAAGATGAGTGCAGCCCAAGGTGCCCATCTCACAAACCCTCCCCACACCATCTGCTTAGCAGTCTGTCCTCGTCCCCTGAGTTCATAATAGATCGCTATCTCCTTACAAAGGGCCCAGAATCATCTGCTCGTTACCAACACAGCAAACAAATATTAGAAGGTCAATTGTGACATAGTTAGAGAGGTCATTCTTTCCTGGAATGACCTTCCTGAACAAGTGACAGTGGAGTAGGAGACCCACTGTCTTGGGGGTGGGGGATGGGGCTTGGGGAAGGGCTAGGCAGACAAGAGTGCCTCACCTGTAAGCAAGAGGACCCATGTTCAAATCCCAAGCACCTGTGTGTAAAAAAATTTAAAAAAAAAAAAAAAAAAGGAGCCAGGCGTGATGGTGCACAGCTTTAATCCCAGCTTTCAGGAGGCAGAGGCAGAGGCAGGGGCAGAGGCAGGCGGATCACCGTGAGTTTGAGGCCAGCCTGGTCTACAAAGCAAGTTCAGAATGGCCAAGGCTACACAGAGAAACCCTATCTCGAAAAACCAAAAAAAAAAAAAAAAAAAAAAGCTGCCTTGGCCATGCATACATGTACCTGTAACACCATTACTGCGAGGGGTGGAGACAGGAGGATTGCTGGGACTTGTAGTCCACCAGCACACACACACACACACACACACACACACAATACATAAACAAACCAGGATCTAGGAAATTCCATTTGCTGAGACACGTATACACACATAAAGCCTCCAGAGAAACATGCTGCCTTCAGAACTTTGAAATTATAAGTTTTGTATTGTGGTAAATCATTAAGTATGTGTTGTGTTGTCACACCGACAAGAGGTAAACAATATGAGCACTTATGTATACTACCTCATACCCTTATTATAACATAGGATAGGTTAATGTTATCTCATTTTGCAGATGGAAACTAAAACATGAAGAACTTAGTAACTCTGCCAATGCCGTGACACTAAAAAGTAACAGGACAGCAACATATTATATAATGTAGTAATAATACAATATATAATATTACATATAATTATATGGTTTATATTATATAAAAATATATAATTATTTTTAATATAATATATAATTGTGTAATATAATAATACATATAATTATTTGGTATTGATTATATTATACATTTTAAATATTTTTAGATATATAGGTCACCTCTGGAGCCCACACCCCAAGTATGTGGTAAGAAGTGAGTGATTAATGACCAGAGCTGGCTGACCCTAGGGCCCAAGGAGACTCTTGAGCAGCCCTGTCCATCTTTCAGCATTCAAAGCTAGTCACAGAAGACTGTGCATGCATCATCATTAGGATGGGCCAGATGTCCATGAGGCCTACAGCAGGCTGTTCTACCCCCAAGCTCTGCTTACCCATGGGTCCATCCCACTGTGGGGGAGAAGTCCAAGTTCCCATGTTAGCTGTCCCATGATCTTCTTTTCCTTCTGAGGACGGACACCTTCAAGCCACAAAGGATGGGAACTGTGGACATGAAGGAGTCAGAGGGCCCTAGAGGCTCCTAGGTCACAAACTACTGCATCTGGTGTCCTTGAGCCACATGCCATCAGCAGTAACCTGCTGGAGACGCCTCACAGAGGCACAGTCCCAAAGCCAGTGAATCTCCCTGCCATGGCCACCCTCTGCCTGCCCACATAAACATCTGTTTCCTATTCTTGGTTGGAAGCAGCTTGTTCCTGCAGCAAAGGGCAGTGGGGCAGGTGGGCGGGGCTGTGGTAGGCTAGGCTCTGCATCCCAAACCAATGAATGAATCAGCTTTGAGAAAAGTGGGGGATCCCGCAGCCTTATGTCTGGCCAGGTCTGAAGCCCTCTGGCCTCCCCTCCTTTTCATCCTCGGTGATTATTCTGCCAAAACAAGCTCTCGTAAAATCAAGCTATTACTTAATGTAGAAGAAATGTGCTCATGTTAAGTGTACAATTTGATAAAGTCCTGGTTAATGTACACAATCAGGTGGATTCCCGCTGCGGAGAGGGCGAGGCCTCTGTCCCACAAAGAGTCGGTCACGCCTGTCCACGCAGCCTAGTGACAGGCAGCACGTTACTGCCTGTCAGGACCATGTTGCCTCTCTGAGACTTCCTTCAGAAGGATAGCCTGGAGCAGGAGACCTTTTAATATTTGACTTCTTTCATTTAATATAATGGCTTCAAGGTCCCTCCATGCTACAGTGGGTATTGGTATTAATTCCCTTTGATGGCTGAATGGGTTTCTGTAGGGGAAAGATGCCTTTTGTGATATATTTAAGATACATTCTGTACACCAGGCAGTGGTGGCGCACGTCTTTAATCCCAGCACTCGGGAGACAGAGGCAGGTGGATTGCTGTGAGTTCAAGGACAGCCTGGTCTACAAAGAGAGTCCAGGACAGCCAAGGCTACATAGAGAAACCCTGTATTGAAAAACCAAAAGAGAGAGACAGAGACAGGAGAGAGAGAGAGAGAGAGAGAGAGAGAGAGAGAGAGAGAGAGAGAGAGAGAGAGATTTTATGACTCCCCAGGCTGATTCCAAATGGTTTCCAGATTACGGTTGTTGTGAACTAAGCCATTGTGCGTAGTCACACACATCTCTGTGTACACATGAGTTTCTGTTTCCCTTGAATAAGTCCCTGTGAGTGGGATATGTGTTATCTGTAGGTCGATTGTCACACACACACCAAGACTGGTGACACGCTTATCCTTGGCACTCAGGAAACAGAGGGGGGATGATCAGAAGTTCAAGGCCAGTCAGGTGTGATGGCTTTAGTCCCAGCACTTGGGAGAGGATTTGATGACAGAGGCAGGAGGATTTCTGTGAGTTTGGGGCTAACCTGTTCCACATAGCAAGGTCCAGGTCAGCCAGGGCTACATAGTGAGGCCCTGTATTAAAAAAAAAATTTTTTTATTATTATTAAAAAAGTTACTTCCTTAAGTTTTCCAACGTGTCTATACTACTTTGCTTTTGTTGCCCTGTGTCATTGCTGGACTGGTCTTGTCGTTCTCCATCTCAGCGGTCCTGACAAATGGGAAGTGCTCTTTCATTGGGGTAACAGGAGAGTCCACCAAAGGCTAGTTCCAAAGCTGTGTGGACCATGTCCCAACAGAACAAACTGTGCTGTTCCAAACGACCACAGGGCTCAGCCCTCTCTCAGTAGGACAATCCTAGAAGGGATGAGATTCCTAAGGTGGAACAAAGTAGGCCGGCTAGAAGGAGCAGATTAGGCCAAGGCATGTGCCTGGCCAGCTCTGGCTTCGTTGGGCCCAGTTGCTTTGAGTGAGCTGTTGGAGTGGTTCTGGGGACCCTCCCAGCATCCAGTGATACAGTGATCATTTCCAGGATCACCCTGATGTGGCAGAGGCTGGAGCTGTGTGTCCCTTCGCGGATGTTGGCTGTTCGTTCAAAGTAAGTGACAGAATGTCAAATCTGTCCATGGTCCTAAACACTCTCTCTCTCTCTCTCTCTCTCTCTCTCTCTCTCTCTCTCTCTCTCTCTCTCTCTCTCTCTCTCTCTCAACCTTCCCAAAGCACCAAACTACTACTGCTCTGGGTGTCTCCTATGCTAATGAGTTACCAAGCAACAAATCCCTATGGAAAGTGCTTCTTTTTTTTTTTTTTTTCTCACTATTTTTTAATTCATTCATTCATGTTACATCTCAATTGTTATCCCATCCCTTGTATCCTCCCATTCCTCCCTCCCTCCTGCTTTCCCCCTATTCTCCTCCCCTATGACTGAGGGGGACCTCCTCCCCCTGTATATGCTCATAGGGTATCAAGTCTCTTCTTGGTAGCCTGTTATCCTTCCTCTGAGTGCCACCAGGCCTCCCCATCCAGGGGACATGGTCAAATATGGAGCACCAGAGTTCATGTGAAAGTCAGTCCCCACTCTCCACTCAACTGTGGAGAATGTCCTGGTAAATTTACACTATGGAATACTACTCAGCTATTAAAAACAAGGAATTTCCAAAATTTGTGGACAAATGGATTGAACTAGAAATGATCATAATGAGTGAGTTCACCCAGAAGCAGAAAGAGTCAAATGTTATATACTCACTTATATCTGGACACTAGCCCAAGGGGCATGTCCCATGAAAGTCTTCACTTATCAGAAAAGTGGGACAGAGGGGAGGACATCCTATTGGGACTCTACGTGAGAGAAGCATGGGAGAATGGGGAAATAGAAGGCTCCAGAGGGTCCTACAAACCTACAAGAAGAACCTTATGATGGGCGGATCTGGGCCCAGGGGTCCTGCTCAAACTATGGCACCAGCCAAGGACTATACGTGCAGCAAATATCGAACCCCCACCCAGATCTAGCCAATGGGAAATGCTTCTTAAAGCCTCACTAAGCCCTTGTTGTTACTCAAGTGCCCCCAACACACCCCTCTCCATGGTCCTGAATTGTCATTATGCTCAAGGGCTGGACAGGGTGGTCTCACTAGAGACTGGGATACATCCTCCCTGTAGGCATATTTAAGATCTATATTCCTGCGCACAGCTCCACCCCACCTCTACCCAATACAGACAGCCACTTCCTGTTTGCTGGGATAATGGCTCTGGTTTTGCTTGGTGGCCTTTGATGTCATGTTTCTTTGCTGGTCCCCAGGGTCTCCTTCCACTTCGCCATTCACTAAAGACCCTCATTCTTTCATCAGGGGAGCCCACAGTCTATGCAGAAGCATGAGGCCACCTCCCAGGCCTCCCACCTCCACCTGCTTCTGGGGGCCCTAAAGGAATGGAAGTCCTTGCCAGGCTCCAACCTGGGCTCCACACCCATGGCCCTGGAGCAGAACCTGTCAGAGTTGCAACTTCAGGCAGCTGTGGAAGTGACAGGGGACCTGGAGGTAGACTGCTACCGGGCACCTTGCTGTGAGAGCCAGGAAGAGCAGGCCCTGGGGCATGTCCTGAAGGAGAAGGTGCTGGCTCAGCTGGAGGAGAAGCTGCGTGTGTTTGAGAACATCATCGCTGTCCTCAACAAGGAAGTGGAGGCGTCCCACCTGGCGCTGGCTGCCTCCATCCACCAGAGTCAGTTGGACCGAGAGCACATCCTGAGCTTGGAGCAGAGGGTGAGTGAGAGGGGCGTGCGGTTTCAAAGTCAGTTCAGGGAGTCCCTATGCCACCCAGCCTTCTAGTCATTCATCCTTCTCAAAGCATTTGCCTCCATCCAAGGCCATCTCCCCTGAGACAGAAGCTGGGGTAAAAGCCAACGTCGGGCTATCCAATGCTTCAGGTCTGCTCCTTAGAATTCACCAGGAACCCTCTGCCCATGAGCTTCCTCCCTGGCACCCTACACATAGGCTCCCTCCCTGGCACCCTCTGCCCATGGGCTCCTTCCCTGGCTTCTCATTCCATTGTTGGGCAGAGTCCTTCCTGTATTGTTCCTGGCTGTGCCCCTCAGGGCCCACAGAACAACCTGCCAGCTCGTCCTCACAGCTGCTCTCCAGAGCGTATAGTGAGGGCTCACATCCTAACGGACTGTTCACTTCAGAGCACGGCAGGCCCCAGTGTCTCGTAAGCTCTGCTCCTGTCTCTACAATGTTGTGCATGCAGAGAGCAGTCCCAGACTGACTTGAGTCCATAGTTCTCAGCCCACCTCCTTTATTCCAGAAGCTACACTTTTCTTAATATAGCCAGTCACCAAGCTCCTGTTGCTTTGCTTTGGTTTGGTTTGGTTTTGGTTTTTCCAGACAGGGTTTCTCTGTGTAACAGACCCTTAGCTGTCCTGGAAACTGCTCTGTAGACCAGGCTGGCCTCCAATTCACAGAGCTCTGCTTGCCTCTGCCTCCTAAATGCTAGCATTAAAGGTGTGCGCCACCCTTCCTGTTGCTTTTTTAAAAAAGATTGATTGGTTGGTTGGTTGATTATGTATACAGTGTTTTGTCTGTCTGTACACCTGCATGCCAGAAGGGGGCACCAGATCTCATTATTGATGATTGTGAGCCACCATGTGGTTGCTGGGAACTGAACTCAGGACCTTTGGAAGAGCAGTCAGTGTCCTAAACCTCTGTCAGTGTCCTAAACCATCTCTCCAGCCCCCTGTTGCTTTGTCACTTTCTCTCACTTGTCTGGGCCTGCCTTTAGTTCCACCCATACCATAGCCTGCCAAGTGGGTGTGAGCTACTCCTCTTCTCTCTCATGACTGAAGTTTATTCTTTCACATTTCACTGGGGAAACCTAGTAGAAGGGCCGGGCACTGGGGCTCACGGGGCACGCAAAGCCTCTGCTTATACCATGCACTCTTACCCCAGTGGTGAAGTAGGTCCCCTGAGGGCCTCAAGGGTTTCCATCTCACCAGACTTCTGACTCCACTGTAGCTACTGAGCACTATGCAAGGTGAAGACACAGAGAGGAAAGGAGGGCCACCATGGGGCGACAGCGTGGACAGGAGCTGTGAACCACAGTGAGGGAGACCAGATGGCTAGGCCAGACAGAAACTGTGTCCGACCCACGGCTCTTGGGAAGCTTTACAAGAAGGGCTTGTGAGCTGGGATCCTGCTGGGTGGCTAGGGTCTCGCCAGGGAAGCAAGAAGAGAAAGGGGGGCTCCAAGCATGGGGCAGCATCAAGTACAAGTGCATGTGCAGGCTCTGGGTGATGCTTGGTCAGGAAACCCTCTTTGGGGGTGAATGTATTCCCAAGATCCACTATCTCCAACGCTCCCCCAAGCTGGGTGCTGGTACCTCTGGCTGACCAGCCTTCTCTGCAGGTGGTGGAGTTGCAGCAGACCCTGGCCCAAAAAGACCAGGTCCTGGGCAAGCTCGAACAGAGCCTGCGACTCATGGAAGAGGCTTCCTTTGATGGTACCTTCCTGTGGAAGATCACCAATGTCACCAGGCGATGCCACGAGTCAGTGTGTGGCAGGACTGTCAGCCTCTTCTCTCCAGGTAACTCCTTGTGGGCACAAAGAGTGGTAGGAGAGATGGGCTCCAGGGGGCCTGTGGTGCCCACGCCACCGAGGTACCGAGTCGAGGGCAAGGGACTGCAGATTTAACTCATGCACACACACACACACACACACACACACACACACACACACACACACACACACACACATACAATAACACAGCGGGTCCTTCGTGCTAAGAGAGCAGCAGCCGCGGTAGCGGTTTATTATTCTCGTTCCCTTCAGAGTTCCAAAGAGCCTTCTTATAGGCAGCCAAACAGGAATCCTCCTCCCAGGTGAAATCCCTCAAGAGGTGATTGCACACAGGAGGAAAAGTCTCGAGGAAGGGAGGGGTGCGTTCTCAGAGCAGTAAACACGACTAGCTAACCAAGATAAACACAGACATGGAAGCTGCTAGAAACAGGACGTGAAACAGCAAGACAGGCAGGCAGCCCAGTCGGGCCTGGTTCCTACAGGGGCCCAGGAGACACGAATTGAGACCAGCCGTGCTGGGTCAGGCTGGGGCCCCTGCCAAGGATTTGAAGGAGACAGAAGCTGTGTCCGACCCATAGCTCTTGGGAGCACAGCAACAGCCCTCCCTCCTCCCTGACTGTCATCTGCACTCTACGAAGAGGAATAAAAGACAGGTTCTTCTTGGGGGCTGTGGGATGAGAAGGGGGCGGGGCTGGAAGCCTAAATTTGACAGTGAGACTGGAGAAGATGGAAGAACTCTCCAGCCAGCGATCTGCAGTAGGAGGCAGAGGACCACTGAGTCAGGTGCCAGGGAGCTGTGTGCCCGGTGGGAAGACCGTGGGTGTCAGTGAATTGAGGGGTTCTTCCCTTGTTTTTGGGTCCCTTGCTCAGAACAATGATTTAACCATGACTTGGTAGCTGTTGCTATTCAGTGACTGATAAAACACCTATGTGTGTATATACACATATGGCTGGCATACATATAGTATTTGCAAGCAGCTCTGGGTCTGTATAAGCCACATTATCTGCCAGGACCATGCCATTCCTGGGTGGGACATCTAAGAGCCTTGCCAAGTGCTTGTCCTCACAGCCATGTTTTCCAGACCAGGAGGCAGGCTGACTAGAGCTGCACAGGGCTCTGCTGAAGGGTGCACAATCAGGGAGAAAGCTCCATAAGACCCCCCCCCCCAGGCAGGGTAACCAGGAGTTGCAGCAGACCCTTGCCTCTTGGGACCATTTCCAATGGTTGCTAGCAGAACCAAGAAGTGCTCTTCTCGAACCAGGCTCCTGGGAGGGCCCAACCTTTGGGCAACAGAGAAAAATCAGTGCCAAGATCCGGAAGGCCTGGGACTTAACCTTAATTCCCCCCCAGCATGCAAGACAGTGCCCAGCCACTTCCTTTTCCTCGCCTTGGCTTCTAGTTACCTGATGGTTGGTGAAGATGGTAGCTTCCATGTAGCCTCTAGTTCTTGATGGAAGATGGTCACTTCTGTGTGTAGCTGCATGGCATCCCAGGGAAGTGTTGAAACCACAGATGCTGACCAACCCCACTGCTGAATCAGAACCATGAAGTGTGGGGGCTTCCCTGTGATCAGAAGGCCAGGTACCGACCCCCGGCCTAGGCAACCTCCAAGAGCGTGGCCTTCCTCCACATTCTTCTAGAAGACAGCTGGACCCCAAACCCCAATATCCTCAGGTCCCTGTGTGCTGTGCCCCAGCTCCTGATCTGCACTGCCCTGCCCTGCCCTGCCCTGCTGCCCCGTGCTAACACTGGCTTCACCTTTCAGCTTTCTACACTGCCAAGTATGGCTACAAGCTGTGTCTGCGATTGTACCTCAATGGAGATGGCTCAGGCAAGAAGACTCACCTGTCCCTGTTCATTGTGATTATGAGGGGGGAGTATGATGCGTTACTGCCCTGGCCTTTCCGAAATAAGGTAGGGGGCCCCTGGGAGAAGATGGGTTTGGGGAGGGCGTGGGGGCCTGGCTTCTGCTGGCTTTAGCCATGGGCTTGAGACCTGAGCAAGCATCCTGCTTCCTGCAATCAGTTTCCTTTTATAAAATGAAGCTGAGTGCAAATCCCGCAGCCAAGGTGCCCCTAGCCCTCGGAGTAGGAGCTGCAGTGTCTGGAACAAACAGAGCACCCTGGAGGAGGGTTGAAGACCCAAGCACAGGGATGTCTAAAGCCCTCCCCCAGGAATTCCAGCGCCAGCAAGTTTAAGGATAGCTTGAGTAGGTGACAAGAAGCCGAGGGCTTGTGCCAGGGTAGAGTTGTGATTTATTTCTCAGGGAGGCAAAGGATCTGCTCTGGGTACGGCCGGCGGAGGCTTAGTGGCCGGAAGTCCCAAGGCATGGACAGAAGCCCGCCCCCAGCAGACGTCTGCTTCTCTGCTTCTCCCCCTCGGGTGGTCCCAGCTAGAGTTTCTGAGTCAGGAGGCCACGTGTAGGTGCACCTTAGCCTCAGCAGCCAATGTAATGACGACATTAGAATCCCCGCTGCTGTTGGCCTAGAGAGATGGCTCAAACGATGAATCCAATTCTCTAAAACTCACACCAAAAAAAAAGCAGGTACAGGGCCCTGTCGTCCCAGAACTGGGAAGGGGAAGACATGAGGCCCCTGGCATGCTAGCCAGCCAGCGCCAGCGTAGCTTAACCGGTGATCTCCACATCTGAAAATATATAAATAAAAATAAAAGTGGAGGGCAATTGAGGAAGACACCCTGATGGTGACCTCTGCTTAATCCACTCGCATCGCGCGCTTGCGCACACAAAACTCACACACACGTACACATGGGGCAGGGGGGGGGGGTTTCTACGGCCTTCCTGCTTGCTGGGTGGGCCAGTGAAGGACAAAGCCTAAAGCTGCCACAGTACCAGATGTTTCTTCCGCTCCGTGGGCCCTTTCCCTAGCGCACACGTCAAGTCCCAGCACGGCCGCCTCCTCTCCTCGTGAACTAAGGGATCAGCGTCACAGCCCACGCAGTGAGCGTGCAGCTTCCGCGAGGGCCAGGGCTGTCCTCTGAGGCCTGACCCTCCGCTTGCTCCTACCCTGCAGGTCACCTTCATGCTACTTGATCAGAACAACCGCGAGCACGCCATCGATGCCTTCCGGCCGGACCTGAGCTCAGCCTCCTTCCAGCGGCCGCAGACTGAGACCAACGTGGCCAGTGGCTGCCCGCTCTTCTTCCCCCTCAGCAAGCTACAGTCATCCAAGCACGCCTACGTAAAAGACGACACGATGTTCCTCAAGTGCATTGTGGACACCAGTGCTTAGGGATGGGGGGGGGGGGGGGGGGCGGGGAGGAGGCCTCCTGAGGAGAACCAGCTCAGACTGGCTGACTTAATTAGACCGCCAGGCCCTGCCCTTGGAGCCCCACTGTGGCTGCTGTAAGTCTGGAAGGACTTGGGCTGTGCGTACTGAGACAGGGGGGAGGAGGAGACAAAAGGCTCGTCTTCACATAGACTACGAGAAGACCAGCTCACCAGGAGGTCAGCAGATCCTGAATGTTGAGACCAGCTTCGGTCAGGATGAAGGAGACTGGCTGGAAGGCATGGATGTTGAGCCAAGGCTGTGGGGCCTAAGCAGAGAAGGACCCCTTCTAGGACATTCTCTGTAGGTTAGTGGGTAACTGGAAAAATGTCCCGCCTCTCTGTTCAGACTCAGAACTAGGACCAAGGGGCCCAAGGGTCAGCCACTGGTATGAATTTCATCTGTCCTGGACTTTGTTCCTATGGTAACAGACATGTAAACAGGTAAACCCAGAAGCTGTACTGGGAAATGCTAGCCCGGCCGGATTTGAAGACCTTTGATATTTTGACGGACAAACAAATGACAACAAAAGCCTTGAATTCCAAGTCTCCTGTCCTGAGTGAGACTACACCAGCAGAGGATTCTGGGGAAATACCCAGAATCCTCATCCCCTCCAGCTCCCCACTCACCTAACCCTCTAAACCTAGCAGCCCAGTGCCTAACAGACAGGAGCACACCCAGGTAAAGACGTTGCCGTGCAAGTCTGGAGCTGGCGTCCAACACATAGCACCTTCATGACTGCTCACACAGTGCCCTGCCACAGGGGGGTTGCTACACTGCTAGGGACCACCGTTCTTTCATCCGTGTGCCTTCCTCCCTCCCTCCCTTCTTTCCTCCATCCCTTCCCGCTTCCTTCCTCCTCTTCCTCCTCCTCCTCCTCCCTCCCTCCACCACCACCCTCTTTTCTCTTTCTAGAAAAAAAATCCCAAGTAGCCCAGGCTGACTTCAAACACACTATATAGTCAAGGATGATGTAGAAGCCCTGATTCTCCTGCCTCTAGCTCCCAAGTGTTGGGACCATAGGTGTGTGTGTCACCCTGCCTGGTTACGTAAGATGCTGGGGATCAGGCCCAGAGCTTCCTGCATGATGGACAAGCACTCTGCTTAGCTACATCCCCACACCTTTAATGGCACACATCTGGTGGGAGCAGTCTGCTGTCCTCACACAGTGTGGGGGGTACTGTGCTTTCACCTGTGGACGGCCATTTGTGTCATTTATGTCCAGACACTGCAGGAGAAGCAGTGAGACATGCAGCTCACTCTCCCGACTCTTCTAGTTCGCTGAGGGAAGCCAGCATGATAGTAATTATCACTAAAAGCAGAATGCCAGGAAGCGCACAGAGTCCACTGGACAAAGCAGGGAAGGCTTCCCAGAGGAAGTGAGCGACAAATCAGCCTGAAGTGTGTTCAAATGCAGAAGACCTGGGTGTGGAGGAGAAAACAGCCTTGGAAGGATGGGATGTGTCTTGGCTGCAAGTAGGGCCTGGGTGACCAGTGGCTGGGGGAGAAGGCAGGAAGGATGGACTGGCCAAAACATAGACAGGCCAACTGGCCAGAACACAGAAAGCATCAGATGCAGAGCTGTGACACACCTGCAGGGCCCTTGGCCTATTAACAGAAGGATGAGACAGTGGTTTAGACAGATCATTTACCTTTCAAAGAAGCCCCGTGCTTATCACTTCCGGGTGACAGAGAGGTCAGAAAAGCAAGCTGCTGGCGAATCCCAATTCACTGCATCCTTACAGCCCGCCCCCCCCCCCACTGAGGTGCAAGGGCTTGTGCCCATTTGCAGATGGGAAAGCTAAGGCCAGAGCAACCATGGCAGGGAAACCCCGTCTCTGCGGTCCAGTTTCCCTCCCTTCCACCAGGTTTCCCAACGGTGATGCCTCCATCCACGACATGGTTGCCTCCTCATCGGAGCCCTTGGAAGTCTATGAGCCCTTTACCCAACCTGAGGGCCAAGTCTGCAGGACACTATCAAGTCCACAGTGCCCCAGGAAGCAGGGCCCACAGACGATGATGAGAGGTGGGAACGCCTGAGATTCGTGCCTTTAACTTCGAGGTTCTATGTAGGTGAGAAAGAAACACTTGTAGAAAAGCCGTGAAAGTAGCACTGGGCAGAAAGCCTACTACTCGCTGTGGTGTCCTCCCTGGGGATTTGGCTGAGTGGTGGGGAAGCAAGTGAGGGCTGCCAGCCCTAATGGCTCCCTCTCCAGTGGCGGCGCCTTTCACTTGCAACACTCTGCCTTTGGAGGAAGGCTTCTTGGGTGGGATCCCCTAATGACCCTGTGCCAGGAGCTGGGTTTCATTTGCCTCCACATCTGGGGCATGCATGCACACACACGTGTGTGTATTTAAGCAGAGTGCGTGCGTGTGGCACAGATGGGATTTAGGGAGCGCAGCAGAGGGAGCTGGGTAGTATAGTCACCTGGGCCATGGGTCCTTTCCTCGAGCCCCACCTGTCTCAAGCCTTTTCCTCCTGGGAAAATCCAGGAAGTGCAGTGCTAACATGACTGGCCAGACACCCCTGAAGAGAAATATCGAGATCCAGAGTGGGACCAACTCTGGACCAGGCCACCTACCGTGCTGGTAGCTTCTCTGCCCCTCTCTGATGGCAGCGGAGGTCAACTGAGCCATTTTCCCATCCTACCTATACCCTCAGGCTCCCACAAGCCAATGAAGTGATTGGATGCATTGCCCCAGCAATATGGACTGTACTTTTCTGCAGAATTAGCAGAGGCACACCCCCGCCCTCTCTCTCTCCCCCTACCCCGTGTGTGTGTGTGTGTGTGTGTGTGTGTGTGTGTGTGTGTGTGTGAAGGTGCTTGTAGGGGAATGTTCATGCACATGCGTAGATGGCATCACCAATCCCCTTACCAACTGAGCCGTCTCCCCAGTCAGGCCCACTCAGGGAAACACCTTCTCCAAGGCACTATGTGCCTAGGTCTTCTGACCATGGCTTGCAGCCTGCCTGCCTAGTTCACCCAGGAGCCTGCCGGTGTCGCTCTGTGTGAAATCCCCCTAGAGATCCCCTCTGATCTCTTTCCTCACTCTCACTCCTAAGCACAGCTGCATCTCTGGGGAAGTCCCCAGCCCAGCAGTGATGGCACTTCCTTGAGACACAGCTCCTCCCTGCCTCTGTCCTCCCTGGGAAGGTCATGCCCCATACATATTGTGTGCTGTGGGTGACAGACACAGACCCTAAGCACCAACCTCATCAGAAGCTGGTTTTCACGCAGCTTCAGTGTTCCTGTCTTATAAATGAGGCTGCTAAGCCCTGTGAGCTCTACTGAGCACCCCACCACACACTGCCAGAACTCAGGTCTCCTACTGAATGGGAACACACACATACACACACACACACACACACACACACACACCACCACCATACACTACACACACCACAAACACACACACACCACACACACTCATACCAGACACATACCACAAATACACACAACACACACATTCATGCCACATACACAGTACATACACACCATACACACAGCACATACACACCACACACACTCACACAGCACACACACCATGCACACCACATACACACACCACACCACACCACAAACACCACATACCACACACAGACACACATGCACGCGTACACCTGCCTTCTAAGAGAGCTTGCTTTGCAGACACTAAGCCCTCCACTTTCTGCCTAGACTGTCTCAACCTGCCAGGTTATCAGTGTTACAGGGAAGCCAAGTGCACTCTCATCTTGGGATATGAGGCAACCTGCCCACGGCCCACGGCCCACGGCCCACAGCCCACGGTTAGTTCGTGACTGAGCTTTGGCCTCAGCAGGAGTCAATTATACTCTCACATATGCCCCCTGGAGCTTCCTGCCCAGCATGGTGGTCACTAATACATGTGAGCATACATGTAAGCCAGGCTGAAAACCGCCGTCCATGTGTGCCGACCTGGACATGGGAATGCGCTGTCTTACATGACAGGTGCAATTAAGTTAAATGTCTTTCTTTGAGAGAGGATCTTGGGGTACCTCGGGGTGAGGGGGGGGTCCAAGGCCATCACCAGAGAGATTATAAAAAGAATCATAAGAGCCCAAGGCAGAGATGTCAAAAATGATGACAGAAACTTCTGTTATGTAGCTGCACCTAGACAGGAGAAAGGGGCCCCGAGCCTGTGTGTAGCACAAGGGACGCCATTACCTAGAGCCTGGAACTCTCTCCTCAGGCGGCTAACCTTCGAGGCTGGAGGAAACCATCGCTTCGAGCCGCTGCGTTTGTGGTAATGTGTTCCAGCAGCCACAGGAAATGAACACAGCCCCTTGAGTTGTGGCTGCATCTAGTTGAGAAGTGGTGAAGACCTACAACACAGCCTTTATGGCGAAGAGAGGATTTCATTTTTCTCATTAACCTTTTATGTGGCTGACATGCGAAAATGATTTCGCCACTCGGGATATTGGATTTCTAGGAAACTTAGAAACATATCCGTAGTCAGCTTGAGCTTGACACCCAACCACACTAGAAGGACTTTCCATTGCCTTGGCCGGAAGGAACAGACTCTACCCTCTCAGTGTGGCCTGTGGCCAGCTCTACAGAGCTGGGAGTGGGGATCCCCATAGGCACACATCCCTGCAGATGGGGGAGTCCTGGTGGTGGATGAGTGTCCATACCCCCACTCTCCCCCACTCCCCTGTGCCTCTGGGTCAGCCCAGTGTCCCTGTAAGCTGTGACAGTTATTTTTAGCTCTCGCTGGCTCAGCACAGCTGTCTCTGGAAGTGTGCTGGGTGTGAGCCAGCTTCAACTACCATCTCCCTGACAATGGGGGTCTCAGGAGAGGTCACTTCAATGGTTCTGGGGGCCTCCGTGGGCCCGTGAGCACGCTCCCAGCCTCCTTGTCAAGGATAAGGACCATCGTCCGTGTTTTTTGGAAACTTAGGCTCAGAGGTGGCCGCACTTGGTAGGGCTAAAGCTGTGGGTCTGTCCACTCCACGCCAGCTCCTTTGGGGCCTCATGTTTCTCCAGGGGTGGAGGGGTGGCACTTTGTGCCTTGGAAAGTCTTCTTGTTTTGAACTCAGATCCCGTGTTATACTAAGCCCTAGGAAAGTATTCTCAACAAGACAAGAGCTAGCAAGCAACATGAAAGAGGCTTGCATGCAAACACTTTTACTTGCTGAGCCATCCCACTGGCCCACACTGGACCCTCTTAAGAACCAGTGCACAAGCCAGGCGTGGTGGAGCACGCCTTTAATCCCAGCACTCGGGAGGCAGAGGCAGGTGGATCGCTATAAGTTCGAGGCCAGCCTGGTCTACAAAGAGAGTCCAGGACAGCCAGGGCTAACTCAGAGAAACCGTCTCGAAAAACAAAAACCGAAAAACAACAAAACAAAACAAATATGTTTGTTGGTGTGCTGGGGATTGAATCCAGAGTCTCCCATGTGCTAAGTACACGGTCTACCACCAAGCTGTCCCCCCCTGCCCCTCCCCCTCTCCCCCTCCCCCTCCCCCACCCTCAGTAAACGTCCAGTGGTACCTGTTGTTCTAACTTGCAGGCTGGAGCTGGGGCTGCTTAGGAGACAAGCGTAGGACTAACATATTCTATCAAGAAGCTGTGAAACAAACCAGAGCTGCTGCTGAGCCTTTCTCTGCTCGGGCCAACCCCATTTTTTTTCATGCTTTTATTGAGTTTCTTTTTTTTAAATATTTTATTAATGTATTCATATTACATCTCAATTGTTAGCCCATCCCTTGTATCCTCCCATTCCTCCCTCCCTCCCACTTCCCCCTACTCCCCTCCCCTATGTCTGTGACTATCCTTCCTCTGAGTGCCACCAGGCCTCCCCATCAAGGGATGTAGTAAAAGATGGGACACCAGAGTTCACATAAAAATCAGACCCCACTCTCCATTCAATGGTGGAAAATGTCCTGTCCATTGGCTAGATCTGGGTAGGGGTTCAAAGTTTACTGCCTATATTGTCCTTGGCTGGTGCCATAGTTGGAGCAGGACCCTGGACCCAGATTCGTGCGTCATAATGTTCTTCTTGTAGGTTTCTAGGACCCTCTGGGTCCTTCTATTTCCCCATTCTCCCATGCTTCTCTCACCTAAAGTCCCAATAGGATGTCCTCCCCCTCTGACCCACTTTCCTGGTATGTGGAGATTTTCATGAGACATGCCCCTTAGGCTAGTGTCCAGATATAAATGAGTATATACCATTTGACTCTTTTTGCTTCTGGGTTAACTCACTCATTATGGTCATTTCTAGTTCAATCCATTTGTCCACAAATTTTGGGAAACCCTTGTTTTTAACAGCTGAGTATTATTCCATCAAAATGACAGTGAGATTCCATCTTACACCCATCAGAATGGCTAAGATCAAAACTTCAAGTGATACCACATGCTGGCGAGGATGTAGGGAGAGAGGAACACTCCTTCGTTGCTGGTGGGAATGCAAACTAGTACAGCCACTTTGGAAATCTATCTGGTGCTTTCTCAGAAAAATGGGAATAGGGCTTCCTCAAGACCCAGCTATTCCACTCCTTGGAGTATACCCAGAAAATGCTCCACCACACAACAGGGACATATGCTCAACCATGTTCATAGCTGCCTTATTCATAATAGCCAGGACATGGAAACAGCCTAAGTGTCCCTCAGTAGAAAAATGGACAAAGAAACTGTGTCCAACCCCATCTTAATGTCTTCCTCGGTGCAGGACCACCAGCCGCTAGCTTAAGCCTCAGCCTCCAGGTGCCTCCGTAGCTCCGGCTGCCTCCCTCAGTCTCTCACACATCTTAGTAGACTGAAGAGGGGGCAGTTTCATCTATGCCCTAGTTAGTTTGATGGATCAGCCCTGGCTTCCTTGTGGCCTCCAATTATTCAGTAATTATCTAGGTGTGACTGGAAAGGGATTTTGTGGATGTAATTACCGTTCAGAATTGGTCAGTTTTAATTAAAGGATTATCTTAGCCGATCTGTTAGCAGGTGCTAAGAACTGAAGTGAGATTTCCCTGAAGAACGTCAACTTGTGTGTGGGAGCAGCAGCTGGCCTTCCCCACTAGCTGCCCTGAGGGTGAGGGGTGTCTACCGGCCTCAGCAGACCCCGTAATCAAGCCAGTTATTTGCAACAAACCAACCCAAATGCTTCAGTCTTGAAGGCCTATTTTACCCTCACACACTATGGTTTCTAAATGTGAGGTGGGATTTTTGTCGGGTTTTTTTTGTTTGTTTGTTTTTTGTTTTGTTTTGGTTTGGTTTTTGATTTTTCGAGACAGAGTTTCTCTGTGTAGTCCTGGCTGTCCTGGACTCGCTTTGTAGACCAGGCTGGCCTCAAATTCACAGCGATCTGCTTGCCTCTGCCTCCCGAGTGCTGGGATTAAAGGCGTGTGCCACCACCACCTGGCTAATGTGAGTTTATTTTTAAATGCACAAAATAAATCATAATTCGAAGTGAGGTCGAGTCTTACTTTGTGCTAAGTAAGTTGGACATTAACAAAGCCATTCAAATAATTGTATGGAGGTGCCATTTAGCTAGTACATAAACACGTGCAGCAACCCTAAAACCCAGATGCTGGGAGCAGAGGAAAGCTTGCTGCTGGCCTCTGTACTTTGTTTCCTTAAGGGCCGGTTCCTAGCTCTATATGATCTCAGTTACTACAGGGGGTCCAAGGGGAAAGTCATTCAAGAGGTTGGAGTGGGAGGGATTCTTCCTTCTTTATGCAGCTGTTAAGAAATGAGCAACGAGTCAAGAGTCCTCCCTGGACTCAGGCCCCACAAGAACTCCTTGCTATGTGACCTTGGAACAGTCTGGGCACCGGCTCTGAGCCCCACTTCGGTCTTGAACAAAGTTAGAGAACAGAGCCCAGAACCACTGAGGTAAGAGTGTGGCTCTGGCCCTCCCTCACAGTGGGTATAAAGGGCCCAGCCCACGGAGGGCGCTCAGTCTGCTAGCTGAATCAGAGGCGAAGGGTGCTGGCTGCATTGCAGAGGGAGAAGCTTTAAGGCTTTGCTGTGTCTTCCCAATGCCTTCTGGGAGTCCTGCCCAAGGCTAATGCCAGTGCTCAGGGTAGATAGAGGGCGACCGCGTGAATGCAGTTAAATGGACCATCTGGCAGCCAGAGGTGCCAGGAGTGGCCAAGGGGTAGGAAGGTTTAGTCGCTAGCCTCATCAGCCATGCCTCTGCCCCCTGCATCAGAAAAGACATTCCAAAAAAAAAACAAAACAAAAAAACTCCTCTGAATCCCGGCCTCCTGCCATGCCCCCCCCCCACCGCCCGGGGGTAGGACTGGGGGGGGGGGCGGGGCACATATGCATCTGACAGTCCTTGGTGGCCAGCAGCTTCCCATCCAGCCAGGCCAGGGCCAGCTTTTGCCCCTAGGTCAGGCCACCTCTTGGGAGGTGATCTGGAGACAAGTGGCCAGGTGGCCTCAGAAGCAGCAGATCTCAGGGATCTGTTGCTTTGTTGAAGGAATGTAACTTGAGCCTTTGCTGGAGGCAGAGTGAAAAGGGAAGCCCTGTCGCTCGCTCCACCGGTGAGTTTTCCTTTGCTCCCACTTCTTCTCCACTTAATAACTGAAATTCTGTAAGGAAGTTTGTGGCTTCTGGATTTATACTTTAATTATAAGATGATATCCAGGATAGGTGCAAACTTAAGTTTTAAGCATGTAAACTTTGTTTAAAAAATAATTCATAATACCAGTGTCAGAGACTAGAAAGTGAAGTTGGTAACATGCCTTGGGGAAATGTGGCGAATTTAGGAGAGTGCTGTTATAGGCTGCTATAAGGCTGACATTCAGGACCCAAAGTTAACTTTCAGATCAGGGTCCTTTGTCCTTTTCCCTATAGCTGGGGTCTTTTTGTTTTGTTTTATTTTTGTTCTTGTTTTGGTTTTAGTTTTTCCGAGACAGGGTTTCTCTGTGTAGCCTTGGCTGTCCTGGACTCGCTTTGTAGACCAGGCTGGCCTCAAACTCACAGCGATCCGCCTGCCTCTGCCTCCCGAGTGCTGGGATTAAAGGCGTGTGCCACCACCGCCCAGCTTCTAGCTGGGATCTTGTCATAGGGTTAGGACTGTCACAGAACAACACCAGCGGTAGCTGGTCTGAGGAGCAGTGACAGGAAGCCATTGCTTACCACCCACCATCTGCCAGGCAGGGGCCATTGAAAGCCTGCCTCACTGTATTTAGACACCCACTGCTATAAGAACGGCCGCTGTTCACAAACTGAAATCCACTGGTATGTCCAAAGGTCCCCAACCTAGCTGTGCATCTATTCTTCCACTGATTATCACACAGGGTAGTAGTAACAGGCCCTCCCGTCAGTGGTCCATGGGATGGAGAATTTGTATTAGTGACAGGCTCCAGGTTGATGTGGATTCTCTGTCTTCAAGACCCTGTCCCAAAGGAGACTGACATCATACCTGAGGATGACATCTCTGGAGTGCCCTATACACCAGTGCCTGTCTACAGATGACTAGCACTTAGGCAGATCCTGAGTTCACCACAGGCCGCTGTCCATCACCAGGATGACTGGTGAACTTCCTCTCCCTTAGCAGTGCTAGGAAGTTGGACTTTCCTAACCACCCTACCCTCAGAGACCGCACTCCACCGTCCCCAAGACCCCTCCAGGATATCACGTGGTACATACACATCCATGAAGCCAGAAAGTCAAGTCACTGTCCAAGATGACACACTGGAGGGATTAGGGGGCAGCTGGAAAAACGCTTGCCTCTCAAGCAGGACCACCTGAGTACAATTCTCTCTCTCTCTCTCTCTCTCTCTCTCTCTCTCTCTCTCTCTCTCTCTTTTTTTTTTTTTTTTTTTTTTTTTTTGAGACAGGGTTTCCCTGTGTACTGAGTTAAATTCTCAAAGCCTATGGAAAAGAGCTAAGCACAGTAATATGCGTTTGTAATCCCAGCCCTGGGGAAGAGGAGACAGGAGGCCACCGGGGCTCGCTAGCCAGCCAGCCCACCCTACTCAGGGAAGTCTGGGTTCAGTGAGAGACCCATTCTCAAAGGAGAGTGACAGCATTCCTGAGAACGGCATCCAGGATTGCCCTCTGACCTCCCTGTGTATGCACACAGAACATACACCTACACGTATGCAACATGAACACTCATAAATAGGCATGCACACCTATACATAAAACTTACAAAGATGGGGGCTGGAGAGATGGGCCGGCTGTCAGAAGTGTGGCTGCTCTTGGAGAGGACTCAAATCCCGTTCTTAGCACCCACATGGAGCAGCTCACAGGCGTCTGTAACTCCAGCTTCAGGGCGCATCTGACATCTCTGGTGGCATCTGCATGAACGCACATGTATTCACACGGAGACTTGTAGTGAAAACTAAAACAAATGTTTAAAAAGTAAGATTTTTAAAAGGTGATGCCATGGAACTCACGGCAGGGCCACGGAAGGACCAGAGAAGCTTGCAGAAAACTGTTAAGGCCTTCGTGGGACAGACAGGAAGCACCTTCAGTCCCTAAGCATGCTGGAAGAGTAATGGGGCAGCCGCTAGCAGAGCTACCTGCTATCTCTGTGGTACCCAGACTTGGTAAAGCTCCTGGAACAAGGAGCGGAGATGCCTGTGGGTTTCTTGCCAAGACTCCAGGCAAGAGGATGGCGCTTCCACTCAGCACAAACTTCATCTATTAGATGACTGAATGACATCCACGTGCCAGGATGTGTTAATCATGAAAACAGCCTCAGTTGCCTCCTAGGAGGTGATTGTATCTTCCCTCCACGGTCTCATCCAGGCCTCCCAACAATTCCAATGAGACAGGTTCCGGCACTACCACCACTGTATAGCGTAAGACACCGAGGCTGAGCTACTACAGAGCTGGAAATGGCGGGGCTACTGTCTCTCATCTGTAAGACCCGCCCCTTTCCTGAGCACCCACCCTGTGTGAAGTCCTGGGTGGCGCATTCAAGTAGTGACTCACTGCCGTAGTCACTTATCAATCATCTTTTCTTTTTTTGGAGCACTTACTGTTTATGTGAGCTTATTTATTTATAGCATGCCTTATTCCAGAAAGCATGTCCTGTCTTTAGCGGAGAGATTAAAGAATACGGTTTTTACAGGCACAGCTGTGACCATGTGGAGAACAAAAGGTGAAAGGATCAAAACAAGCCAAGTATGAGATACAGACTCACAGAACAGGCCCTGGTCCCACATGCTCTGGGCAGGGGTCATAAATTGTCCTCAGAGCTTTCTTAGAGACAGTGTGATCCCATACAAAATGGTTCCTGGTGTCTACGGACTGCCAAACACGGTTACTGAGGCAAATAAAACTCTCCAAAGCCCTCAGAGCAGGGGTCTAAGAGAACTATGCTGCCAATCCTGAGTAAGGCTGTCCCCAAGCAGCCTTCTGCTGGCCATGTCTGGTCCTAGTCTCCAGGGACTGTTTCTTGAGCCTTGCTCCATGGTGAGCCACCACCTGCAGTGAAAAAGAGGCTAGAATACCAGGCAGGCTGATCGCTTTCGAGTTTTCAGAGCACACATTTGGAGCAAATGCCACACTCTTCAGAGGGCTGCCATTGGCCTGAACTTTGTTTTAAATTGTTTGAACTGTCAGCTATAAGAACTTAAAATTTGTTCACACACACACATACACACACACACACACACACACACACACACACACACACACACAGACTTTTGCCAATCTCTTCTAAAAACAAAAGGAATTTGACAGCAGGGAGCCCATACTCTCAAAGGGCAAGAATTGGTTAGAGCCCCGTTTTTCATCATATTGGCCTTTCTGCAAACTACCTGGAGTCTGCAACCAGTCTTGGGATGTTTTGTGTACCAGAACACCAGGTAACGCCAGAACACCTGGCACTGAAATGGGGAGAGGGGTCCACAAGGCATCTTTGTAGCTGGCTATGGTAAGACATATGACTGGGAGAGGTGGGGTGGTGCTTATAGGGCCACATGGCGCTGCCCATCCGGACAAATGGATGAACAGTTTTCTTTCAACACATCAATGGAGTTCAGGGCTTGTGAGGTGATGACCATACACCCTGGCAAGTGGGTGTCCCGAGCATAGCTCCTATAAATGGCTGGGTCAGAGAACCATCCAGAAGATGCTCTTCAACACACACACCCTTGACCAGCTCAACTGAAAGCTGTGTTGCTGTACATTGTGCCAGGTACCTCCCATTCAAGGGCCGCTAATTAGGAAAAATGTGATGATCAGAGAAGAGGGGCACCCTATAGGGGTGCACAAGCAAGGATATCTACCCCTTCCTGTGGGATCCTAACCACGGGAGAGGCTTAAACTGTCTGGGAAGTAAGTATCCAGCCACAAAGAAGGGGGCAGCACATCCCCGCCAAGGTGGGATATGGTCCAAAGACTGTGAGTGGAAACTGCAGGATACAGCTGCGTGGAGGGCGGGGTAGGGAGTATGAGAAGCCACAGATGCAGGGCGGGTATATATCCCTCAAAGTCTTGCATCTGGGCATAGTAGCACATACCTATAATGCCAGCACTGGGGAGGTGAAGGCAGGGTTGTGAACTCGAAGGCAGCTGAAGTTGAACTGGACCCTGAAGCTGGAAGGCTCCTGAGGAGCGCTTTACGCCAAAGAGGCTCATGGATGCACAAATATTTGATGAGGCAAAGTTATCAGAAATGACTTCCAGAAAGGAGTCAAGCCTCAGACCAGGAGGAGATGGGAGCGGAAAGCGAGGGTCCTCATCAGCCTCTTAGCTAAAGCTATGGAAATTCTTCCCTCTCTGTCCACACCCTTGCACACAGCCTGAATCAGAGACCGCAAGAGTAAAGGATGTGTTTAGCCACTATTTGAAAGCTGTGGTTTCTCTTTAACAGCTCCTGGGCCCCATCCTTTGATGGGGGGGGCGGGGGGCACCAGGAAGAAATGGAGGAGGATCCTCTTGCTAACGAGTGCGGTCCAGTGGGCCTCAGCGTGGCCTGTGGCGTCACCGGCTCTGCTGCCAGCAAGTTTCTCATTTCTAACTGGGCAAAGTTTTCAGGACATTTTTATGGGCTGCCCTAAAGCCAGCTGGAAGCACTTTTTCCATAAACTCTCGCGGAGACAAGTAGCCAGGTTTCACATACTAAAATGAAAATGTCAAAGGGGCTGCTAAGAAGAAAACATTGTGGGTTCATTTACGAGGCTGGAGCTCACAAAAGCTGGGTACAACTCGTACAGAGGCATCTGCCCATTGGGTTAGGCTGGGGGTGGGTTTGGATTGTTTATTTGCTTGCTTGGTTTTTGTTTGTTGTTTGTTTGTTTGAAGACGGGGCCTCATGTAATGCAGGCTGGCCTCAAACTCACTTTGTAGATGAAGAGGGCCTTGATACTCTGATCTGCAAGTCTTCACTTCCTGCAAGCTAAGTTTACAAGGGTGCAGCCCCATGCCCGGTTTACACATGGCTAAGGCTTGAACCCAGGTCTTCGTGCATGCTAGGCAAGCACTTTACCAACTGAGCTACACTTTTTTTGAGTTCTGCTGTGGTCATTACAGGTTCATAGCTCTCTCTCTCCAAAGGGACACTGAAGTGCCACGCATACATTCCCTCTCTAGCAAGGACTCCCTTCCAAATGTCTTTCATGTCACAAATTATCTGGCCACAGAATTTTAAAATAAATGTTGGTAGAAGAAAGACTCTCGGTGGGGCTGGAGAGACAGCTCAGCATGTGAAAAACACTGATTCTTCCTCAGAGTCCATGTCCAGCATCTTTAACGCAGTGCCTATCACTCCAGTTTCAGAGGATCTGATGCTTTCTTCTGGTGCTGCCTCCATGGACGCCAGATACAAAAATGTCACACAAACATGCAAGCAAAATACCCATGCCCATAAAATAAAATAAAAATTAAATATAAGAGAGGCAAGAGGAGAGAGAGACAGAGACAGAGACAGAGAGAGAGAGAATGTGTGTGTGTGTGTGTGTGTGTGTGTGTGTGTGTGTGTGTGTGTGTGTGTGTGTGTGTGTTAGCCTCTCCTGGGTTGAGCCCTTAATTTGTTGTCCAACACAAAGTGGTCAGCCCTGGAACATATATACACAAACAACAGAAACAAACTTGGACCGGGTGTGGTGGCGCACGCCTTTAATCCCAGCACTCGGGAAGCAGAGGCATGTGGATCGCTTTGAGTTTGAGGTCAGCCTGGTCTACGAAGTGAATCTAGGACAGCCAAGGCTACATTGAGAAACCTTGTCTTGAAAAGCCAAAAAAACAGAAAGAAAGACAGACAGACAGACAGACAGACAGACAGACAGACAAACTCGGCAGGTTATATTTAGATGTGCCTGCACACACACAGCAGCACACATACATATGTACATGCATATACGTATAACAATTCTCTGTTGAGCCTGCAGCAGGTCTTCTGTGCTCCCATAGGAAACAAGGAATTAGGTGCTGACATGGGAGAGTTTTTTTAGCCAGCTACCTGACCACAGTTTTTGTAGCTAACTTCCAGCTGTGTGGCCAGGTCACTTAACCTCCTTAAGCTTTAATCATAGCAGGCACGGGGGAGGGAGTTCTGCCCTCCTCCTGCCTCGCTCACCTAACAGCTGCTGTGGGGGTGGGGCGAGGTAGCATTGCAGGGTGGAATAACATGTGCTATCACAGGCTATCACGGGGCGTCTTCAGCTGCATATGGACATGCGCAGATGGCCATGAGCTAAGGGCTGGGGGGACAGGCATCCAGGTTGGTGGCTTAGCTTTGTCTCATTTGCCATCTCCTCAAAACCCAAATGGGACAACACACCATAAAAGGAGACAAAACAATTCTCAAATTGAAAAAACTTGGAGTTATAACAGGCCACAGATCACATGAGATGCCTTGTGGCGAATGGCAGGAAACCACAGAATTGTTCTAAGCTTTAAGTTGAAGCAGTGAGCAACTCTGATGCCCTGGTCAGGTAAGTATGCGCCCCAGGTCACCCCAGGAAGGAGACAAGGTCGATTCCATGATTGAGTCTCGGGGGACTGCTGGAAGTCATTTGTGAGTGCTCAGAACCAAGCCGCTTATCTGATCCATTCTCCTAGCAATTACCTGCTGACATATCTGTCTCCATCTCCCTGGCCCAGGAGCTCAGGGCCGGGAACAGTGGCTGGACCCTCTGCAGCTACACAGCATGTGCAGACCCCAGCAGAGCAAGTGTCCATAGCGCAGCTCCCAAATTGACTGTCGAATGTTGAAAGTAGAGATGGAAGATCACTTAATTTTTAACAGACGGGGAGCTAAATTTCACAGAGAAGAAGGGGCCACTGGAGTCCATAGTGGCGTGGGGTGAGGCAGGGACAGTTCTGTAAGCTAGCAAAGGTAAAACGCACTTGTGGCTTGGCAGCTGATCAAGGCCACAGGCACATGTCACATGTCACAATCTGGCCATTGACCCACTTGTTTTCTTTTTTTTTAACAGCTTTAAAAAAAAAAAAAAAGATTTATTTATTTATTATGTATACAGTATTCTGCCCAAATGTGTGCCTGCACACCAGAAGAAGGGACCAGATCTCATTATAGATGTCTGTGAGCCACCATGTGGTTGCTGGGAATTGAACTCAGGACCTTTGGAAGAACGGACAACGCTCTTAATCTCTGAGCCATCTCTCCAGCCAGACCCACTTGTTTTCAAATAGCATTAATGGCCGTGTTTTCTACTATAATTTGAAAACCCAACACGTCTGTGATGAAAACATTCTAAACTGACGCCCCCCCCCAAATTTAGACCACATCTACTAGTCACCTGATCATTACTCCCAACGACCGAACGGCTGCAATATCCCAATACTTGAGAAAAGCACACTTGCTTCTTAGAGCACAGTGGACGCTGCACTGCGTAGGGCTTGAGCAAATGGGCCTGAAACACAAGGATCTTCTCTCAAAGTAAGTCAGTGACTGTGCACACGACACAAACATGTTACTGTCTGGGAGCTGTGTTCCAGGAAAGGCAATACTCAGTGTAAGACGGAGAACATCTCCAGTGGCTTTTATTTTCTTCCTTGCACATTTTTACATCTTCCAAAAAGAGGAGCAGGGCCTGGTGTGGTGGAGCACGCCTTTAGCCCCAGCGCTGGGGAGGCCGATCTCTGTGAGTCTGAGGTTAGCCTGGTCTACAAAGTGAGATCCAGGACAGCCAGGGAAAGTATATCTTGAACCCTTCCCCGCTCCACACCCACAAAGAAAACATTTAAAAAAGAAAGGAAAAACAGGAGCAGTCCTGAAGGGGGAGGAGTTACAGCTGAGGGGATGGAGCATGTCCTGCGGATGGTGGGGGTGTCTGTGTATATATGTGTGTGTTTGTGTGTGTGTGTGGTGTGTGTCTGAATGTGTGGTGTGTGTATATCTTTCTGTGTGTAAGTGGTATGTGTATATGTGTGTGCATCTATGTATGTATGCACATGGGGGGGGTGTGTGTGTAGAGTATTTGTGTGTGTGTGTGTGTGGTGTATCTGTATGTGGTATATCTGTGTGTATCTGTGTGTGTATGTGTGTGCTATATCTGGGTTGTGTCTCTGTATGTGTGCATGTAGTGTGTGTGTGTGTGTGTGTGTGTGTGTGTGTGTGTGTGTGAATGTGTGGTATGTTTCTCTATGTGAATGTGTGATGTGTCTCTGTGTGTATGTACGTGTGTGTTTCTGTGTGTGTGTATGTGTTTGTGTGTATGGTGTGGTGTATGTATATGTATGTGTATCTGTGTGTGTGTGTGTGTGTGTGGTGTATGTGTGTGGTGTATTTATTTATGTGTGTGTATGTGTGTATATGTAGTGTAAGTCTGTATGTGTGGCGTGTGTCTGTGTGTACATCTGTGTGTGTGGTGTGTATGCCTCACATTTGCACAGTGTATGTATGTCGTTGTGTGTGTGTGTGTATCTGTGTGTGTGTGCACACGCATGTGCGTGTGATGCGGAGCATAGAAATTCCTCTGCCACTCTAACCCTGCACTTCTCCGTGATGTCTTCCAAGCTTGGCTCACCAAGTTGTGGCAGGTCTTAAAGGACAGGGGCAACTAACGGCAGACACAGAGGAGCTGCGAGCTATAACCTCCTGCACACCTACCCGGCAGCGGCTCCTCCACTTACAGTCTGCTGAGGGCCTCCTGTGCCTCTCGTCTTCACAATGGCCCGATGTCCTGAACGTGGAGCCTAACTCTTTCCTAGGAGACTTGAACAAACACCTGCTCACTCCAAACGAACAGACCAGCGAGTTTACTGCAACTGACCATTGAAGCACGGGACACACAGGCGGCGGCATCACCGAAAAGCCCACGCCATCGTAGCGACAGCTCACTAAATCCACACCCTTTGGTTTCCCATCTCACAGGCAGCTTCATCAGAGTCCTCACTCCGGAAATTGTTTGCTACACTGGGGGTGGGTGTATGCATGTGTGTGCAGGTGCGTTTGCCCATGTGTACACCTGTAGAGGCCCGAGGCCAATGTCAGGTGTCTTCCTCTGGGGTCTGTGTGCCTCCCATCTTTACAATGACTACATTACTTTTAATTCCTCCCTGAGAGACATGAACATTTTTTGTTTGTGTGCTTTTTGTTTTTCAAGACAGGGTTTCTCTGTGTAGCCTTGGCTATCCTGGACTCACTGTGTAGACAAGGCTGGCCTCAAACTCACAGATCCACCTGCCTCTGCCTCCTGAGTGCTGGGATTAAAGATGTGAGCCAGCACCACCTGGCCATAAGAAAAAAATTTTTTAATTTTAAAAACTTTTTTTTAATTTTTTTTTTTTCAAGACAGGGTTTCTCTGTGTACCCTTGGCTGTCCTGGACTCGCTTTGTAGGTTAGGCTGGCCTGGAACTCACAGAGATCCTCCTGCCTCTGCCTCCCCAGTGCTGGGACTAAAGGTGTGATTTGAGACCAGGTCTCTCACCAAACCTAGAGCTGTTTCAGCTAGACTGGATGGCCAGTGCCCCCCCCCCTCCCGCGCATCTGCCCGTCCCCACTCTGATGCAATCCACTGCGCCCAGCTTTTGTGTGAGTTCTGGAAATCTTCAGCCATAGCCTCACGCTTCTCAAGCAAGCGCTCAGCCCACCGAGCCGCCCTCCACCCACCTTATTCACTCTTTCTTTTTAACCTTTCCAGGGAGGGGGCCGCCGCTTGTGAATCTTGTAATTTTCAGGACCTTTTTGGGCCCTGTGGGTTTCAATGCTTCTAGTGGCTGCCTCTACCCTGCAGGTGGGGAAGCTTCAAATCTGAGGGAAACAGCTTCGAGAGCAACACAGAAGGAAAAGTTGCAGCTAGGAAGAAGAGCCACCGCAGAGAGGACCGCAGACCGGCAACCCAGTTCCATTAAGTCTTTACACTTCGGCATATTTGGTACAGCTCTGATTAAACCCTTACTCTGTGCTTTTTTTCTAACCCCAGGCCCTCTCCTCCCCTCTAAATCAACTATCTTTTATTGTGTCCATGCACGGTTACTACTTCTGCAGTGCCTGAGTATCACTAACACTGTGTGCGCGTTTTATGTTTGTTGTTGTTGCTGCTGTGGTTTTTTGGGTTTTTTTGGTTTTTTGAGACAGGGTTTCTCTGTGTAGCCTTGGCTATCCTAGACTCACTTTGTAGACCAGGTTGGCCTCGGACTCATAGAGATCCGCCTGCCTCTGCTTCTCGAGTGCTGGGATTAGAGGCGTGCGCCACCACCGCCTGGCTTGAGCCTAGCACATTTAAACACTTTCTCCCACGCGCTCCCTGGCCACCTCCATGTTCATTTTCCTATAGTGTGTATGTATGTTAGGGTTCATCGTCTTTGTTCAGTTTCTCTCTAGATACAAGTCTAGGTGTGAACGCATCACACTTTACCTATCTGCACTGCTGTTAGTGGGCAGCTTAAATCCGAAGTCCTCCCTCAGCAAATCTGAGAGGCCCCTGCCTGTGCCACTCCCTAATGCCGCCCCTGCCCCAACTTCCTAAGATGGACAAACTTTACCTCTTTGCCACACTGGGGACATGTGTGACAGAACATGCTCCTCATTTGCATCTCTCACATGGCCAGCGAAGGGGAACATCTCTGCATGTTTTTGGCCGTCTTGGCCATTTGGGTTTCCTCTTTTGGGAATGATCTGTTGATATCTTTTGCCTGGTTTTAAATTTTAAATCAGTTTTATTTCAGTCTTCTCAACAACAACAACTTGTAAAAATAAAATAAAAATAAAAAATGCAAGCACAGAACACAGAATAGCAGCAAGCAACATTCTTAGGGGGAAAACATGGAATGACCATGGATCTGTCTGTCGTCCTAGCACAGGGGCCAAAATACATTTCTCTGTATCATTCAAATTTTACTGTATGTGTTGCCTAAGCAAGCGCTGATATTTATTTATTTGTTTATTTATTTATTTGTTTGTTTGTTTATCTATTGGTTTGTTTTAACACAGGGTTTCTCTGTGTGGCCCTGGCTGTCCTGGAGCACTCTCTGTAGACCAGGCTAGCCTAGAACTCATAGAGATGTGCCTGCTTCTGTCTCCTGAGTGCTGGGATTTAAGGTGTGCACCACCAGCCCTGGTTAGCACCACTTGTTTTTTAACCTGGATTTGTGTGAGTGTGTGTATGAGTGTGTGAGTGGGTGGGTGTGAGTGTGTGTGTGTGTGCCAGTCCATTCAGTTCCTTCCTCCTGAAATGAACATCTCTATATTTCCGCATCATATCCCAATTGCCAGTTTCCCCATGGAATTTGGCCACTAAACCATCATGAATGACACACAACCTTTCTTGTGGCACTACAGAGTCCTGCCTTGTAGTATGTCACTGTCTTCTCATTTCACACACCACTTTGGAGTTTGCCAAAGCACCTGCTTCGTCATGACCCAGTGTTAATCTTTCTCTAAACAATGACCCTGTGAAGCAGAGGAACTTTTGACCAGATAGAGCGTGGTATATAAATCTTGGCGGCTAGCTCACCCACAATCCCTCTGCTCAGAGGCAGGGCTGGCCCCAGAGCAAGAATTCCCCAGTTTCATACCCAGATCTTTTTTTTTTTTACTATGGAAAAGGAATTTATTTTCAATAAAAGTAAAACTATAATACAATATATTTTGATTATAGTTATCCCCAGCTCTTCTTGGATATGCCCCACTTTTCTACTCGCCCAATTTCATTTTTTAATACATTTTATTAATTTATTCATATTACATCTCAATTGTTAGCCCATCCTTTGTATCCTCCCATTCCTCCCTCCCTCCCATTTTCCCCTTACTCCCCTCCCCTATGACTGTGACTGGGGGGGGACCTCCTCCCCCTGTATATGCTCATAGGGTATCAAGTCTCTTCTTGGTAGCCTGCTATCCTTCCTCTGAGTGCCACCAGGCCTCCCCTAGATCTTCTTTTTGTTTGGTTGGTTTTTTTTAGACAGGGTTTCTCTGTGTAGCCTTGGCTGTCCTGGACTCACTTTGTAGACCAGGCTGGCCTCAAACTCGCAAAGATCTGCCTGCCTCTGCCTCCCAAGTGCTGGGATTAAAGGTGTGCGCCACCACACCCAGCCTAGATCTTTTTTGTTTGGTTGGTTTGGTTTTTCGAGACACATAGATGTGTTGCCCCTGTACTGGCTCGCTCACCAGACTCCAGGCCCCGTCTCTCTTACTTGCCTGTGTGCCCTAAACCAGTTGTAGCCCTATGCAAGGGAACAGTGGGTGAGTACAGATTTTGCACACCCATGGGGTGACGGGGGCTTTGCATACCTTCTAGGTTTCTCACCTTCACAACCGCTCACCAATGAAAGTGACACACTCGGGGGTCTTACATCCAGAGGTACGTGGAGCCAGCCTGTGAGCTGCAGAGACTGCTTGCTTGCTCTGCTGCCCCTGCCCCTGTAATTCTAAAAGTGCTGCTGGCCAGCCCAGAGGCTCCATGAGAGCTTCCTGGACAGACAGACAGGTGTTATCTCTGCAAAAGGTGACTAAGCGGCTCACCCTTTGAGCTTGCAGATGTGCCTCTCTAGGCTGGAAGATCCAGTCTGGTGGGGCTGCTACCAACTTCCTTTCCAGGCTCAGAAAGGGAAATGGATGCTCAGACGCAGTGGGTCAAATCCCCAGAATGAGGGCAGGAAGACCAGAGGAGCAGGAAGACCTAGGGCTGAAAGGGACCTGTGGGAAAGGCCTCCCGCATCTCACACGGGGAAACAGAGATGGAAGGCAGACAGGAGTTGCAGGCTGGACCGCCAACACCCCAGGGAGCAGAGGGCCGATGTGGCCACCTGGACAACGAACAGAGGAGGCTCTGGGAGGACAGCGCTGTGTACAACCACACCAAGAAGGCACTCACACCTGCAGGGTGTGTGTCTGCAGGGGGCCATGCTAGCAGGTGCTATGGGCACTCCAGTCTGCAGGCAGGGATGTGGGTAAGGGGTGTTGGCCAGTGTTATCTCCAGTCCTGGCGCCAAGAGGGAGTCTGGGTGAGGATAGTTTTGTTTTGTTTTGTTTTGTTTTTCTTCTTCTTCTTCTTCTTCCTCCAGAGGGAGATCTTACCTGATTGGAGCCATATCCACAAGGTCTGTCTTAAGTTTGCCGGTTACTTATGTGCCTGTGCCGTGTTTGTGCACATGGTGTGTGCAACTATCTCCTTTGCATTGTATCTCTGCCCTGTGTGGGTGGCATACTCGAGTGGGTCTTGTGGTCACTGTGTCGGGGGTTCTGCGTCTGCTGACATGTGTTCTTTGCACGTGGTTCCACGGGAGTCTATGCAGAGGGCATAGTGTCATTTTGGATGTTCTGACTTGTATATGTGTCCTGTGTCTGGTTCTCTTAGGCTTGCCCTGGTCTCCAGTGGGTGATACGGGATGTGGGCGGGTGCTCTAAAATCAAGGTGCTAGGCGACTTAAAAAGGTTTGTCTAGGGTCTGGGTGTAGCTGTGTGCCTGTGGTGTGCGCTTGCCCGCTCAGCCGTGGATCTATGCAGCTGTGTTTCCGCGTGTGCCCGCTGGGTTCGCCGCGCGGGGGCGGCCCCGGGAGGTGCTGCGGGGCCCCGCCGGCCGCGGGCTCCAATGGCGAAGCCGGTGCGGCCCCTGCTAATTACATAAGCGGGGACGTCAATAATTCGCGGGAAAACGCGAAAAAGATGGCGCCCCGCGCCCGGGGGGCCCCTTCCTGAGAGCACCGGCCCCTCCCTCTCCGCGTCCCCTCCTCCCCGCGGCGCCCCCGCCCCGCCCCGCCCCCGCAGAGACCCCTACCCCGGCCCCACGGGCGGACACTCGGCCGGGCAGCCGCGGGCCGAGCGCACCGCCGCCGCCGATGTGCCTGGTGGCCAGACTCCAAGTGGGACCGGCAGACGCGCTGCCTCGCGGTAAGTCCCGCGTTGCGGGCGCCCCGGGAGACTCTGCGTCTCACGCTTCAATCCCTGCACATGACTCTCCTCCTAGAAACCTCTGAGCACTAGGTTGAGTGGAGTCCCTGCTGAGCTGCGCTCTGGTGGGATGAGGAGCCCGAGCGGTACCCTCAGGGGAGCGGGAGTCCCAGTCATATCCCCAGCCCTGGTCAGGGTGTGGGTGACAGGTCTCCGTTTGTGGCCGCGTGTCTTTTCTTTTCCAGTTTAAGCTATGGAGGGGAGGATAGGCAGGGCATTTGGGATTTTGCTCACGTCCAAAGTCAGGCTACGACCGGCTGGGAGCGGGGAAAGTTTGCATCGGGAGCAACTGAGGAAAGGAGTGCCTGAAGCCGAACGGAGCACTTCTGCAAGCTGCCTTCCTTCGGAACACCCTTTTAAAAAGCCAACGGCCGCCCTGGAGAGGCCTCTGGCGCATGAATCATCCGCGCTTCCTGCCCCCGCCCGGCCCCGCGCGCCCAGTGCCGCGGATTTGAACTGGACGCGGACGGGAACCCGCAAACAAGCATTTCTGTGCGGATGGGTTTGAATCAGCCAATCACAGCCCGAGGGGGCCCTCTCCAGGAGGATGGAGGCGGGGTGGGGGGGCCGCCACCCGGGGGCCCAGCGCTGCCTCGGGGGTGCAGCGACCTGATCTGCCCCCAAAAGCTCAGCGAGGGGAAGAAATGTCAGTTTGTGAACCTGCCGGGGCCGGCCACGCTCCAGGCCCCAGCAAGCAGGAACCTCCCAGCTCCCAAAAAGCCAGGGAAGAGGGCAAGAGTTCTGACTACAACCCCTACCTGGTGCTTGTGCCTCTGACCTGGAGTAACAGATAGGAAGGAGGAGGCAGAAGGAGATAGGATCCCACTATCCGGAGGGCCAAGACCCTGTCGTATGCCCCACTGCTCCAGGCCCCCTCACGTGCCCACGTGTATTTAGTTTCATATACGTACTGGCACACTGCCATAGACTATCGTACAGTCTCTGAAGAGGCACCCACGTGAAAGCACACCCAGAGCTGTCTTCTGTCAGCAGGCCAGGCACCAGGTGGCCAGCTCTTGGGCGTAGGGAGGTAACCTAAGCTGGAGCGCCCCCACCACCCTCCCACGCTGCAGTATAAGGAAGCTGCTTTTTGACCATACGAGAGTGTGTGCAGGGGTATATGGTGCTAAGTGAGTGAGCCCACAGCAGCGGGGAGGAGGTAATAATGCCGAACACCAGCGGAGGTTTGAGGAGCCACAGCTTTCTGGAAAATTCGAGTGAGGAAGCAGGGAAGCTGGGGTGAGCTGGGGATTCCCCATTCCAGGTGTGAGGCAGTAGCAAGCAAGGGGCTCAGGAAATAGGCAGGGGGGGCGGGGAGAGGGGGAAGGCTGAGAAGGTGAATGAATGACTCGATTGGGAAAGACAGAACTGGGAGCAGCAAGGCACGGTGGAGAAATAGGGTAGGATGCTCCAGTCACTGTAGGGCAGAGATTCTCCGGCCAAGCCGAGGGGGCAGGTCACTGGCTGGAGAAGTGACAGCCATGGAGGCACCATTATCAGGACGAAAGAAGCAAAAGGCGGCTCTTTCATGGGATGGAAAGAGACAGATGTTAGGCTTAGCTGTTTCCAGCAGATATGCATGTGGTCAAAGGCATGGGCAGGTTTAAATGGCCTGAACTGGTTTCCGTGATACCATCAAATACCTGTGAACAGAATGGGGGAGGGGTTCCCCAAAGGCACACGTGGCTATGTCATAACCATTCCCAAGCCACCCCCAAGAGTTTTCATTGCTAGGTGGGCTTTCATTTCAACACATTTCAGGGGAAGCACGAAATCTTAAGTGCTTGCTTCCTCGGAGTTGAGCCCACAGAGTGTTTACACATGGGACAAAACCTCGGCCTCCTGGATAGGCGGTGGGGTTCGGATCTATGGATGAGGGGCGCCCTTTGCTCCAAGTATGGTGGGAGGGGGGACACACTGGCTGAGAAGAAGCAGCATGGTACAGTGTGGAGCCAGCTTGGCGCACTGTGAAGTACAGCTCTGCCTCTGGGTCACCAGCCACGTCTCCTCACGTCTCCTCCATTCCTGTCCTTGGAATATGGGGATAATAGTCTCTCCCTCTCAGAGTCGCCAGGGCAATAAATGTGTGTGAGAGCCTTACAGGGTTTTCAGGGAGTGGAAGCAAGCTAAACCTCATTTTTTCTCTCCCTGCGTCAGCAGAAGCCGATGGAGACGCAAGCTCTGGAACCGGGGACTCGGGAAGCCTATGGCGCCACCAGCCACCTCCCTAACAAGGAGGCCCTGTCTAAGACCAAAGAAAACCTCAAAGACTTGATGTCCAAGCTGACAGAGGGACAGTATGTGCTATGCCGGTGGACAGACGGGCTATACTACCTCGGCAAGATCAAGAAGGTGAGTCTTCTCTGGTCCTTGGGCCCAGGCTCAGCATCTCTCTGCTCATCCCTTCTTGTCCCTTGTGCCTAGAAGCTGACAGTGGAAGGGACCAGAGCCTGGCTTTGCAGGCTTTATCCTCAGCAGGTTCCTCAGAGAATGTAAGCAAGCCCCAGACAGGGCAGGACATAGAAGATTCTCTGGCCTGCTCCTCTACCCTTAAAAACGTCCCCATGACCTTGTCCCCCTGTCCCTGATGGCCATACTCCAAGGTGGGGAGTCCACCTCTCCTTCCTGCCTATGCTGTCTTCTGAAGCCTAAGGAGATGGAGGAAAGCTGAGCTGAGGCCCCGGTCCTGCGTGCTGCTCCTTCCTGCTGCTCCTCCATACTTCCCTCTCTTTGCCTCAGGTCAGCAGTCCTAAGCAAAGCTGCCTTGTGACTTTTGAAGATAATTCCAAATACTGGGTCCTGTGGAAGGACATACAGCATGGTGAGTGTCAAAGTCTCTGGGGCCCCTCCCCCACACCCGCTCCTTTCTGCCCTCCGGCATTTTCTTCCTTCTCCGGCACCTCTTCTCCTGTCATCTGTGCTAGTCCATGAACCCCAGGCCTTGAGAACTCATCTTGGGACGAGATGATGATCAGATTTCTACTTGAGTGATGTTGGTCCCCATCCTGAATGTTCAGGAGGGAGGCAGGGCAGATGGAAAAGGAATTCTGGGCATGTGTTAGCACCAAGAGAGTGCTAGGACTGGATCTCAGGCCTACAGTCTGTGCCCTTCCTAAATGCTGTTGCCTACTCTGGGTCTCCTAGGGCTAGGGAGGAGGGCTTGTCAGCTGTAGAACTGTTTTCCTTATCTGCCTGTGAAGAAAATTGGTGGGGAATCTCTACCCTGGAGGCGAGGGGGAGGCGTAGCCAGGAAATCATGACAAAGGCTGGGCCAAGATGGAGTTGGGTCAGCTTTCAAGAGGGAAGGGGAGCTGGGCTGGGTACCACCCCTGCCTTCAGACCACAGACAGTGTGTTATAGATATAGCCAGTCCGGGTCTTTCAAGCTAGTTTTGGGTAATCACTAGTCACAATACGCACTTTTATCATGGACCTCTAAGCAGCAACTACGACTGCTGCCTCAGAGACGAAACTTCTTAAGTATCATTTACCCTTCACGGAACAGATGTGGCCCACTGAGGCAGGTTCTAGGGTCAGACAGACCCTGGGCCATGTTCTTGATCTGTCTACCACTAGCTACACAGCCTTGAGCAGTGATGTGCCCTTGTCTGAGTCCCCACTTCTTCAACTAATAGGAAGAGACTGTGGAAGTCCAGGCCCCGCCAGACGGGTGGAAAGCTCAGATGAGAGTACGCATGCGCGTGGAGCGCTTGCCACAGTGCGGCCACACCTCAGGGAGGCAGTTTCTAGGAATCTGTTACTATGAGGCATGATTCCAAGAAGCCAGCTAAAAGGGCCACAAGTCAATTTGCAGGTCTTTCTTTTTCTTTTTTCTTTCTTTCTTTCTTTTTTTTTTTTTTTTTTTTTTTTTTTTTTTTTTTAATGTTTTGAGACAGGGTTTCTCTGTGTAGTAGCCCTGCCTGTCCTAGACTCACTTTGTAGACCAAGCTGGCCTCGAACTCACAACGATCCACCTGCCTCTGCCTCCCAAGTGCTGGGATTAAAGGTGTGCGCCACCACCACCCAGCAGTTTGTAGGTCTTTCAAACAAGACAAACAAAAATATTTTCTCCAAAAAAATCTGTGGCCGGAGGAGACTCTTTTCCCCTTTAGTCCCTTGTACCCTACATCTGTTTTCTGTAGATCCAAAGCTATGAGCATCCCCTGCTGGCTACACGTCTATGAAAAGCATAAAACTCCAGCATCAGAAGAAAGGGCCTGGGAGGCAACCCACTGTGCACCAGACACCAGGTGGGGCACAGCAGCTGTGTAGTTTGTCCCATATCCTGCTGATTGCCACTGACAGACAGGTGACTCTTTGACATCCCCTGAGACGAGTGCTCAAGGCCGGGCACGATGCACTTACGATGTGTCATTTTAATAAGGAAGGCCGTGACTCAATGTGGGTACCACCTTCCTTGAGTGTAAAACAAGGCAAGTTTCTGGTCTGGCCACTTAGTCAACAACTGTGGCCCGAACACCTACTACCTGCCATGTGCCATGGAGGGGCCTGAAGGTACAGGAGTGCAGTAAGAACATTTCTGCCTTTACAAAACTTTCATCCTAAGGAGAATGAGGCAGGAGGATCACCACCAGTTCAAGGCCAGCTTGAGCCACATAGCTCAAAACCATTCAAAACAAAATGGAGGGGGAAAAAAATCCTTGCAGCCTTTTTGGAGTAACAAACCAGAAGCAACACATCAAAATGTATTTAAGGGGCTGGAGCGATGGCTTCACACTTAAGAACGTGTACTGCTCCTGCAGAGGACTTGAGTCTGATTCCCAGTACCCACATCTGGTGGCCCACAACCACCTGTGACTCTGGCTCAGGGGATCCAATGCTTCTGGCCCTATGTGGCACCTGCACTAATGCTCACACACCCACACACACACATACATAAATATACACATAACTAAAAATTAGCTTTTAAAAAATCACTTTTAAATGCATTTAAGGAGAGTGTGGGAAGGAGGTTCAATCGGTAAAATACTTATCTTGCAAGCACAAGCACCCGGATTGGATCCCTGGAATCCGCAAGTGGTGCACACACACATCCACGCAGGCAAAATCCATACTCATAAAAAACAATGTATCTTTCAAAGAAAGCTGGCATGGGGATTCACACTTGTGATCCCAGCTCTGGGGAGGTAAAGACAGGCAGATACTTGGAGCTCACTCGCCAGTCAGCCTCCTCAGTGATCTCAGTGAGAGACTCCATCTCAAAAAAGAAAGATGAGTGCCCCTGAGCAATGTGGTGTGCACCCTCACACATATAAGCCTGCATGCATGTACATACACCGAAAAGCTGTATTTTGGGGGACGTGCCTGTAAATAGCTCTGTGGTTTGCCTAGAATGTGAAATCTTAGGTTTAATGCCTAGAATCACTGCACCCCCCAAAAAGGAAAATTATATTCAGCATAGCCAGCAGACACTTCAGATATAAAAAACATATTCAACAAAAGAAGACAAAAGAGGAAAAGATTGGGGAGGACTCAGTAAATGAAGAGTTGTTCTGTAACTCTATTAGGGTTGTGCTTTACCTCAGTGAAGAGAGAGGGGACCTAGCAAGCGCCCACCACGGGTCTGCACCCGCCCGGGGTCTGCGCCTGCCAGGGTCTGCGCCCAAAGTAAAGGGGGCCTTTGAGTTCCAAGTACGCATTCTCTCCCAGTCTGTGGTAATTTTGACTCTGTCTTGGTGGTGTGAGCCGGACCTGAGTTGAAAGGGCTGCTTCTTTTTCAGCTGGTGTCCCAGGAGAGGAGCCCAAGTGTGACGTCTGCCTGGGGAAGACATCGGGGCCCACGAATGAGATCCTCATCTGTGGCAAGTGCGGCCTGGGTGAGTGGGTGGACGGACAGGGCGCTGCGATGGCCCTGATCCGTGGGCCGCCTCGTCCCGCACTGCGCTCGCTCAGATCTCAACTGGCTTCCTGTTTCTCCTTCCGCCTTGGGGAAAGTTGGGAAGGAGCAATGGCTTATGCAGTTTGGGGCCCTCCTGGGCAGAAAAGAGGCGGGAACTGAAGCCTGTACTTGGTGCCTCTTGCAGTGGCCAGTACTGTCTTTTTGTCCCTCGCTGGTTATCAGCTTGGCTCCTGGGTGGGTTACCACCAGCGGGAACCCTAGAAGTTGGCAGGCAGAGCTCCCTAGAGCTTGCCATAACTCCGCTAGCTTCACTGCCCTTGGCCAACGGGCCTTGGGCCTTAGGCCTTGGGCCTCTGCTTCCTGGTGAGTAATTCGGCATCCCCTCCTTTGCCCTAGGTTACCACCAGCAGTGCCACACCCCCATTGCAGACAGTGCCAACCGGCCCCTCCTCACCCCTTGGTTCTGCCGGCGCTGCATTTTTGCGCTGGCTGTGAGGGTGAGTACTCCCTTTTCTGCAGCCCCCATCCCCACCCCACCTTCCTGCCTCCCAACTGAGCAAGCCCCCCCAGAGTCAGGCCTGAGACTCCATCACTGGTCCTGTACTCCAGGCAGAAGGACTCCACTTGAACTTTGTCCTAGGCCAGATTTCAGAGCGTCTCTAAACATCAGTTTCCCCAACCATAAAATGAGCATGGTTTTGTATCAGTAGGAGGGCCATTTGCTATTAAAAGACAACTTTATGTTCATTTCCCCTTACACGTGGTTGATTATTGTCTGTGTCGTGCTTATATTGATGGCATATTAATGAATATCTTTGAGGGAAACAGAGGATGGGTTTAGGACTGGTGAGAAAAACCTCCATGTTTAACTAATGCTCATAAAATGTCTGGGTCTCCCCCAAACGCTGGTAGCATGTCTCTTGGTAATTGGTGTGCTGATCGGTGTGGTTGGTGACCTGGGCCCTATCTCCCCCCACCCACCTCCCACCACCCCACAGAAAGGCGGCGCGCTGAAGAAAGGCGCCATCGCCAGGACGCTGCAGGCAGTGAAAATGGTGCTGTCCTACCAGCCCGAGGAGCTCGAGTGGGACTCGCCCCATCGCACCAACCAGCAGCAGTGCTACTGCTACTGCGGCGGGCCTGGAGAGTAAGGCTGCAGAAAGGGACGCTTGCAGGAGACCCGGCTGCCGCCCGTGACAGCCGCCGGAGCCCGACTTCAGGGGGCGGGGCCTGAGTGACAGCCAGAGGGGCGGGGCTTGGGTGGCAGGCTCTGGAGGCGGGACCTAGAGGGGAGCACCCCGAGTGACAGCTCGAGGGCAGGACCTGAGTGTCAGGCTCTGGAGGGGCCCGCTCGGGGCGACAGCAGGGCTGCGGGTCCGAGTGTGTCTGGAGGCGGGACATGGAGGGGCAAACCTGGAGTGACAGCCGCGGGGCGGGGCCCTAGCGCCAAGCACTGGAGGTGGGACCTAGAGTGACGTGACAGCTCGAGGGGGCGGGATCTGAGTGTCAAGCTGTGAAGACGGGATCTAGAGGGGTGGACCCAGAGTGACAGCCACAGGGCGGGCTCTCGGTGTCAGGCCGTGGAGGCGGGCCTTGGATGGGCCGATCTGGAGTGCCAGCTGGGGGCCAGGTCTAGGGGAGCCGAGCCTGGATTGACAGTCTCGAGGGCGGGGCCTAGGTGTTAGGCCATGGAGGCGGGATCTGGAGGGGCGGACTCCCGGGGTGTTAAGGGACTGGCCTTGAAAGTAAACTCAAGAGTGCAGATGGCAGTGGAAAGTAGAAGGCAGCGTCACCTGAGAAAAAAGCAAGTAGTGACGCAGCTAAGAGCCTAGGCCTGACAAATCTGCCCATAACCTGGCACAGCGTCTTGCCAGCTGTGCCTCCCCTGATTCTCAGTTCACTTCCTGGTTTTTCCTTGTATGGTTGTGTGAGCACTGGGAACTACTTAAAGGCTCACACAGGCTGGGAATTCGTAATCGGCTGCTGGTGGTGATAGAGTTGTGGAGGAAATTCTTGTCCTGCCGTGAGGGCCAGAATCTGGTCTGGTTTGCCCACCTGGGCCTCCAAGGACAATTGAACCTGCTCCTTTGGGCTGTCTGCACAGAGACAGGATCTCTCCCCTCAGTAGACGGTGGACTGCCCCTCAGTCTTAGAGCCAGCTCTGACAGTCTAGAGGTTACGCTTAGAGCCCAGCTGGGCTCTACTATGCCATTTGAAACACTTCATCTCTCAAAGGGGCTGTTACCTTAATTACCCACGAGCATCCAGCGTGCTGGGGGGCCTAATGAGTGACAGATGGAAAACAGCCTGCAGAAACCTACACCGGCATTAGTTAAGTCGGTGCTTCTCAATCTTTAATGGGAAGTTGTTAAAATACTCCCATACACCCCACACACACACCCCACACACACACCACCAAAACGTTCCTCTGAAAACTGAGCCACGTCTGAAGCCAAGCAGGGAAAGTGCATTTCAGACCTGCGCTTTGGGGCCGGGGGCCAATGGTGCGCTCAGTTTTTACTGAGTGCAAGATCCATCGAGGTAACATAGGACTGGCTCCCAGGTGCTTAGTAACTGTGGCCCACAGTCCCCTTCCCTTTCCTGTCGCGGCAGGTGAGCCCAGCTGTGATGTGGCTGACCTGGCTCTTCTCTGTCTGCAGGTGGTACCTGCGGATGCTGCAGTGTTATCGCTGTAGACAATGGTTCCATGAAGCTTGCACACAATGCCTTAATGAGCCTATGGTGTTTGGAGACCGGTAGGTGCTGACTGGGTGTAGGGCAGAGGGGGGTGACCGCAGCAGCAGAGGGGGGTGACAGCAGCAACAGTCTCAGATTATCTGCCAGGTCTCCTACAAAGGAGGTCTGTGATGGCTTATATGTGTCTATTGGAGACAGCTCAAGATAAAGGGACCCTGGCTGTACTGGGCCAAGGGACAGTAAAGGAATAGGCTGGGCTGCATGCCTAGTTGCTGCAGACTTGCAGGGAGCCTTAAGCACATGCCTGCCTTCACTAGGTTCCAATCTCTGCAAATATCTGTGGAAGGAGAGAAATCGTAGCCTCTGCCTTAGCCTTACCAAGAGTTACCATATAGGGCCGGAGAGATGGCTCAGAGGTTAAGAGCACCGCCTACTCTTCCAGAGGTCCTGAGTTCAACTCCCAGCAACCATATGGGTGACTCACACCCATCTATAATGTGACCTAATGCCCTCTTCTGGCTGAGAACTGTATGCATATTAATAAATAAATTTGAAAAAGTTATTATATATGCCACTAGGGAAATGGGTAGCTTCTAATTAGCAGAGCTAAGCTAATGGAAGTATTATATCTGCCAAATCAAATATGCTTCTCAGGGCAGTGGGGGTGGCGGGGAGAGGAGGGTGGGGATCCTCAGAAGGGACAGCAGTGACCGGTACAGCCCAACCTCTTATGAACTGAGCCGAGCTCTAGGGCAGTGATCTTTGGAGAGGGGTCAGGGATAGAGACATATTCCTTGGTCCCTGTCCAGTCCACTGCTCGAAGGCTGACAGCCCAGGAGTGGATACTACAGGAAAGCAAGTGGGAGTGAGAGAGATGGCCAGGCTGAGTGAGGGTCAGAGGCCCCTCCCATCACAGCCCTCTCTCACCTACCCACAGGTTCTACCTGTTCTTCTGCTCCGTGTGTAACCAAGGCCCAGAGTATATTGAGAGGCTACCCCTTCGATGGTGAGAGGATGGGATCTGCCCCTACCTACCAGCTCCTCCTTTCCCCATCTGACCTCTGACCTCTGACCCCTGACCCCTGACCTGTCCATGCCCCTCACTTGGCCTTTGCTTTCTTGCCCAGGGTGGACATAGTTCACCTGGCCCTCTATAACCTGGGAGTACAAAGCAAGAAGAAGTACTTTGACTTTGAGGAGATTTTGGCCTTTGTCAACCACAACTGGGAGCTGCTGCAGCTTGGCAAGGTATGTAAGGCCCCGGGTGCCAGAGGTACCTTTGCACAGCTTCGTCATTCAGTGCAAGGCTTGGGCATGAATATCTGGGCTCTCGCCCTTTTGCTGCAGATCCTTAAGTCAAAGCCTCCACGCCTGCGCCAGGGAGGGGCTTTTTCTGGCCTCCAGTTTTGGGAGTGGTCAGTTGGGGCTTCACTAACTTGGTTGCAGGGAGCTCAGGCATGGCACCAAGGGCAGCGGGAGAGGGCGTGGCTCTCTGCTAAGGTGTCTGGCCCACACCAGCTTTCCTGGCTAGCTTAGAAATTATGGTAGGCTTGACTTCTGCTGGCCTTGTTCTGCAGTGAGTTTTCAGAGCCCCGTTACTAACAGACTTTGAAATTGTCAGAGCTGCAGAGCAAGCTAACCACCCCCAAGGGGCAACACAGCCACCTGTCCTAATGGTGTCCTCTGGGTCTCCTTGACTATTACAGAGTGAAATATCTCCCACTGATGACCCAAACCTTCACTGATGAGACAGGGTTGTAAAAACAAACAAACAAATAAACAAGGACCGTTGACAGGGCTCCATAGATGAGGGTGCCTTCTACCAAGCCTGAGGGCCTGAATCCAATCTCCAGGACCCATGGAGTGGAATGAGAGGACTGACACATGCCCAAGTTGTCCTCTGACCTCCAAACATGTGCTACACATGTGCGTGCGCGCACACACACGCACATGCACACATACACACACAATTTTTTAAAAGGAAGCAAATAGGTAATTCTTATGTTTTGCAAGCAGCTGTATATAATGTTTCCGTTTATAGTGTTTGGTAAGTTATAAGACACACAGAAAGCCTAGAAGGATAGAGTCAGTTTTTTTGTTTTGTTTTGTTTTTTAGATTTAATTAATGTGTATGGATGTTTTGCTCATGTGCATGGCTGCACACCACATGTATGCTTGGCGACCACAGATGCCACAAGAAGGTGTTGGGTCCCCTACAACTGGAGTTATAGATGGTTGTTAGTTACCATGCTGGTGCTGGAAATCAAACCCAGGTCCTCTGCAAGAACAATTGCTTTTAACCAACGAGCTACCTCTCCAGCCTCTAGAGTTGGAATTTTTAAAATAACTTTTTCTGGCATATGTATTAAAACAACAACAACAACAACCACAACCACAACAACAACCATGCACGGGGTCTAGAGCAATGGCTCAGCCGTTAGGAGCCCTCGCATTGCCCTTACAAGGACCCAGGTTCCAGTCCCACCACAAGCATGACAGCTTATCACTACTGCCTGTAATTCCAGTTCCAGGGATCTAGCGCCCTCTTCTGACCTCTATGGGTTCTGCACATACATGGTAAATACATACATGCAGGTAAACACTCATTTTTTTTAAAAAATGTTTCAGCTGGGCGTAATGATGCATGCCTTTAATCCCAGCACTTGGAACTCAGAGGCAGGAGTATCTCTGTGAGTCTGAGGACAGCCAGGGCTACAAAGAAACCCTGTCACAAAAAACAAAACAAAACAAAACAAAAACATGTTTCTAATAGAAAATTTTAAATAATCAAAACAGAAGTATACCTTTAAAAAGATTCCAGCCGGGAGGTGGTGGCACACGCCTTTAATCCCAGCACACGGGAGGCAGAGGCAGGTGGATTGTTGTGAGTTCGAGGCCAGCCTGGTCTATAAAGTGAGTCCAGGACAGCCAAGGCCACACAGAGAAATCCTGTCTTGAAAAACAAAATCAAAAACAAAACAACAATAAAAAGATCCATAAAGGATAGGTATATCCTGCCCCTCCCCTTTTTTACAGTTTACATGAAACAGTATATGATATTTTAGGTCATCTCTTTTCAGTTAGTGTTATGGTGTTGCAGGCTACTGGTGTTCTCATAACCTTTTAAATGGCTGAACTGATGTCCTCCCTAGCTTGCTGGTTGGGCACATGGTTTATTTTTTTGGCCCACCATCAGAAGCAATGGCACTGGCCACATTTTTGTATGTAAAATTTCATTCATATTCCACACTTTTTCTATATTATAGATCTCATAAGGTGGTACTACTGGGTAAGAGTGTGGACTTGTTGTTGTTGGGTTTTTTTTGTTTGTTTGTTTGGTTGGTTTGGTTTGGTTTTTCAGAGACAGGGTTTCTCTGTGTAGCCTTCGCTATCCTGGATTTGCTTTGTAGACCAGGCTGGCCTTGAACTCACAGAGCTCTACCTACCTCTGCCTCCCAAGTGCTGGGATTAAAGGCGTGCACCACCACGTCCGGCTGAGTGTGGCTGTGTGTGAGGAATGAACCTGGGGCCTTGTGCATGATAGGCAAGCAGTCTCCCGCTAGGCTACAGCCACAGCCCTGTAAAGGTCCTGAAGTGAAGTAAAAATGTCGTTAAGTCAATGGTTCTCACCTGGCGGATGCTGGAGCACGAGATGGGGGCTGGGGCAGGGGCAGGGTCGGGCTCGAGCCTTCTCAGATGCTTGTATAAGTCTGACTGGCCTGCTTGCCCTGTGGCTCTTAGCTCACCAGCACCCCTGTGTCTGATCGAAGCTTGCATCTCCTCAACGCTCTCAACAGTTACAAAAGCCGGTGAGTGCAAGGGGGGAGGGAAAGCTGCTCCTGCCTGACCTGCCTCCTTCCTTCTCCACCCTCCAGGGAGTAAAAACACCCACAGGGTTTCCTCTGCAAAGCCTTCCCAAGCCCCCAGAAACCCTGACTCACTCTTCTGCTAGGCCCCATTCTAGAGAGCCGGCTGCATCCCTAGCCCGTGCCTTCCCATCCTAAATTCTTAGCCCTACACTGTCCCTCAGCCATGTCCAAGGCCTTTTATGACACGACCCTCCTTGTCTGCACTCACGCTGCTTTCCTTTTGCTTCCTGTGCTCTGGGTGTCAGCCAGCCTCGCCCAGCCTTGGCTTCCTATCCATTGGTTGGTTGGTTGGGTTTTAGAGATAGGATCTCACTCCAGCCCAGGCTCCAACTTTTGATCCCCCTGCCTCAGGCCCCTCAGGGCTGAGTTTACAAGTGTGGCACCGCCATACCCCGGGCAGCCAGCACTTTGCTCCTGTCTGTCTCTCGGCCTCTTCCTTCTCAGCTCGTTCAGTTCTCCATCAGCAAGTATTTTCTACAGAACCGCTCTGTAAGGGGGCAGAGGGGGGAGGCCTCTAGGAGAGTGCTGAGCTACAGCTACAAGAGAGCAAGGCATGTCCCTGCTACTGTGAAAGCTTGCCTGATGCCTCTTGCCAGGGTGATGACCTGCTCTCCTTGCTGTGGTTTGAGGTACAGACAAGACCGCCTCTTGAGAACAACAGGTCTGGCTTTGAACCTCCTCCACAGCCTCGGGGCCTCACTCAGCCAATGTTGGGGGGGGGGGAGGGAGGGAGGGAGGGAGGGAGAGAGAGAGAGAGAGAGAGAGAGAGAGAGAGAGAGAGAGAGAGAGAGAGAGAGAGAGATGCCCGCAGGTGCTTCCTAGCCAGAGAACATTAAGAACTGGGCACCAGTACCTGGGTCCTGAGAGTTCTGCAATGTGCTGCACCTGGGGGCCTTACAGCTGACCAAGGCTAACACGCCTCAAGGAAGAGCAGGGGCAAGGAAGGGCTTGGCCGCATTCTCAGCTGGGTACTGTGGATTGATTGCGGGAGAGGGGGCAGGGAGGCAGATGACCATGGTGGTGGCTAACTAACTGGCTTCCCTCTCCCGAGAGGGAGGATCGGCTGACAGCCCAAGCCTCTCTCCTGTCCACCCCAGGTTCCTGTGCGGGAAGGAAATTAAGAAGAAGAAATGCATCTTCCGCCTGCGCATCCGTGTCCCGCCCACCCCTCCAGGAAAGCTGCTTCCCGACAGAGGGCTGATGCCAACTGAGAGAGGGACCTCTGAGCTGCTTCGTAAGAGAGGAAAGAGCAAGCCTGGGTCAGTGCTACTGGTGGATGGTGGCTGCAGCCAGCTTGGATTCTCTGCCTAAGATCCCGGCTCCCGCAGATGGTAGAAGGCTATGCAGTGGGCCCAGGCAGTGTGGTGGCACCGCTGTAAGCCTGGAGCCCTAGAACCGGGATGGTCCAGCTATAGGCACCATGGGAGAGCTAGTAGAAGCTCCTAGGTCCCTCTCACCACAGGCACCTCACTTCCTAGTTCCAGGAAAACCTGATCCTGGTACCCAGCCCTGCTGCCTTAGGACTGGGCAGAGAAGGGACACAGAATGGGATAACACCCTCGTTCTCCTGGCTGAGTAGAGCTGCCTCTCTAGGGGCAGTGGGGCAAGGAGGCACTGTTCCTCCTCATACACTGCCCCAGAGGACACCCTCCTCCCAGGCTCCCTCTGCCCTGCCCAACCCCTCCTGACCCTGTCCCGGCCACTGCCCCCCAGCACTCCTGAGGTCTCTCCCACTGAGCCTCTGCCTGGCTCTGACTGGGCCATTCTCTCCCTTTTCTGTCTCCACAGTTTGTTGCCTCCTCAGGAATCCCAGCAGCAGAAAAGGCGAGTTTATAGAAGAAAAAGATCAAAGTTTTTGCTGGAAGATGCTATTCCCAGTGTTAGTGCCTGGTTTTCTTTTTCTCCAGTTCCACACGCAGAGACAGCATCACATTAGGGGGTCCTGTATAGAAAATAACATACTGTCCCCAGACCGGAAGGGACACGCCCCAGTATCTTACTTCCAATTACAGAGAAACAAGGAAGTGCCAGGCACCCTAAGACCGCTATTGCCTTGTCTCCCCCAAGTTCTCCTGAGAACCCAGGGGCTAGGGCAGGGGTATAACCTGCCAGACCCCGTCTGGGCAAAACAGGGCTGTGTGGGGCAGCAGCTTTCTTGATGCCCACCCTTCAAGTGGCTGAGCCAAGCCTCGAACCAGATCTCAGAGCACATTTTTCTTCTTTGATCCTCCCTACTGAAACTCTCCCTGTGCGTGACAGTGTGGACGATGCCTTAGCACTCCAGCGCTTTACAGTTTGCAATACACTTTCACAGCCGTGAATGACTGAGTCCTAACTGCTTCCTGTGACCCCAGTAAAGCAGGCTCTGAAATATTCCCGTTTTGCAGTGGAGGCAGCCATGACCCAGAGAGACGAATGAAGGGCATCCATGTGGCTGGAGAAGTCAGGATTAGGCACCAGGGTGACTTGGCTCTCTGCTCACAGTTTAGAGTCAAGAGGAAATAGCAGGTTTTACCCAAGGAACGGCAGCTCTCACAGCCCTGGCCGAACATCAGGCATCCCGTACACTCCTCAGCTGGGGAAAAAGGCTGCTTGGGGAGAAGTGGGTATGCTGTGCCATGACTGACCCTGTCTCCATTGTGTCTACAGAGTGACTTCACCTCAGCCTGGAGCACGGACCACCACCTAGCCAGTATATTCGACTTCACGCTGGATGAAATTCAGAGTTTAAAAAGGTACCTGCTACCATAGAGCTGACAGTAAAGTGGGGGGGGGGGGGGGAGCTCCACTGGCCATCATGAAGGAGATATATATCCTGAGGTTGTGGGCATGCTCCTCAGGACATGCCTCTTCTGAAACTCCAGATAATAGGGCCAATATGCCTGAAAGTCTTGTACACTACAGCTGTGAGCATAGCTCCCTCTGCCCTGCAAACCAGTGGTCCAGGCGGCCTTTGCTTGCAGGCCCGCCTCTCTAGCCCCCTCTCCTGCCTTGCATCTTAGATATACTATTCCCAGACCCGAAGGGACACCCCAGTATCGTACTTCCAATTACAGAGAAACAAGGCAGTGCCAGGCACCCTAAGACCGCTATTGCCTTGTCTCCCCCAAGTTCTCCTGAGAACTTGGGGCTACCCTGCTCTCACTGTTCCACCTGTGTTTATACTGAGTCCTGTGCCTGGAACACACTGTGCCCTGCCCTCCCTCATCCAAAAACTCAGCATGTTGCTTCCTCCAGGAAGCCCTCCCTGGCGCTCCCAGGCTGTGTTGGAAGCCTGCTTGTATTTGCTCATAGCACCCGTATCTGGGTAATTCAAGGGCAGAGATATTTCATCTTTTACCACTTAACTCCCCAGATCACTCGACACCATGCTGTGCTGATCACTGCTCAGGAGGCAGGGATTTCAAGTCGGATAGAAGCTCTAGGCCAGGCTTAACTGTTCTAAAGATGCAGCGTTAGCTGAGTTCCTCAATCGCCCGGCCGCCTCCTTTTCCCCACTTTGCATCTGTGAAGTTTTATGCAAATTCCCAATGGCTTATGGACTATATTGCCACCAAGGGAGATTGGTCCGGCGGGGGTGGGGGGATTGTTGCATCACCAACTTTGAAGACCGAATTGTGGGGTGGGGAATAAGACCAGCAGATATGGAGTGAGAGCTTAGCAGTGAGGAGAGGATGGACCTCTGCTGGGTGTGGAGGGCACCCGTCCGAGACACAGAAGGTTGCGAAGCTCCAAGGGACCCTGATGGCCAGGTTGGTAGGTCTTGCTGGGCCTGGCCAGTAGCAGGCTCATCTTCTCTCTCTCTCTCAGTGCCAGCTCGGGCCATACCTTCTTCTCAGACCTGGATTCCACGGATGCTGCCAGTACCTCAGGCTCTGCCTCCACCAGCATGTCCTATGACTCTAGGTGAGCTTCCGGAGGGCCTGCCCTCGGCGGTTCCTGGCCTATCTGCTTCCCGCTGCTGGGTGCAGACTTCTACCACACTTCCAGGTCTCAAGATAGGCTGGTCTTCTGTGACCGAGTCTGCTCTCTACCCTCTCTTCCACATCACCAGGGTGGAGGCTAAGGGTGCTATGACCCCTTCCGTTTGGGACCTTCTTTGCCTGCAAGGGTTGTGTGGTCCCTATTTTGGGTCTGTTTAGACCAGAGAGGCCTTTTCATTCTGGGCTTCTTGGCATCTGCGTGTCATAACTGAGTGTCTCAGACTACAGATCTCCTACTCTCAGTTCCTGGCTGTCTGATTTGTATCCTAGGGTCTCTAAAAGGAAAAGGCATTTATTTTAAGCATAGTAGAGGGGCAGGCTGCAGGGCCTGTTTGAGGGTAGAGCCTGTGTTCCTGCTGGACACAGAGGCCCCCTTTGCACTAGGGCTTCTCTGTATTCTAGAGCATGTGGAAACTTTGCGGACGTAGACTTGAAACTGCAGCGTCCCCAACGATTGAAACCCTCTGCTTTTCCCACGTCTCTGACTGACTGGGGTTGGGGACATGTCCTTCTCAGTTTTGCCTCTGCAGCTTTAATTCGGGTTCTAGGGATCAAACCAAGGGCTCCGTGCATGCTAGCTAGAGAGGCGCTCTATCACTGAGCTGTATTTCTCTACTCCTCCCGCTGTGTCTTTGGTTTCTCACTGGTGCTTTGGGTCCTGGCCTCTGTGATGTGGCATCAGTTAATGGGCCGCTTGTCTGGTGTGTCTTGTCTTGCTGACCCCTCAGGCAGTTGGCCTGTGGGGAGAAGCATCAAGCGATACGAGGCCCCTCAGTTCCTGGCCCTACGTAGCGCACGCGGTTCACACACAGCCTAAGCGAGGGCCTCTGCACCGTGGGGCATCAGAAGCGTGTATCGCGGGGACCCCACCCTTCCAGATACAAACAGCTTCTAAGCTGGGGGGGGGGGGGGCGGGGAGAAAAAGCATACCAGGTTGGAATCCTGGCCTTTGTACTCCCCAGCAGGGTTTCTTCTCTGGAGCCTCAGTTTCCCCCCATTACGGGACTCCTCGGAAGTTCCAACAAAGATACTCCGTGCCCAGGGTCCTGCACAGTGCCTGGCACCTCAGGGACTCTCAGGGTAAGGGCAGGCATCTTATGCTTGTTCCAACTCACTCACACCCCTACCCTCTTTCCCTCCCGATACAGACGGACAGTAGGCAGCCGCAAGCGGAAGCTGGCAGCCAAAGCGTACATGCCCCTACGGTCAAAGAGGGCGGCTAAGCCGGATGGGCGCTGCCCCTCAGACGGCAGTGCAGAGGGAACTCTGGTCCCTGAGCAGCCGGACGAAGGCATTGACAGCCACACATTTGAAAGCATCAGTGAAGATGATTCCTCCTTGTCGCATCTCAAGTCATCTATCACCAACTACTTTGGAGCAGCCGGGCGGCTGGCCTGTGGGGAAAAGTATCAAGTGCTGGCTCGGAGGATCACACCAGAGGGCAAGGTCCAGTACCTGGTGGAATGGGAAGGGAACACCCCTTATTGATTACCCCTCAGAGGCTGCCCGGATCCCTAGAAACCAAAGGAGGGACAAAAGAAAGCCGCAGTCGGCTCCCTGTTTTCTCCCCAGGGTGGTGGAGGGAAGCCAGGCAGAGCTGCAGTGCCTGGCTGCGGCCCCTGCCTGCTGCCCACCAGGTCAAGACCCATGTGCTGCTGTACCGATTGTCTGTGTTTCTGAGACCCCCCACTGGCTCTTGTCTGTGTTTCTGAGATCCCCCCACTGGCTCTTTCTTGTCTGTCACACTTCATACCCCTCAAACTGTTTATTGGTTCTTCTGAAGGTTTCCTGGCCACGACCCCTGATCCTGAGGCCTGAATCTGTTTTTCATTGTCCCCAACTCTCCATCTTTTTTTTTTTTAACCTCTCACTGGTTATGTGTGTTTATCGTGTGGTCACACGTCTTCCATGTGCACACGTGTGTATCTGTCCCTCACTTGGGCCACAGTGAGAGAAGGGAACCCTGAGGGTCTTCCACTGTCTAACACCCGTCACTCCAGGAGGGCCCGGATGCCTGAGAAAAGTTTAGGGTTCCTGAGCAGGGGAGGGTCTCTGTTGAAGGGAGCCAGCAACAGGGTCCTTTACTGAGACTGAGAGAGGAGACTACCAGAGTCAGGGCTGAGGGTCACAGAAGTTTGCTTGTTCCCAGTGGCAACTTTTCGCTGTTGCCATGGACTAGAGTCTGGCCTCGCTGCTCCTCCCTTAGATCTGGGAGGGAAGCGCTGGGGAGGGAAAACCCCAGACCCATCACAAAGTGAACCACCATACCGTGTGTACAGACACAGTCACGTGTCCCCTCCAGGGCACCCTGGACACTCACTGTCCTTGACCTCTTCCGGGGATACATGCTACAGTTAAATGTGAAAAGCAAACTCTTGTTCCCTCTGTCCTGTGAATGAGCTTGGCCCCGTAAAGAAGCACAAAAGACCCTCCCCCACCCCTCCTGCGGTAGCTCCTGCCTTGCCCCTGTCACTGACAATCACTTTTGGGACAGGCTGGAGTTTGGCAAGGGCCTGAATCGTTCATTCCCTTCAGAAGAGAGAGGGAAGGGCTCTGTCGTTGATGGTATAACTAGAATTCTTAGAATGGACAAACCTGGCCCATCTGGAGGGAAACCAAAATTAGGAGGTGGGCCAGGAGCCCTTATTTTGCCTGCAGAAATATTAGAAACTTGACTCGCTTGGTTGGGAAATGGGAAAAAAGTGCCTTTGGGATGAGGGGCGGGAGACCAGACCCGGACCAGCCTCACTGAATGCTGCTCTGACCTCCTGCTGGGCACGGTTCTGCAGGCTTCCAGCTGACAGGTGAAAATGGACAGCATGGAGACATCAGAGCTATATCAGAGGGGCTGATTTTTCCAGAACGGGGTCTGAGCCCTCCACAGCTGCCCGTGGGCATTCAGGGAGCTCTCTGCAGTCTGTTAGGAGGCCCCTGCCTTAAACCTCAGTAACCGTAGTGCCTTGCAAATGAACCTCGCCTCTCACTCACACCCAGTTCCCTCTGCTTCCTTGTCTTGGCTGAGGCACGGATGAGCAGATGGACCCAGGTGCCAGTCCCTCAGCTGCTGTCACTGAAGTCCTCAAGTGGAGCCAGGTGGAAGGGGCATTATGAAGCCAACTCCGGGGCCAGTAGGAGTGTGGGAAGTGGGGTAAAAATTGTGGCTTCCCTGTTGGCTTCTGTGGGCATGGTAACCTCTGTCATTTGTTTTCAAGGCTACTGGGAAAGCCAGAGAGCAAGGGTGGCAATTGCACACCTGCCCCTTCCCTGGTGTACCCCAGAAGCTCTGGGTCTGAGGGAGCAGGAAGGTAGATGGCTGCTTGTCCCACTGGGGAAGTTAGCACAAAGCCTGACCAGGGCACCTGAGTCTCCACATTAGCATTTCACTCCTATAAGATTATAGCTGCATTGCTGCCAAACTGACAGTATAACCCTGTGCACCTTTGGGAAGATTTGGGTTTTTTAATTGCTGCTTTTAATAATATTTGTTATATTAAAGTTTTAATTGATGTGTCTGGTTTATGACGTAAGTGTGTCCTTGGAAGCGTCTGTGCGTGCTGCTCCTGGCTCCCTGGAGGTTAGGCCAAGGATGGCGAGGCCAGCCCTCTGGCCACCCAGCCACCCTGTGTTCTCTGCACCTGTGTGCTTCCTGCAGTGTTCCCACTCTATTGCTCCTAGAGAATGCGGAACCTTTCTCTTTCTCTCTCTATTGAGTAACAGCAAACATCTACCCTCAGGATTGAGAAATAAATTAGAATTCTCAAAAATCCCCCAAATCAGATTAGCTTTAAAATAATTTGCTCTTCATATTCCTTTCCTCATTATTATATTTACCTGAAAATTGTTGAATTAAAGAGGCATATTAAGTCTTTTAATTACTACTATTAATGAAGGGCTACAGCCCCGGGGTTAAATTTAAAGACCAAAGAGTACCAGGGCACATCATTTGGATAGCATTCTAATACCACAGTGTTTGGATCTATTAACCATGTGTCTGAATCACCAACGTAAGTGTTCCTCTTACTACCAAAGTTTATTTCTTGGAACACCACTCTTACCATTTGTTTTATATACGTACTGTGTATATAAAATTCTTCTTTTTCTTATTCTTCCCCAGAAACTAGGTTTCTGCGTGTAGCCCCAGCTGCCTTGGACTCGCTTTGTAGATCAGGCTAGCCTCGAACTCACAGAAATCCTCCTGCCTCTGCCTACCATGTTCTAGGATTAAAGGTACACATCACCACTCCCGGATTATAAAATTTTCAAGAAAAACTCGCAGGTGGCAGCAGACTGGCTGACATGGCAACAACCTAAAGCAAGACCCATAGACTCGATGTTGGTGTTTTTTGCCTTCCGTGGTCCTGGCTAGGCTCTCCCTTCAACTCAGCACTTTGATGTTACCACTTTTGTTCCTCACTTGGTGAAGGTGGGTTTTGTCGTCTTGTTTTGAGATAGGGTCTCCCTATGTAGCCCAGGCTGGCCTCAAACTCAAGGTTCCCCTGCCTTAGCCTCACAACTGCTGGCATTATTGGGTCTGCCACCACAACCAGATGAAAGGATTTTTTTTTTTTTTTTTTTTTTTGAAACCAAGTCTCTGTGTTAGCCTTGGCTGTCCTAGACTCGCTTTGTAGACCAGGCTGGCCTCGAACTCACAGTGATCCGCCTGCCTCTGCCTCCCAAGTGCTGGGATTAAAAGTGTGCGCCACCACTCCTGGCTCAAGATGAAGGGATTCTTTTAATGCAGCAGTGTTTGTGTCTTAGTAAGAGTTAGCACTAATAAGATAACTTTTCATTCATTTCCACGGTTGCCTTTTTTTTTTTTTTTTTTTTTTTTTAAGAAATTTTGGAAATTCTAAGAAAGGTTGGGAAGGAAATCCCACAGGAGACGCTAGTCTGGGACCCATCTATGCTTTCAACAGCAGTGGATTCTGGGAAGACAATGTAGGATAGCATCAGGTCACTAAACTTTCCTCTCCCTTCATCCCAGGGTGAGTCACCCCCTCCAGATCTGTGGTAAGAAGAGGCACAGTGGATGGGCAAGTGTCAGGCTGGCTGGAAGTTTTAAAGACTAGTAACTTCTTTGCTGGTGGCTATGGTAGATTCTCTGGATCTGTAGCCTTCTTGGGGGACTGACTAGCCTCTTTGACTAAAAAGTGGAGGGAGGGGGCAGGGTGCTAGGTTTAGAATCAGACTCTAGTCCACATCCTCACTTTCTCCTTAAGTGGCCTGCTGTTAACACTTGTAGTCCACCATGACCAGAAAGCTCGGGGTAAAATGGTGGACTCCCTTTGTAGGTGAGGCTTCCTCTTCTCTGAAGAGGTGGGGGATGGGATGGGGGGTGGGGTGGGAGTCCTGGACTCCACATCCCCTACCTGAGGAATGTCACGTAGTCCTTAGGGAAATTACAGGTCCAACTCCCTTTTCTCCAGATAAGAACCCTTTCAGCAAGCAGGTGAGATTCCTGGAATGCCTCCCCATGTAAATGAGGCATCTGGGTACCTTAGCTCTCCCATCCTGGATATTCCCTACTCCTCGTAAAGTTCTATATGACCCTCTTTCATGATGAATGAAGTTCGTCTGCCTCCCCGAAGCTGATTCCGGATAGTCATTTCCCTTCGTCCTCTGAGGGGCTTCCAAACTCCCCGTCCGTCACCTCCTTCTGTCCTTGTGGACCAATATTGGCCAAGGATCACAGAGCAGGAAAGGTCACATGGCTCATGCCCCCTCACCTCAGGTTTCACCAACAAAATGAGGGTAACAAATAAGCCTAACTCAAGAATAAGAGAGGAAGCTTGCTAATCAGTAAGTAATCCTCTCTCTCTCTCTGCCTCTCTCTCTCTCTCTCTCTCTCTCTAATTTCCTGCACACTGAGGCCAAAGACAGGCCACCAAGAAAGGTTATTTTGATGACATACATAGCACAGAAAATGAATCAATGAAGACCACGGGGAGAAAAATCTCTTTTTTGTTGTGTTGGTTTTTTTTGTTATTGTTTTTCCGACACAGGGTTTCTCTGTGTCGTTTGGCTGTCCTGGACTTGTTTTGTAAACCAGGCTGGCCCAGAACGCATAGAGATCTGCCTGCCCCTGCCTCTGTCAGTGCTGGGATTACAGACATGTGCCACTGCACCCATCAAAAAAAAAAAAAAAAAAAAAATCTCTTAAAGTTTAAGAAAATTTAAGAAAAAAATATAGTTTTACCTATTTCACAAATGATATAGTTTTACCTATTTCACAAATGAAAAGGTAAATCCATGTTGTAGAGAAAACTTAGTTTTCTTTAATCCTTGAAACTGAAATGTCAACTTGGGAAATATTCCCAAACCTTGTGCAAGAGATCGACAAGGTGCAGACCCACCTCTGACCTTCAGCCCCAAGGGAGGCTTTTCAGAGGAGCAGCACCAGGTAGAGGGGCTAACATGAGCACAGGGACAGTGCACAATGGGTCACCCATATGCCACAGGTGGGGGAGACTTGAGCAAGGTTCTGGAAGGAAGACCTAGAAGCTTTATTTTATCCTAAAAGCAACATGGTCCATCTGGGGTCGTTCTAAGTAGGGGTTTCCAGACTTACGTATTCCTTGGAAACTGATCACTTAAGACCAAGGATATCTTCACTCCTCAGCCCTCAAAACCACTAGTGGAATTCTCTGGCCTCAGTGTACAGTCCTGATCAGGTACGTTTTCACAGATGGGCCCATGAGGGCCCTTTACCATCTAGCATTTGGGGGCATCAAGGTAGGAGACACGTAGAAGCTATCGGAACTAGAACGTGGCTCTCCTTGGCTGATGTAACACCCCACTCCACCCCATCTCCACTCCCCCCCACCCCGCTGCTGTTGCCATAAAAGAAGAGACGCTAACCACCTGTTGTCCCCATTATGTGACACTCATGGATAGGGCCTGGTTTGGCTCTCCCTTTTCCCAGCCTTGGCCTCAGCATCCCCAACCTTCCCTGTTCTCATCACCAGAGATCCCTCACCATGGCCTGACAAGCCATGGCTAGACTATGTAAATCAATGTGCCTCCCTGTATAGAATTCCATGAAGTGGTTTTTCTTGATAATGCATAAAACGGGGACAATCACAACAGCGATTTACAAACTTCTTCCTTCCCCCACTCCCCCCCACCCCTACAGTCAGGGTTTCTCTGTGTAACCTTGGCTGGCTACCTGCCTCTGCTTCCCAAGTGCTGGGATTAAAGGCGTGCACCATCATGCCCAGCTTCAGCTTACAAACTTCGGACAGCTTCATTTGGAGTGTGGGTGGTGGCTGCATTCCTCAAGAAGTCCAGGCGTTCTTCTGCGAGCCCCAGAAGCTTTGGACAACAAATACAAAACAAAACAAAAACAAAAACCACTGGCCCAGCAGGTTCCCAGGGCTCAGAACCTATGTCTCCAAGTTTGCATCTATCATATTAAATCTGGTACAGTCAACACCTACTTATGCTTAATCCATGAGTTTGTGTTGAAGCCCTAATATCCCTCTGTAGTCTGTATAGGCTCAAGAAACCTCTTCCCAGCTTCACCCCTGCAAGATTCAGGGGCAACAAAGGCCTCTTGAACAACGACACCTCATTCTGCTGACCCCTAAAACACTACCACTACGGTTCATCGTTTTGAATAGAGCGCATGTCAGCTTTTTGTTTTTTTGGGTTTTTTTAGAAGATATTTATCCTGCACACAGATAAGTGAGCAAGGTCATCCGTCCTCATGAGACGCAGAGAAGCAACTACACCCTAGGCACTTAGGGTAAGCCCGGTGCCTAAAGATGAGAAACCTCACCCTCACTGCCGCCTCCCCTCAGTCTCTCCGGCCACCTGCAAACACACAGTGCTCGGAGGCAGGTTCCATTTAGTTCTTGGCCTTTCACTCCCAGCCTTGAAATTCTCAGCCCTTTGTTCAGCATGCAGAGGTCAGCTCTGTCCTGTGAGGAACACTCTACAGGAGGCAGAGGGAAGCCTGCTTTTCCCCAGAGCACAGTCAAGAAAGGCTAGAGCCAGCCAACAGCCTGCGCGGTAGCTTCTCTGCTTAGTCCTTCATGGCCTCCTCAAGCCATTTTAAATAGCGGGCGTCTCCTTGGTCCATGGGAATACTGAAGACCTCCGGCATCTCAAAGGGATGCGCCAACCTTTGGAAAGAAAGCAGAGCTCTGGTGAGTGACTGTGGCTGGATCAACCTACATGATAAAACCCAACCTGCTGGCTCTCTGGAGGTCTCTACAGTCTGCTGTAGCTCACTGCTCAGTGCCACGGCCCGGCCTGCCTGAGCCTGTTTCCCATCCAACAGGTGTTGAGTTGGGTCAGGTGCCTTCAGAGTCTTAGAGCTATGGGTTCAAATTCTGTGTCTGCCCTTATTAACTTGACAGCTATGGACTAGTCATTTGATTTCTCACAATGTCCCTCCAAAAGGAGATGAAAACATATCTTTTCGACTGGATTGCTAAGGTCTAGCTAAAACAAGATGTCCAAAGGACTTAGCAATGCACACCCTCATGGTCCCTACTCTTCGTCACCATCACCGTTCATACACATTGCTGTATCTTCCTGCCCCTTCGCCAACGTCTCTATGTTACTTCCTACCTAGAAAGTCCCCACTGTCCATGGTGATCAACAAAAATCCCCTCTCTTGAGCCTCAAGGCCAAACAATCGCTGACTTTCCCTAGGAGTCCTTACTGACAAGCCAGCTGTCTGTTTCCTTCACCTGGCACTGAGCGCACGATGCCAGGTCTCTTTACATCAGTCTCTCATGTGTTGGATGGGGCAGTAATTATTTGCCACTTTCTGATCAACTTAGAGGCATTGGAAAGTTCTCGCGAGATAAGCTGGGTGTGGTAGCACACACGCACGCCTTTAATCCCGGCATTCAGGGAGGCAGAGGCAGGTAGATCTCTGTGAGTTCGAGGCCAGCCTGGTCTACAAAGCGTGTCCAGGACAGCCAAGGCTACACAGAGAAACCCTGTGTAGAAAAAACAAAAACAAAAAACAAAAGGTGTCTAACTAATCCTACTATGTATCCAAGCACCACAGCATTTACAACAAGCTGGATTGTTTTATTCAGAACCTAAAGATTATCAACTTCCTGAGCTTATTTCATGGGCACTCAGGCCAGAACCTTTTAAAAAAGAATAAATAAACAGACATTCAGAGTTCAAAGAATCAGACCTCTTATCAGTAAGATGAGCTGGAAAAACCCTTCATAGATACACATCATACATTCTAACACATATAACAACCTGGTGGCTTGATACGTGTCTTACAGATGGAAATGAGGCAAAGAGTGGACTAACACCTTACAAGCACAATGGCACAACTGTGGAGCAGGAAGCCACCCTTCAACATCAGAAGTAGAACAGTGGGGTCCTAACCCGGAAGCTGTTCCTCAAGCAAGGTCCCTCATCCCCTCACCTCTGCTGAGGTGGTAAAAAAGGGGCCTTTTCCGTAGTTAGACTTGAGACTCAGCTACCACCACATGGCCACGAAATCCTAAGATATGAAGGCGATGGATTTGATCATGGGGAGCAAGGGTTTGGAGCCCAGCCTGCACATTACAGCCAACCTGGGGGGCTACTTGGAAAGAATGTTCTTGGCCCATGAAGTCCACGAGAACCCATGAGGTAGAGCTTGTATTGGACATTTGAAAGATATCTCCAAGTGATCTACACACGGCCAGCACTGAGGCTGCTGCCTAGACGCGTGCTTCAAGTGTTAACACGGATAGGAACCGAGGCTCCATCCTGTGGATATGAAGTGATGTAAGATCCCATCGCCGATATGGGGGATGGGAGGGAACAACTTTCTTATTGCCAACGAGAAAATCATTTGCAAGCAAAAAAAATTCTACTTTTTAAAAAAAGATTTATTTATTTATTATTATGTGCACAGTGCTCTGCCTGCACATACACCTGAAGGCCAAAAGAGGGCATCAGATCCCATTATAGATGGTTGTGAGCCACCATGTGGTTGCTGGGAATTGAACTCAGGACCTCTGGAAGAGCAGTAGGTGCTCTTAACCTCTGAGCCATCTCTCCAGCCCCCCAAAATTCTACATTTTGAAGCCACGAGTTTGTCACTGCAAACTTAAAACTGTCCCCAGCAGCCATCTTATTAAGTCACAATTTGCAAAATGTAAATGATGCCACTATCTCATTAATTTATTGGTTTTGAAAAAATTAGAATTATTGCTGTATTTTTATGTTTGTGTTATTAATATATTTATTGATATCTGAAGTAAGCTTAAATCAATTTTCAAAATGCTTAGCACTTATGACGGAAAAAGTTAATTCTCTATGGACTTCACCAAAGTCTTGGAGACCTCAGAAGTCAGGAGACCTCACTGTGTGAACCACTCATATCAACCACTGTGGCTCAAAGTGTGAGCTTCAGGGCTGCGTTACTAGGAACTAGCAAAAAAATTAACCCATGATGTTTTTGAGAGTCTGGATATTTTTTTTTTCTGAGACAGGGTTTCTCTGTGTAGCCCTGGCTGTCCTGGACTCACTTTGTAGACCAGGCTGGCCTCAAAGTCAGAAAGGTCCACCTGCCTCTGCCCCCCGGGTACTGGGATTACAGGCATAAGCCACCACACCCGGCTCTGGATAATCTTTTTAAAGTAGGAAGAGCCCTGAGACCAGTATTTTGAAACCACCAGTGTACTCTCCGCATCCAGACGGAAACCTGAGACAAAGAGGAGGACACGGAGTCTTATGGGGAGGGGGGGCTAGTAGCTGAACCCCAGATCTCCCACTTCCTAGGTTTCTTCGCTCAGTGCCTAGAACCTCCTGGTCTGGTCCTGTGGTAAATGAGCCTTACCTCATGTAAGTGGACAGCCTGGAGACCTTGGAAGTCTTTGTCTTTATTAACTGTGACAAGAAGAAAATTAATCAGCAATGTGGGACTTGAACCCCAACCCTACCGTGCATTTACTGAGCTAGTTAGCATTCCCCCAAAGGTCACCAGGCCAGGTCACTAGCTTGCAAATGAATTTCTGGCATCTTAGATGGGACTAGAACCTCAACCAGTTGACTAGTAGTAATGTTTTTCTTCTTCTGTGGGGATTAGACGCAAGGCCTCCTGCATGTAAGAAGTCATCAGTGATTTATACCCCCAGGCTTGTTGCTAATTTCCAGAAATCTGGAAGAAGCCTGATGTTGCTCACTTACCAATAAGATCTCAGTAGCTTCTTCTATTTCTCCCTTCCAAAAGTACCTAGAGAAGAGAGCAAAACCAAAGTGTAACAGTCACAAGAGGAGCCTGGTGCCAGGCACAGTGGTGCACGCCCATAATCCCAGCACTCTAGAGACAAGCAGATCAATATGAGTTCGAGGCCAGCCTGGTCTATAAAGGGAGTCCAGGACAGCCAAGGCTACACAGAGAAATCCTGTCTGGAAAAAAACAAACAAAAACAAAACAAGAGAAGCCTGGTGAATTGTCAAACAAACAAACAAAAAAAAAAAAAAAACAAAAACAAAAAAAACAAAAAAAGAAAGAAAGAAAGAAAGAAGAAAGCAGGCTAAGCAAGCCATATGGAACAAACCAGTAAGCAGCACCCCTCCATGGCCTCTGCATCAGCTCCTGCCTCCAGGTTCCTGCCCTGCTTGAGTTCCTGTCCTGACTTCCTTTGACAGTAATATGGAAGTATAAGCCAAATAAATAAACCCTTTCCTCCCCAATTTGCGTTTTGGTCATGGTGTTTCATCACAGCCATAGAAACCCTAAGTACAAGACACCCATACTAAGAAGTCTAGAGTCGGCCAAGGCCCAATGGGTCCAATTTTCAAACCATTTTAACAATGCATTTATCTGCTGTCAGCACATTCCTGATGGTTCACTGTCTCTTGAAGTCAGCTACTGAACTTACGATTTCACATAAGATGGGCAAATCTGGGCCCAGGGGTCCTGCTCAAACTATGGCACCAGCCAAGGACAATACATGCAGTAAACTTTGAACCCCTACCCAGATCTAGCCAATGGACAGGATATTCTCCACAGTTGAGTGAAGACTGGGGTCTGACTTTCACACGAACTCTGGTGCCCCATTTTTGGCCATGTGCCCTGGAAGGGGAGGCCGAATGGCTACCAAGCTACCAAGCTTGCTACCAAGCAGGCTACCAAGAAGAGACTTGATATCCTATGAGCATATACAGGGAGAGGAGGTCCCCCCTCAGTCACAGTTATAGGGGAGGGGAGTAAGGGGAAAATGGGAGGGAGGGAGGGAGGAATGGGAGGATACAAGGGATGGGATAACAATTGAGATGTAATATGAATAAATTAATAAAATATATTTTTAAAAAAAGATTTCACATAAGGTCTCCTTCCTTCTTTCTGTTTTCCTTCCCTTCCTTCTTCCCTCCACTAGCTCCTCCTTTCACTCCTTCTCTCCTCTTCCTTTTTTTTTTTTTTTTTTTTTTTTTTTGTTTGTTATTCTGGAGAGCAAACCCAAAGCCTTGTGCGTGTTAGGCAAGCAAGCACTGTACCACTGAGTTACATAATAAGCTTTCGGAGCAGTGCTTCTCAGCCTTCCCAATGCTGCAGCCTCTAATACGGCTCCCCGTGCTGTGCTGACCCCCATTGCTACTTCATAGCTGTAATTTTACTGCTGTGATTAATCGTAATGTAAATATCTGATATATGTGACCCCTCCCCAAAGGGGCCATGACCCACAGGTTGAGAACCACTGCTCTAGAGATCATTTTAAAGATTCAGAAACTTAGTCCTCACCCTCAAAGAGACTAATTCAATAGACTAGGCTGAAGCTCAGGGATCAAAATTAAAACCAAATTAAGGAGCCATGCTCAAGATGGTATGAGCAATTGAGCAACTAACATGGCTTTCTCCTCCTTTCTCTATACACAGCCATCCCCCCCACCACCACCACCTTGGGTGACATAAACTGATTAATCTCTGAATGCAAGTCAACTATGAAGTGTTGATTAAATGCCTTAGATGCATTCTTGGACAGTTCGCCATTTTGTTTTGTTTTGTTTTGTTGTTTTTTGTTTTATTTTTCGAGACAGGGTTTCTCTGTGTAGCCTTGGCTGTCCTGGACTCACTTTGTAGACCAGGCTGGCCTCGAACTCACAGCGATCCGCCTGCCTCTGCCTCCCGAGTGCTGGGATTACAGGCATGTGCCACCACGTCCGGCTCAGTTCGCCATTTGTTCCCTGCTCTCTCAGTCATCCATGACCTAACCTTAACACTCCCAACTCCCCACCACTGGCTTTGGAAAAACTCACAGTGAAGACGTCTTAGGCAAGATGTTCACAGAGGCGGCCATCTTCTTATCCAGAATGGCCCTAGAGCGAAGAGAGGGAAGTGAGCACTGGAGCAAGTCCAAAGTTTTCAGAGAAGAGCCTAAGCACAAAATCATTGGGGAGGGGGTGTCTCCCCTGCTGTGATTTATATACGTCTGAGGATTCTTCGGTTGGAAACTTAATCCTGAAACTGTAGGTGAGGACCTTGGTAAGTCCTGACTTAGGCAATGCTAAGATAGCCACAGAGACTAAACAGCATGTAATAAGCGCACGCTTGAGTTAAGCCTAGCAAAGCCATGGGGGCTGGGCTGCAGACAGCCTGTGCACCCCACCCCCATCCCCAATACTCCAGCATATCCAGGAAGCAGGGCATGGAAGCAAGGAATTCATCCCGAGCTTTCAGAATTAGAAAGCTAATGGATATTGAACCCACATGGTGTCCTGGCTGGCTTTATGTCACCCGAGAGGAGAAACACTCTACTGAGAAAATGCCTCCATTAGACTGATTGTAGACAAGCCTGTAGAGCATGTTCTTTCCGCCCCGCCCCACTCCCCGAGACAAGGCTTCTCTGTGTAGCCTTGACTGTCTTGGACTCACTTTTATAGACCAGGCTGGCCTCGAACTCACAGCGACCCACCTGCCTCTGCCTCCCAAGTGCTGGGATTAAAGGTGTGAGCCACCACCACCTGGTGGGCCATGTTCTTAATTAATGACTGATGGGGAGAGTGAAGCCCATGGTGGGTGGTGCCATCTCTGGGCTGGTGGTCCTGGGTTCTATAAGAAAGCAGGCTGACATGGAAGAATGGGGAAATAGTAGGACCCACAGGGTCCTGGAAACCTACAAGAAGAACTTTAGGACAGGCAGATCTGGGTCCTGGGGTCCTCCTCAAACTAAGGCACCAGCCAAGGAGAATATAGGCAGGAAACTTCGAACCCCTAACAAGACCTGGCTGACGAACATGATATTCTTCACTGTTGAGTGGAGAATGAGATCTGACTCTCACACGTACTCTGGTGCCCCTTTTCTGACCACGTCCCCTGGATGGGGAGGCCTGGCGGCACTCAGAGGAAGGATAGCAAGTTACCAAGAAGAGACTCGATATTCTAAGAGCATATACAGGGGGAGGAGGTCTCCCTCAATCACAGACATAGGGGAGGGGAGAAGGGGGAAAGTGGGAGGGAGGGAAGAATGGGAGGAAACAGGGGAAGGGCTAACAATCGAGATATAATATGAATAAATTAATTTTTAAAATGTAAAAAAAAAAAAAAGAAAGAAAAGAAAAGAAAGCAGGCTGAAGCTGGGTGTGCTGGTGGCGGTGCCAATCCCAGCTTGGGAAGCAGAGACAGGCGGGTCACTGTGAATTCCAGGCCAGCCCGGTCTACAAAGTGAGTACAGGACAGCTAAGATTACACAGAGAAACCCTGTCTTGAGAAAGAAAGAAAGAAAGAAAGAAAGAAAGAAAGAAAAGAGAAAGGAAAGAAGAGAAGAAAGAAAGAAAGAAAGAAAGAAAGAAAGAAAGAAAGAAAGAAAGAAAGAAAGAAAGAGAAAGCAGAAACCAGAGAGTGGTGGCACACACCTTTAATCCCAGCACTTGGGAGGTGGAGGCAGGCAGATCTCCATGACTTCAAGGGCAGCCTGGTCTACAAAGTGAATCCAGGACAAGCAGGACTACACAGAGAGACCCTGTCTCAAAAAAAAAAACAAGAAAAAAGAAAAAAAAAAAAACAAGAAAAAAGAAAGAAAGAAGGGAGGAAGAAAGGAAGGGGGCTGAGAAAGCCATGGGGCACAAGCCAGTAGGCAACACTCCTCCATGCCCTCTGCAGCAGCTCCTGCCTCCAGGTTCCTGTCCTATTCGGGCTCCTGTCCTGACTTCCTTCAATGAGGAGCAGTGCTGTGGAAGTGTAAGCCATAGAAAACCTTGCCTCCCCGACTTGCTTTTTGGTCGTGGTGTTTCATCACAGCAATAGAAACGCCAAGACACAGGAGACCAGCTGCTGTTCTGTGCTTCTGGCTTATTTCTCCCTTTGGAAAACTGTTTGAACAGGTAACCTGTTTGATTTCGCAGTGAATCTCATCCAAATCTGGGTCAAATGAGCCCCTTGACTTTGGACTTTGAAATGGTGCTGAAGCCAGTTAAACTTTAGTGCCACGGAAACAGAAGGTTTTATATAGAAGGTCATGAATGCTGGGGGGCCATCAGCAGGATCCTATGATTTGAGTGTGTCCCCAGAATTCCTGTGCAGGAAATCTAATTCCATAAATCGTGTTAATGAGTTTAGAAAGAGAGCCTTCAGAAGGCAGTTAGTGAGGTTGTGAGGGTAGGGCCCTCAGGACGGAATTAGTGCCTTCGTCAGGAAGAGAGGAGGAGAACAAATCACCATGCCGGCTCTCTACTACTGTGGGATGCCCCATGCCACTTTATAATGTCAGGGGGAAGGTCCTTGTCAGATACCGAGCAGCCTGCTCTTGAACTCCCCAGCTCTACAGCCATAGGTGAAATAAATCTTTATTTATAAATCAATGGCCTACTCTGTGACACGCAGCTACAGCAACAGAAAAGCAGGGATTACCTTACATGTCCACACTCAAACCAGCATATCCTGTGACCACACACACAGAGCCTCTGAGGACACCGAGAAGCAGCTGTGGGGAGGCTGCTCAGAGGGTGGGCTGGGGGGTGGGTAAGGTGGTGGTGGGGGTGTTCTCATGGACTGTGTACAATTTCTCCTTGTTTATTCAAATGCTGACCTCTCTACCTCACTATCTGGTTTCAATCTATTTGTTCTCTGTGTTGCCAAGAAAACCCAAACTAGCCAATGCTGAGCAATCCCAGAGAAGAGGGTGGAACATCCTGGCCCAGTGAGGGGAAGAAAGAGCAGGAAGGACAGGATGGAGCCAGGAGAAGAAGACGAGGAAAACATCAGGAGAAATGAACTGGGCCTAGAAGATGATTTAAAAGCAAGGATAACGCGGGAACTACGAATGGAAATACTAGCATGGAGCTTTAGGGTGGAGTGATCATTGCACAGCATTGTGCTACAGGCTAATTAAATAGATCCTGGTCTCTCTGTGGTTGTTTGGGTATAAAGCTGGTTAAGGAGTAACTGCTGGTTTTATTAAAATTATTATTAATATTAAATATTAATAACCATTCAACATACAGCACCCAACTAAATTCAAGTATCCACACCCTTAAAAATCATGTTTTATCATAGTCTAGTGGGGGAATACGTTCCCAACAAGACAACCCAAGCTTAAAACTTAAAAACTCCCAGGTCAAAAACTGTCTCCGCTGGGCTGGGGAGAAGGCTTGGCAGTTAAGAGCACTGACTGCTCTTCCAGAGGTCCTGAGTTCGATTCCCAGTGACCACATGGTGCTACATAACTGTTGATCTCCAGTTCCAGTTCCAGGGGATCCAATTCTCTCTCTCAGAAATACATGCAGGCAAAATAAATCAGAGAGAGAGAGAGAGAGAGAGAGAGAGAGAGAGAGAGAGAGAGAGAGAGATTTAGTCTGGGCAGTGGTAGCACACACCTTTAATCCCAGACTCGGGAGGCAGAGGCAGGTGGATCGCTGTGAGTTCAAGGCCAGCCTGGTCTACAAAGCGAGCCCAGGACAGCCAGGGCTACATAGAGAAACCTTGTCTCGGGGAAAAAAAAAATCCTGTCTCTGCAAGAGGGACTTTTAGACACACCCACAAGCAAAAGGCAGCCTACTTCAGGCAGATGAGAGAGTGGACTCAACAGAGCCAGCTGACCCTTTCGGTTCAGCTCTCACAGGGATGGCAACAAAGGCTGTGGACACATGGCGGGCTAGAGAGACGAAACAGGGAGACAGGCAACCTTCTAAACAAAGCGAGGCCTAAAACTACACCTAGAACGGAGCGCAGCACCATCGCAAAGGACTCTTTTCTAGCTTTGCTTGGTTGTGGTTGGTTGTGGTTGTTATAAACCTGGTTACAATATGTTAAATAGTAATCATGGTTTTCCATATCTTCTCTATAAAAGCTCAGGGAAAAGGTATGGTAAAGGCCAAAAGATACAAAGCTAATTTACAGAGCAATAAGAAGGAAGGAAGAGGGGGCTGGAGAGATGGCTCAGAGGTTAAGAGCACTGGCTTCTTCCAAAGCTCCTGAGTTCAATTCCCAGCAACCACAGGGCGGCTCATAACCATCTATAATGAGATCTGGTGCCCTCTTCTGGCCTGCAGGTGTACATGCAGGCAGGATATTGTATAAGTAATAAATAAATCTTTAAAAAAAAAAAAAGAAGGAAGAAACAGGACCCTTCTCCATAGAGCTGAGCTCCAAACTCTCTAGCTGTGGGATGTGTGTCAAGTCTTTCTGGGAAAGGCCTATCAAATACATTTTAACAACTAAATTACAAGTAATGATAGACAGGGCTTGGCCATTGCAGCCTGAAATGGCACAACTGGCCCAAAACTTAAAAAGTTTTCTTCTCTTTTCGCTTAAATTTTGCTTGAAAGGTTTTGTGGTTTTGCCTATAGAAGAAATATTTTTTGTTGTTTGACATTGCTAAAATATGAGATTTTTAAAAAAGATTTTGACTGGATTTGAGATTTTTTTTAAAAATGTAAACAAGGCAATTATAGCACAGGCCTTTAACCCAACAGGCAGATCTTGGAATTCTGGATCAGACTGTTTACATGATAAAGTTGAGGCAGGAACCCCCTGCTGACAAGCCACTTTTCCTATCACCATCAACACAGGTTGATGCCACTGGCTCTGGTTCTTTCTTGGTTACTGCTAAAGGTTAGGCTGGGAAATAAACATATTAGCTACATGTCTCCCACAGTCAAGAACTGTTGTAAGCTTTTAAATGCTGTTTAAAAGACATAACCACCCATTTTATATGACAGCCACAACACATGAAAAAACCCAGGTACAAAATGCCTAGGGTAGCCAGGCATGGTGGCACACGCCTTTAATCCCAGCACTGGGGAGGCAGAGGCAGGAGGATCTCTGTGAGTTCAAAGCCAGCCTGATCTACAAACCAAGTCCAGGACAGCCAGGGCTACACAGAGAAACTCTGTCTCAGAAAACCAAAAAAAAAAAAAAAAAAAAATGTTCATAAAGACATAACCACTCACTCCATATGGAAAAGGGCAGGACAAAAATAGCAAATATAGAAAACCAGCCTAAAGCTCTAAACAGGTACAAGATGCTTATGGTATGCTTGAGCAGAAAAATTAAATGGGAGTTTATTTAAAACATAATCCCTTTTCTACTGCTCAGGACAACTGGCCTGTCACTTTAAATGGGAGGCGTTCTCTATAATTGATCTGTGCCTCCTGCACATCTCGTACACTTATAATTTAAGGACTGTATAATGCTTTTGAGAAATTATATATTTTCAGAACAAAAAAACTGGACAGTGTTGATGCTGCATCAGACCTGATAGGATTTGTCCTCCAGGAGGCTAGGATGCTGACCTATCTGTTCCAGCATCCTGCATGCTCCAGCCTCACAGTCTGCTCCCAGGACAGCTTTGAAAAAGTCGATGATCTCAACTGGTCCACCATTTCAGACTGTTCCAAACAGGACTTCTAGTAAGCCTAAAATGTCTCAATATTTTGAGCCTGGACCACAAATGTTACTGATAACTTGTTTAACCATTTTTTCCCAATTTAATTTGGGCCCTATGAAATCCAAGCACTTGGGAGGCAGAGGCAGGCAGATTGCTGTGAGTTCGAGGCCAGCTGGTCTACAAAGCAAGTCCAGCACAACCAGAGCTATTACACAGAGAAACCCTGTCTCAAAAAACAAAAAACAAACAAACAAAAAAAGGAAGAAAAGAAAGAAGGGAGAATAAAGAAAAAATATAGAGAAATGATTGAACAAAAAGTAGATTATTGAATCTATTTCTCAACTTAAGGCCTTAATTGCTACTCACAAAGAAGGTTATTTTTAATTCATTGATATAGAATTTTGTGTATTAATGCAAAAGTAAGCTTATTTTTGATACATTGGTATAAAAATCAAATTTGAGGTTATCTTTGAAACACATATTATATACAAATTAATAGGTAATCAATCAAATTCATGGTCATGCCAAATGCTAGTCTAATTTATCACAGGAATATATAACCTAGGTTTAAGAGAAAGATTTGATTTTATAGATAGATTATATAAAAAATAAATAGATAAAAAACCTCAGAGGCCTACAGAATATAGTATTTTAAAATATTTTTATTATTTTAAGGATTCTTTAACAATGATACATGTCAATTCCTGGCAGCACCCATCCTACCTCAAAGAAGATGATAAGCATCGAAGAACCTCCTTCTAGAGATGGCTTCAAATATGGCAAACAAGCTACTGGGCAAAAATGCCCTCATTTCTGCCACAGACAGAATTCTGCCTGAAATGGGCAAGCCTATATGCAGGCTGAGTCAACTGCCAAATTCTGCCAAGACAGGGTAAGCAAGTCTTTAACAGTTCCTGCGTCACAAAAATGTCTGTCAGATATACTTGGCCAGAAGGCTGAAGATGATAGTCCAACATTATAGAAAGTTTTGGGTGGCTATGCAGACAGCAAACTCTCTCCGTCATTTCTTCATTTTGGAAGCTGCTAACCTGCACTTCCTGTTTACCCAGGTAATTAATATTCCTTCTCAAGTCCCTGATGGAGTTGAAGACTAGATTATTATAGATTTACAGTTAAGCTTAATTGTTTAGGAATTTTAAGAGATGTTTTACAGTCTAGATAGGTGTTTTAGGTTAATAGACTGACGGAAAATAATTTAGGGACAAAATTTTAGACTCTCATAGATAGGATAGATAATGTTTTCTCTTAAGTTGCCAAATACATATGGACTGGACATTATGAATGTAAATCTTACCTAATAGTTTTTATAATTGTTCCATAATAATTATTATAATTAGTTTATTATTGAAGGAAAAGAAGCCTTTTATTGGACTTAAAGGGGATAATATTGGTATAATGTTCTTGTGGACTGTGTACAGTTTACCTTTGTTCATTCAAATGCTGATTTCTCTACCCCACTATCTGGTTTCAATCCAGACACTGCATTGTGATGTTTATTCTAAGTATCTCCTGTCTCAAGTTTGTATAAACACAGCACCATTTGTTCTCTGTATTGCCAGTAAAAGCCAACTAGCCAATGCTGAACGATAACTGAGAATAGGGTAGAACACCCTGGTCCAGTGAGGGGAGGAGAAAGAGCAGGAAGGACAGGATGGAGCTATGAAGGGAAGACTGGGAACCCCAGGAGAAATGAACCAGGCCTAGGAGATGATTTAAAAGCAAGTATAACATAGGAAATCAGAATTGGAGAAACTATACTAGCATGGGGGTTAGGATGGAGTGATTATTGCACAGCATTGTGCTATAGGCTAATTAGATAGATCCTAGTCTCTCTGTGTGGTTATTTGGGTATAAAGCTGGTTAAGGAGTAACCGCTGATTTTATTAAGATTATTATTAATATTAGATATTAGTAATCATTCAACAGGGGTGGGGATGGCTGACACTGGGCCTACGGTAGACAGACCTAAGCTCTGCCCAGTGTTTCCTGCTGCAAACGCACCTGCTCAGGGATCGGCAGCTCTCCTCTGCACCTGACTAGATGAAAAACCAGTTTAGTCAGGTGGCTTCAGGCCTCCTTTCATGATGCCGCCCCCAGCTCAGCACACACCTGGCCGACCTGCAGATGCCCATGTGACCACACAAAGCACATACAACGAACCCCAAGCAGAAACACACTATCCAGGGCTTGCTTTGGCAAGTAGAAAGTTTTTTGGGTTTTTTTGTTTGTTTGTTCGTTTTTGTTGGATTTTTTGTTTTGTTTTGTTTTTTACTGTTTTAAAGGTTTCTTACCACAGCCTCAAGTGCCTGGACCCAGGACAAAAACCTTATCCAAGCCCCACTCATCGGTCCTTTCCTTCCTCTGATATTCCAAGGAGAGAGCTGTTCTTTTCCCTTTTTCCTTGAGCCTCGAGCTAAGAGCTGACTTCTACTTAAAGTCCCACATTACTATCATATCACCACCGCCTACCATTGTGGCTGCTTTGGAAAATTACTGATGTAAGACACACAAAACAGAGCCGTGCAAACAACCTCAATTCTTACCCACCCAACCACCTACTGGAAATGTTCATTTTGGGTTCCCGGCCGTGGCGTAGAAATGCAAAAGAGAGAGCTACCCATCTGTTGCTTGTCCTCCACAATCTCTTAGGAAAGGTGTGCTTCGCCGCCACCGATCACAGAACTCTGTCCTCAGGAACAGACCACACAGCTGTGGAGATTTCTTATGCAAAAAGAAAATCACAACTGAAAAAAGAAAAGAAAAAGAAAAGAAGGAGGAGAAGGACAAAGAACGGTGGGATGGAGGTGGCTGAACTCCATCTCAGACCCTCCAAGGGTCAAGAAGAACAGCAGTGCCAGGCACACAGAGGTCACAGATAAGGTACATGGTTTGGGTCTCCAGGTATTTAAGAAAAAAAATCTTGACTTTGTTACCAATATTTAATATCAGGGTACTTTATACTCACAAAAACACAGCGTATGTGGGACCTCAATTCAATACGGACGTTGCCACGTTGGGCGTCTATCCAACTGAGCTGAGCGCCAGCTCCTGCCCATCTCTGAGCAGGAGCGCTTCAGGCAGGAAAGCCAGGCAGAGCCCAGGTCTGTCTACCGTAGGGCCAGTGCGAGCCACCCCACCCCACCTCTCACCACCCCCCACGCCGCCCCCAGCACACTAAGCCTACCCTCTGAGCGGCCACCCCACAGCCACTTCTCCCCTCACCTCGGAGGCTGTGTGTGTGGTGTGTGTGTGGTCACAGGATGCGGGATGCGCTGGTGAGAGGACAGGCGTGATAAGGCGATACCCGCCCCTCGGTTGCTGTAACTAAAAGTCACAGAGTACGCATGATATGTGTGTGACTCCTGGGTCAGCGCTTTCCCATTCTCCCTTCCCCCAACCTCCAGGAAGAACAAAGTTTGCCATCCACCATCATCTGGCATTATTATACCCTAGGCCAATTGACCCATCTGTGTGCCTCTGAGCATTATGACTGTGAGCCTAATCTCTACGATTCTTCCGTTATAAAACAGGAAGAAGCCAGGCGTGGTGGCGCACGCACTCGGGAGGCAGAGGCAGGCGGATCAATGTGAGTTCGAGGCCAGCCTGGTCTACAAAGTGAGTCCAGGACAGTCAAGGCTACACAGAGAAACCCTGTTTCAAAAAACCAAAAACAGACAGGAAGAAAAGGGCAAAGTCCTACCAGCCCTTTTCAGAGATCTATTTATAGGCAGATAAGATGGGGGTTTCTGATGCATGTATTAAGTAAGCATCTACTTTATTCCATTTTCTGGGGTGTGCGTTCTGTAGGTTTCATATCATTTACTCTCTACGACAGCACTGTGAGGTAGGTAGCATACTGCTACTTGGCAACTCAACATGTAAATCCTTACCTGGCATGTTCAAGGTCCTGAATTTGATCCCCATCTTCATGCAACTCCTGCCCCCATCAAAGCCACATAAACAAAAGTGGCACAGCCAACATTAAAACTGTGGTGTAATTACAAACCCGGTGCTCTTTCCGGGTCACCACAGTCGGTTCTAGAAAAATAGCCCCAATCCAAGGGGCAGACTCTTCCTTAACTTTAAGAGCTAAGGGGGTGAGAAAAGGAGCTAGACTAACAACTGGAGATTTAAGGTGTCCCCGGGGAGGCTTTTGCGCAGTTCCCTCGAGTGAGGGGGCGAGCGAGCGAGCCCTGGGGTCACTCTGACTAGGTAGGTTCCTCATCCTACCCCAAGCAGAAAGTACAGAGCTCACCATTGGACAGAAAGGGTTTGTCAACGCGAGGCAAGGGCTGCAACGTGGCCCCTAGAGAGCACGCTGGTAGCTTCCCACGCTTTTCGGGGCGCCACCCAGCCCCTGCACTATACCTGGCAATGTCTCTGGCGATTTGCTCATTGGGACAGTTGACCAAAACGATGGAATAGGTACCAGGGACGTAGCTCCCAGTGAGGGAGGAGTGGAACCGGAGGCTGAGGGTCCTGAGCATAGGATACGTCAGAACAGCTGCCAGGAGCTACGTGATGGGGAAGAGGAACACAGGTCAGGAACTCCCTGCTCCACAAGACCGGAAAGCATTGTCAGCCCCATCCACAGAAGAATTCCTGCTTTACAACTTAGAATCTCCATGCCCAGGGGCTGGGAAACTACCTTAGTTGATAAAGTGCCTGTCAAGTGCCTTAAGACCTAAATTAGATTCCCCCCAAGCCACAGGGGGCAAGGCAGGTTTGGTGGTCCATGCTTGTAATCTGAGCGCTGACGATGCAGTTACAGGCAGCTCCCTGCGGATCACTGGACAGCCAGCACACTCGTGGCACCTAGTGGCACCTAAGCGTCATGCTCTAGGCCAATGGCCAGACCCTATCTCAAAAAAAAAAAAAAAAAAAAAAAAAAAAAAGGTTAAGCGTACTGGATGTTCTTTCAGGGGACTTGGGTTCAATTCTTAGCCCCTCACAACCATCAGTAGCCTAAGTTTCAGGGTATTTGACATCCCCTTCTGGCTTCTAATGCAGAGGTCATGGAGGGGTGCTGCCTACTGGCTTGCTTCCTCTGGCTTGCTCAGCCTGCTCTTTTACAGAGCCTAGGACCACCAGGCCAAGGGTGGCCCCACCCACAATGGGCTGGGCCCTCCCCCGCCTACCTACACTGACCACTAATTGAGCAAATGTCTTACAGCTGGACCTCACAGAGGCCTTTCCTCAACTGGGGCTCCTTCCTCTCCGGTGACTCCGGCTTGTGTCAAGTGGACCACAAAAGCAGCAGTAGAGTCCTTGTTCTGCTCAGGAACCTCAGAAGCACAATCTTTGTCACTCACACTTGTCACTCTGCTGGCCTTCCGCACTCCCGCCATAGCTGACCCCCCACAGGCTCTATTCACAGCGGTAGGATTCCTCTAGCCCACAACTCCAAACCGTTCCAGCTTCCTCCCACAAACCGATACACAATAGTGTGAGGCTTATCACACCAAGATAACTACTGCTCAGCACCAGTTTTCTACATCCACTCTTCTTGACATCGTTTTTGACCAGATGCCTGACATGCAGCAAGTTAAAAGAGGAAGGGTTCCTCTGGGCTTAGTTTAAGGGAACACGGTCAGGCTAGGGAGATGGCTAGTGGATGTGTACAAGCGTGAGGGATTGAATGTGGGTCCCCAGCACTCAGACAAAACTCCAGGCCTGCTCGCACATGCTTATAATCTCGGTGCTAGAAGGCAGACAAGAGACAGCAGTCTAGCCAGTCAGTTAGCTCCAGGTTTAGTGAGAGAGAGAGAGAGAAAGACCCTACCTTAAATAAAGTAGGGAGCGACAGTGGACAGCGCTCAGCACTGACTGCACAGGTATGTGCATGCGTTCGAACAAACACATGGATGCGAATATATACATACATGTGTGTATACACGCAGAGACCCCCTTGGATCACCTTAAAGATCAGAAACATTTAAAGCAAACAAAATAATAGTCTATCATGGTGAAGGCAATGTGTGGGGGCTGGTGGTTCCCACTTTGCCATACCAGGGAGCAGACTTTAGAGAGGTTCCAAATTAGAAACCTGGAGGCCCACCTCCAGGGACCCACTTCCTCCAGAGGGTCTCTGCCCCTCCTGACCCTAACCCGAAAAATGCTAAGGCTAACTGGACACCAAGTGTGCAAACCCACGAGTCGTTTGAATTGGATCTGTAATAAGTCAGATATTGGCTCAGGAGGAAATGAGGCTGGCTAGAATTACAAAGGAAAGGCTGAGCCTGGGTAGCTTGGGTTTGGATTCGGGTTACAGGGACTTGGGAAGGCCTGGAGATGAGGACGCTTGTCCTGTCTGACTGCGTGCATGGCCAGGGTTCCGATAAGAAGAGAAGTGCGGCCAGGCGGTGGGTGGTGGCGCACGCCTTTAATCCCAGCACCCAGGAGGCAGAGACAGGCAGATCGCTGTGAGTTCAAGGCCAGCCTGGTCTACAAAGTTAGTCCAGGACATCCAAGGCTCACACAGAGAAACCCTGTCTCGGAAAAAGAAGAAGAAGAGAAGGAGGAGGTGGTGGTGGAGGAGGAAGAAGAAGAGCAATCTAAAATCAGTAACGCAATAAGGGAAGGACTGTGCTTTGGGGCCATGGCTCTAGCTTAGCTCTTGGCACATGGCAGGCTCTTGATAAATACTTACAGGCTGGTAAAATGGCCTGGCAGTGTGCAAGTGAGATGGTGGTGCCAAGATTAGCTAGCTCGGTGACGTAAGTAGGACTCCGGGGCCACCCACTGTAAGTGTTACTGGCCTGGCTACAGTAAATGTGTCCCTCAATTTGACCATTTGACTATTGAAACGAAGGACCAAAAAAAAAACAAAAACAAAAACAAAAAAACAACAAAAAAAAACCTAGCCTTCCCCTTCTCCCCAGGGCGTTTGTGCTAGGAGAAGAAAAAGGCTGTGTACTTGACACCAGCCAGAGAGAGAGAACCTCCCAGAAATCGATTTCACATTCTGCTGACAGTTTGCTGAAACACCTGGTTGGACCCCAGATCCCTGGCTCCTTAAATCCCACTTCACAGCGAGCATAGACTTGATGGGGCTCACTGGGTCTCTTTACCTTCGTCCCTCTCCCCGATGGGGCAGCACTGAATCAAACTTCTCTTTCTGCTTCTCACAGTTTGGCTGTTTTAGTTGACATCTCAGTGACAGCTGGGGCACAGATTGTGACCACCACTGCCCCACTCCCACCCCCCACCCCCAGTTCAAGATCCCTAACATGAGGCTTGAACACAAGTGTAAGCAAAGGGAACACATCACGGGGAGGTTGACCCACAAACAAGGAACAAGGTGCTAATGTTACTGAAAGGAAAGAGGCGCCCTCAGTCTGTTCCTCAGCGGAAACATCCGAGAAGATATGGAGCATTTCAGGTGAAGGCCCTGGAAGCATAAGATGAGCTCACAGCCGAAATACTAAGAGGGAAGAGACTAGCCAGTGCTACTTAAGACAACTTAGCCCAGGTAACCCGGGGCAGGGGGTACAGAAACTCAAGACAGGGTGCTTTTCATCCTGGAGGGGGGGGGACTGAGAAATGTCTGGAGGCAATTTTGGCTTACGGCTGGGAAAGAGATGCTGTTGTCATCCAGCAAGTAGGGAATCAGACCTGCTGTCACAGTGGAATACACTGTGGTTGCTACTGCCTCCCACACAGGACCGGAAACACTCATTTCTGGACTGACAGCACCTTAGCACCCAAGACAGTAAGCACTGTTTGTGGACATTAACAAAGTATCATTAGCACGAAAGGTCAGTATGGACCCAATAGTGGATGGCAGTTTAGGAAGTTACTTATATGAATGCAAAGTTGATGGTTGGAAAGCTCTACATTCCCTGACAGAAACACTATGATGGAAGGCAGCTATGCTCTGTAACTGGCGTTTGCTACTTTGTGGGTTCTTCTTTCCTCCACCCTTTCAACCCCCTAACACTAGATAAAAGAGGGGGGAAAGGATAGAGAGGAAAGGGGGTGACTTTATCATTAGATTACTTCCTGCTGATTAGGTGCCTGAGTTCCTTGAGGCAACTTTGATCTTCGCCATCAGGATATCTAGTTTTTTCTTTGCCCACAACTACTACTTCTTCTTCTTCTTCTTCTTCTTCTTCTTCTTCTTCTTCTTCTTCTTCTTCTTCTTCTTCTTCTTCTTCTTCTCCTCCCTCCCTCCCCTTTTTTTGTTTTGTGTTTTTTGTTTTGTTTTGTTTTTCGAGACAGGGTTTCTCTGTATAGCTTTGGCTGTCCTGGACTCACTTTATAGACTGGGCTGGCCTTGAACTCACAGAGATCCGCCTGCCTCTGCCTCCCAAGTGCTGAGATTAAAGGCATGTGCCGCCACCTCCCAGCTTACACACAACTTCTTAACAAACCAAAACCAACAGCAACCAACAGCCCACCTACCTATTGGGATCCTAGCATTGATATTACCCTCTGAAAAGTCCCCAGAATTCCAAACAACACACAGTTGCAGAAACTATCTACATCTGGCAAAACCACGCCTCTGCTAGAGCACGAGGCAGATCATAGTCAGCTGCTGCAAAAACAATTCCATAACCTCACACCTGGGATTAAAACAAAATCATATTTTTATAATATTGCTGTGGTTTTTAGTTAACCAAAATTCCAGAATTCTCACTACAAGTAACTCACCACTGTCAATGCCATACCAAATATTCACCTTAACGGGAGAAGATCTGACTATAATGTGTGCGTTGTGTGTGTGCATACACGTGCACATGTGCTTGGGAAGGAAGGCCAGAGGTCAATGCTGAGTATCGTTCTCAATTGCTTTACACCTTTATAAAAAATATCCCTTTGGCCAGGCATGGTGGCGCACACCTTTAGTCCCAGCATTCGAGAGGCAGAGGCAGGCCAATTGATCGATCAATAGCTGTGATTTAGAGGCCAGCCTGTTTTGCTAAGTGAATCCAGGAAAGCCAAGGATACACAGAGAAACCTTGTCTCAGAAAAAAAATTTTTTTATTTTATTTTAAGCCTTCTTCCTTGTTGGCCGTCTGAAGGCAAGATGAGTCACCAGCAGCTCTGCTGGAGTCACCCACGGAAGTTCAGCCAGGGTTCTCGCTCAGGCTGCGTTTGTTCTAATCACTATGGTCTGATCTAGAAATAAGAGCTGAACATGTGCTGTCAGTATGTGGAGGACATGGCTTCATTAAGTTGGACTGAGCACCCTTGAATGGGTTATTCAAGACTGTCTACCCAGTGAAACTGACCATGCTAGGCTTTTTACATAAAGAATAAAGTGAGGATCTTCAAAAAAAAAATCCTTTCAAAATTAAAATATAACCATGTCATTCCCTCTTCCCTTTCTTCCCTCCACCCCCACTTTCTCTCCTTTTCTTTGCTATTATTGCACGTATATAAATACATTAATATATATAAATACAATCTGCTCAACCTATCTAGTGACACACACACACATATACTTATATATAATTTTAGAGCTGGCCACTTGGTATTGGATAACCAGATAGAGAACTCATCCACGTGGAAGACTACCTCTCTGGCCCTCAGAATGTCTTAGTTACCTGTAGTTCTTTGTCTAGGGTCACGCTGATTTTTGAGACAAGGTCTCTCACTGACCCATGGAGTTCATGGATTCAGCTAGGCTGCCCTAGGTGGTCCCCATCACCCCCCATGCCCATGCCGAGGGTACAGATGTGTGCCCTGTGCCTGGCTCTTCCTCACTTAGATTCAGAGGATCTGAATGGGATCATTACAAGCCCTTAGTGGCTAAGCCACCTCCCCAAGCTTAAGTTTTAAAGAAATGTCTTGATGTTATAAAGTATTTATACTTTATATCTTTTGTATATTTGCTATATACCTTTTAATTTTTTATTTAAATTATATTATTTAAATGTATTTAAATATTATTTAAATGTAATATATATTGTTGTTTCCTGCTTGATTCAGCCATTCTCCCTTTTTTTCTTTCTTTCTTTCTTTTTTTCTTTCTTTCTTTCTTTCTTAGCCAGGGTCTTGCTAGGTAGCCTTGGATGGCCTGAACTCGTTACCTAGACCAGATGAGTCTCAAACTTGCAGGGATTCCATTGCCTCAGCCTCCTAGGTGTTGGGACTACAGGACTGCCCCAGCATTCCAGCCTTCTTTCTCTCTGTCCTAGAGCATTTCCTGTGCCAGTCTGGAATGAGGCAGAGGAAACCTCACCTAACCCATCAGATGAAGCATAGCCAAGCTAGTTTACGGGATCTGTAAATACCTTGAGATCAACACAGCTTTCAGCTTATACATTTTCCTGGCTACAAATCCAGAACTTGAACAAAATAAACAAAAGTCCCCAAAGAGTTTTCACAAATGAAGAAATAACAGCCAGAGAAGGGGCGTCATCACTCCAAGTGTGTGTGCCCACGACAGGATCAGCCAGAACCTTGGGCTAGGGACTCTCCCCACAGACCTGTCCTCGCCACGTCTGCACCTATTCAGCTGCTAACTTTAACTTTCTAAGACATTTCAGAAATGACAAAGCAGCCTGCAGGAAACAGTAGGAAGGCTGTAACTGCACTAGGCAAAGATCTTATCTACGGGGCTTAGGAGATACTGCACCGGCAAGCACTCCTCCCCTCATAGAATGCAGCCCCATTTATCCCCATAAGGCAGACTTGAACGGGTGCTGGTAACCCAGAAACGCTGAACAGCCTCCAGGACACCTAAGACTTCCAAGAGCAGCGAAGAGAAATACTTTTCCTTCACTTCTTCTCCCTTAGTCCCCAGGTAGCGGCTTCGGGGCAAGAAGTGTATAATAAATGGGAACACTCACCAGGAGGCACGTAAGGACCAGTAGTCGGAGAGAGCCTGGTGGAGGACACCTTGATTCTGGCTTGTCCATGGTGTCGCTGGGGATTTAGCACTAGGCGGTAAACGGTGGACTATAGCCTTAGGTAGGTGCCGACTGGTAGGCGGGAACTGAGGACCTTCACTGCAACCTGCTCCGCCCCCACACACCTTTTTCCTGGACTCCATCCAGCTCTGCCCTTCCCAGCTAGGCTAGCCAGAAGATTGCCAGGCGCCTAGGAAGAAAAACATTTCTCCCTCCCTCCTCCCTGCCACTGCTTACACCTCTCCCTTGACTTACTTTTCAGAGCTACTACTCTTGGGGGCGCGGCGGGGGGGGCGGTAGGTGGGAAGGAATGCTTTTTTTTTTTTCCTATTCAAGTAAGCAATAAAATTATACAGGTACACAGATGAAAAGACATACACCTTTCTTAGGAAACAAAGCCGTCGGAACCCTGCAGCACACAAGTTGGAACACACAGATAAAACCCTCCTGTCAACCGGCCAAAGCCACCCACAGAAACAAACAAGTGGAGCGCGCAGTACAGAGACCTGCTTCTTGGGCTGGAGGTGGTGGCATGCGCCTTTAACTCTAGCCCTCCGGAGACAGAGACAGAAGCAGGCGGTCTCTGTGAGATTCTGACCAGCCAGGGCTACAAAGCAAGTGCGAGGTAACAACACAGAGAAACCCTGTCTCGAAACCTATCACCATCTCCGTCCCTGTACCTTAACTTTTGCTCCTTACTAATTTCTCTTTCCCCAAGCCAATTGCTCTAGGCAATTCCTAGAATTTAGCCCAGTTATTTGGGCGGGGGGGTGGGGGTTAGTTTTTTGTTTGTTTTTGGGTTTTTTCTTTCTTTCTTTCTTTCTTATTTAAGATTTATTTATTTATTATGTATACAGTGCTCTGCCTGCACACATACCTGCAGGACAGAAAAGGCACCAGATCACACTATAGATGGTTGTGAGCCACCATGTGGTTGCTGGGAACTGAACTCAGGACCTCTAGAGGAGCAGCTAGTGTCCTTAATCTAGGAGCCATTTCTCCAGCCCTTGTTTTTGTTTTTTTCAAGACAGGATTTCTCTGTGTATCCCTGGCTGGCCTGGAACTCACAAGATGTCTGCCTGCCTCTGGCTCTCTCTCTCTCTCTCTCTCTCTCTCTCTCTCTCTCTCTCTCTCTCTCTTACACACACACACACACACATATGAAAGTCAAAACTAACTTTAAAAATGCAGTGCAATAGACTCTCAAACAAAAATGAGGAATATGAAAAACAACCCAAATATTGTTTCAAACTGAGTACAGAAACACATTAACCAAATATGCTCCATAAAACCTGTTTACAACCTCCATTTTTTGTAATTACCTGTTTACCTATCTACTGTTAAAACTCTGATTTTCTAGGAAAAGTAATAATGACTGTAATCAATTAAATTGTTAACTACACATTCAGGCAAACTACTCCCCCTCAGATAAGGGGAGGAAGGAAAAGTTCACACTTCCTTTATCTTTTTTCATAAGGTGAAATTAAGTTAAATTTTTTTTGTTGTTGTTTTTTGTTTTGGTTTGGTTTTTCGAGGCAGGGTTTCTCTGTGTAACAGCCCTGGCTGTCCTGGACTCACTTTGTAGAGCAGGCTGGCCTCGAACTCACAGAGATCCACCTGCCTCTGCCTCCCGAGTGCTGAGATTAAAGGCGTGCACCACCACCGCCCAGCCTTCTGGTTGCACGCTGTTATCTCTGCACTTGGCTGTACTCTGGAAGACCCTAACCACCACCTCACTTACCTCTCTTGGGACCAATCAGCTTAAAGGTTAGGTGATAACACTTTGTCTAGTTGGCCAAATGTATCCCTGCCCCCCCCCTTTGTCCTTGGCACTTGGTTTTCCTATATGAACATGCCCTAAAGGCATAGCCTCTGTGTCACAGTTTGGCTCTGCTCTGTGTACCTAACCACGATTAGTCTTAGGGTGTGTGTTCAATAAACCGTCCATATCTGGCTGAGACAAAGTCTTAGTGGTTTGTGCAGCTGCAACAGAAGAAAATATTAATATTGAAAAATTTACAAAACATAGAACCACACTGCAATTCTGAAACCAATTGTTCTTTCAGCTACCAGTCTCTATTTGTAACCGAAAACTTTAGTTATCTGTAGAAAGTAGTTTTTAAAAAATGAGGCCAAAGGTCCCCTAAAAAACAGTAAGCCTTTATAAGTTTACTAAAATAAATGAGGGGCTCAGCTATAGTCCATCATGCCTATTACATTAATGAGAATTGTCATTGATAATGACCATCTACCTCAGTTCATTTCCTCCTAATATCTGTTTTGTGACTAAATGTTTGGGGCGTGTGGCTGGTGATTATAATAAATGACGGAAATGGTCCTCGTGATGCTAAGGATGGATGACAGGAGAGAAACTGCCATTTGGAAGAAGCAACCTCTGGGTCCTTCTACTCTCTTCATACTTCGTTCTCAGATCCCAAAGTCCAGTCGTGCATGTACAGCTCTGGCAGTACCCTGAGACATTCTCAGTCTTAAACGCCGTTGCCTGAAATTACAAGCACCTTCGTTCTCCTGCTTTTCTTCCCTAGGGAATCCCGACAGTAGCAAACCTCCCCGCAGACTCACATTCTGCGTTCTTCTCCATTACCTATTTCGCTGTCTTTTCTCTCTTTGTTTTGTAAGCTCTTTTCTACCGCTCTATAGGCTATTCAGAGGTCCTCTGCCATGTTTTTATTGCCTTTATTTGTTGGTGTATAGAGGGAGGTGGTGTCTATATGACAGCGCTTCCATGCCACAGTATGGTATTCAGAAGACAGTCTGGCCGGGCGTGGTGGCGCACACCTTTAATCCCAGCACTCGAGAGGCAGAGGCAGGCAGGTCGCTGTGAGTTCGAGCCCAGCCTGGTCTACAAAGTGAGTCCAGGACAGCCAAGGCTACACAGAGAAACCCTGTCTCAAAAAAGCAAAAAAAAAAAAAAAAAAAAAAAAAAAGCAAAAAACAGAAGACAGTCTGTGGGAGTTGGTACCCCCTTCCACCATAAAGAATGCAACCCACATCTTCAGTTTGACAGCAGGCACTGAGCCATGTCGGGCACAGAATCCATGTCCATTGTAACCAGCAAAAGCTGAGGCCTGGCATGCACAGCATTCAATTTCTTTAGAATCCCTCAGTTGTAAGGACTGGTTTTGTCTATGGATAACCTTGGATTACTACATTCACTTTTCTTACTGATTAATTTTAACCAATCAATTTTAGATTCTTTTTACACCGCATCAGCTCTACAGAAGTATGTGCAAGCACTCACAACATACTCCTAAAGTTTCCAACAAGCTCCCACCACGCTTTAAGGATGGCTGGCTAGCCGGGTGGTGGTGACACACGCCTTTAATCCCAGCACTTGGGAGGCAGAGGCAGGCGGATCTCCGTGAGTTGGAGGACAGCCGAGCTAGACTACAGAGCAAATTCCAGGACAGCCAGAGCTGTTACACAGAGAAACCCTGTTTTGAAAAACAAAAATAAACAAACAAACAAAAAAAAAACCCAAAAAACAAAAGAAGGAAAGAAGAAAGGAGAAAAAAAAAAACAAAATCAAAAACAAGCCTCTGGGGGGGAAGAGCCATAGTATTGACATTAGGGTAAGCAAAAAATCAGAGCGACTGGGATTTTGTCCACAACCACCAGCACCTTTAATTTAAGATTTGTCTCTGCCAATTAGCTTCTAGGCTTCAAGGGTACAATAATCATGAAGAAATCCAAAGAGAAGGCAACAGTTATTAATACTTCAGAGTGTGTATGACATAAGACGGAAAAATGAGGGGCTGGAGAGATGGCTCAGTGGTTAAGAGCACTGTCTGCTCTTCCAGAGATCTTGAGTTCAATCCCCAGCAACCACATGGTGGCTCACAACCATCTATAATGAGATGTGATGCCCTTTTCTGGCATGCAGGTGTATATACAGACAAAACACTGTATATACAATAAACAAGTCTTTAAATAAAAATGGGAAAATGGTAGTTTAACCTTTTCCAAAAGACAAGTAGGATTAGGGTTTTGGAAAAGTCAGAGTTTTACTTTCGTCACCTGCGTCCCTGGCATGCACACACACACAGAGAGACAGAGAGAGAGAGAGAGAGAGAGAAAGAGAGAGAGAGGGAGAGAGAGAGAGACGGATATCCCATCCTTAGTCTTTGTTTTTTGTTTTTAAGATTTATTTATTATTATGCATACAGTTCTCTGCCTGCAGGCCAGAAGAGGGCACCAGATCACATTATAGACGGTTGTGAGCCACCATGTGGTTGGTAGGAATTGAACTCAGGACCTCTAGAAGATCAGACAGGGTTCTTAACCTCTGAGCCATCTTTCCAGCCCCATCCTTAGTCTGTTCTACGATTTCTGGATTTTTATTCCTTTCCTTAAAAGTACAGGAAGCCATGCTTTCCAGAATCTCGGCACTGAGGACCAAATGAAGTCTGACCAGACTTTTCAACTGCTTGAAATAGTTGGCTGTCAACTAGCTTTTAATGGCTCTTCCTTCTCCAGCGATGTCGTATTTCACAGACGGCAGAGATTTTTAAACTTTTTTCTTTCTTTCATGAAACTCATTTGGACTACCCTTGACCACTGGTTTCCACCAGATAACTCTATGCGCATTTGCCTTGGCTGCAAATGGCCTGCTCCTCCACTCCAAACACTAACGCAGTGTTCATCCTTCGGACGATCACATCACGCACAGAATCTTGAAGATGTTGGAAACTTTCTGCACACTGGCCCCAAACGTTTCTTAATCAGGCTTCCTATTGGCTGACAGATGTCAACACGGTGTTCCACTATTCCTGAGGTAGGAATGTTCCTCGTCTTGATAACCGTCTGAACCTGGATCCGGGTTCACACACCCCGGTTCCGCCACGAAGGCCTTCGCGGAGACCCAGCACACAAAACCTCTTAATTTCCCGGTCGCTCACACCCTCGCAGCAGTCCGGCCGCCCCAAGTCTGGCCAGTGCAGGCTCCCGATCTCCGCCGCAAAGGGGCGGGTACCGCTCTGAGCAAGGATCTCGTTTCGCGAGACTTGACAGCTCGACTGGGAGGCTACGCCCCCCGCCCCGCCCCACAGATCTCGCGAGACTCGGCGCTCCGGGAACCTGGTCAGTGGGCGGGCAGACGGGAGCCATCAAGATGGCGGCGCAGGCTGTATCGCTCCTGAGGGAGGTGGCGCGGCTGGAGGCGCCGCTGGAGGAACTGCGTGCGCTGCAGTCGGTGGTGCAAGCTGTGCCGCTCCACGAGCTTCGCGAGCAGGCGGCGGAGTTACGCCTTGGCCCTCTGTTCTCCTTGCTTAACCAGAACAGTCGGTGAGAGGACCCCGGGGCTCGGGTGGGTAGGGATGACTGCGGTGGTTTTCCGGAGAAGACTCAAGGTTGCCCAACGTCAAACATTCCACAACTGTGTGTTGACCAGGTCTTGCCGGTTCACCTCTTCTGAAGGGATCTTCTGGCAGTGGGGCGGGATCCACCGCATGCCTTTTAAGTTTGAGCATCCAGTGGACGAATGCTTGTGTACTTGAACGAAAACATGCTGTGTACAGAGGGCTAGGCATAGCCGATTGTGAGTCAGCAGCAACCTAAACTAGAAACAACCGTATTAGGAACATAAACTCTAGCTGCATAGCGTTGTGCAGCTAGTTAAAAAATTTGAGGTCGATCTGTGTATGGGAGTATGGAAATGTTGAGGGACGAAAAGGAAAGTGTAAAGCTTATCGTCCCAATATGTGTAAATTAAATTAATCCTTTATATACTCCCTACAAGCAAGCGTAAACTGCATAGCCCAGGGTTATCTGTACAAATTATTAATGTTGCAACTGAAGTTAAAACGTTAGGGTAGCAACTTTGGATTTAATATGCATCGGTAGTATTAAATTAAAACTTCGTGTAGTTTTAAATTTGATCACTTAGTGGAATTTTTAAAAAATGTGAGCCAGAGCTGGGCGGTGGTGGTAGCACTTGGGAGGCAGAGGCAGGTGGATCTTCTGTGAGTTCGAGGCCAGCCTGGTCTACAAAGCAAGCCCAGGCCAGCCAGAGCTGTTACACAGAAAATGTGAGCCAGAATTTTAAAAAGTCACCGTTTAATTTGGAAAGATAATGAGCTCTGATCAATTCTGGATGTTTCCAGAGTGCTCTCTTACCGATCTTATCCTATCTCTCTTCCCATATACGCTCTCATTCTCTTCCTCTTGCGAGGTCTGTTGAGTTGGTTTTAACAATCATTATTTTAATAGTTATTTCCCCACCCTGCAGGCAGGGCAAATGTCTCAGGTCAGTTGGCTCGGCTCGTCCGTGGCTACCCTTTCCTGCAGTGTGAAATCATGACTACATAGTTTGGTATTTGGGCCCTTCCTGGTATATTTCCAGTCTGATCTTTTCCATTTAATCCGCTGACCTCATCCGTTCCACCTACCATGTAACACCGTTCCCCGTCCCTGGAGCATGACTTTGCACTTTCTTAAGTTCATTCACACTGGCCCTGCTAACTGAACGCCCTCCTCTTGGTCCATAGTCTGTGAGGGCCCAGCTGACGTGCCATCCCTCCTAAAAGCCCTTCTCCGTAACTCCAACTGCGAGTGGCTGTTCCTCGGACATTTTAATGGGCGTTATCACTTCTGTGTATGATCCGAACATGGATCCTTTGATATATAGTTCTGTGTTTGTCTTTGCACTTTGCAAGCTGTATTCGTTCGTCTGTGCATCTCTCCTGAAGTGCAGTACGAGATGAGGCTACCTGGTCCAGTTTTTGTTGTTAGTTTGTTTGGGAGGTCTTGCTGTCGCCGTTGTGAGAGAGGATCTTGCTGTGTAGAGCTAGTCTCAGACTCAGCATGTGGCTCGAGCTATCTAGCAGGACTCCTAGCCAGCCTTTCCTATTGAAAGTGAAAAGACTTTGAGAAGTCAAAATGAAGGTTGGCAACAGGACCTGAAGTTGGAAAGTTTGAGGGTCAAGGAAATGAAGAGGACAGTTTGCTGCACGGTGGGGTAATGTTCCGGGGAGCAATTTAATAGAGAGTTGGAGCTAGATGCGGACTACATGTCGGTTGCAGTATGCGGGGGCGATTCTTCTCTGGACAGTATTACGATGGTCTCCACGTCACACTCCTGTTATCTTGGCTAGGCCATGTAAGATTGCTGATTCAGGTTCTGATTTTGTTGATGTAAATCTTGACACTTGGTATGAAAGACATTAGCACCTAAGATTACTATGCAGTATAGAAGTGGAACAAGAGTGACTTTGACTCACCACCTTTAGCTTGTTTGGCAGCCAAGGGTCACATTGCACCAGCAGCTTATACACAATACAGTTTACCCATCACTGCTCTTTAAAATTCATGAGTGTATGTGTGTCCATTCTCACCTTCCGACTTGTTGAAGCAGGGCCTGTTTTGGTTTTTGTTTGTTTGTTTTGTTTTGCTGTTGCCTATCAGATTCCTGGCCAGTGGCTCTCACCCTTCCTAATGTTGCAACTCTTTAATACAGTTCCTCGTGTTGTGCTGACCACCAACAATAAAATTGTTTTGTTGCTACTTCATGACTAATATGCTACTGTTGTGAAGTGTAAAGTAAGGATCTGTTTTCTGATGATTAGAAGCCACCCTATGAAAGGATTGCTCCACCCTGCAAAGGGGTGGTGGCCCACATGTTGAGAACTACTGGTCCGAGCTAGCTGGCTCATACACAGCCAGCTGATTCTCCAGTCAGATACATAATACATTTTTTTTTTCTTGGTTTTTCGAGACATGGTTTCTCAGTGTGGCCCTGTCTGTCCTAGAACTCACTACATAGACCAGGCTGTCCTTGAACTCAGAGATCCACCTGCCTCTGCTCCCTAGTGCTGAGACTAAAGGTGTACGTCACCACCACCTGGCTTACACAGGCGTTGCAGACAATGAGTTACTAGAAACTGCTAAACTGCTACTTTAAAGAAGATCTTCCAGAGGAAATTGTCATTGAGGCAAGCTTTAGGTGTTACCAAATGTGTTGTCTCCAGTCTGACATGATATGAATAAGATCTGTGGTGTCTCCTTTAGGGAACAGACTGCTTTGTGTGTGTCCATTCTGGAGAGATTGCTCCAAGCTGTGGAGCCAATTCACTTGGCCAGGAACCTCAGGGTTGACCTACAGAGGGGACTGACTCACCCTGATGACTCTGTAAAAGCCCTCACTCTGTCCCAGGTATGGAATTTTAGTAGTAAATGCCAGAAGCACCTCAGTAATTCACTTGTCAGACACTCAGTGAAGTCCTCCAACATGCCAGATGTCGTGCCGTTGCTGTTTGAGTTATAAGACAAACCTTCAGGGACTCCTAGTGTGTAAAAAGTGGTTTTTAGGTGTTTAAATGTTACATTGAAGAAGCGTGAACTAAGTGTAAACTTCATTAGGCCAACATGTTAAGATGGTAACTCTGATCCAGGCAGCTAGACATGATAGCATTTGTGTGAAGTGCTGCTGGCGTCGCGCCGGTATGTTAGGCACCAGCAGTTGCTCACCAGTCGACAGTCCTCAGCTTTCCCTTTTCTGTAGTGTCTATTCAGTTTGAGGCAGGCAGGGCAGGGCAGGACGGTATTTACTCATTGGCTGTATGTATGGCGGAAACTGTAGCTCTGCTTTATCCTCATTTAATCTTCTTACCGCCCTGGAGTTAAAAATTATATTCCTATTTTGCTAAGAAAAAATGAGGTTCAAAAAAGGTAATTTATCCAAGGTTTGTGCCACTAAAAATTGACATAACGGGGATTCACATTGTCTCCACTCACTGTCTCCACTCTTTACCCGCTGCTTATTGTCCCTGCCCATGTAAAAGCGTGAGTACGCCCTGTCTGTGTTTGGCTTTAGTGAATTTGGGTCATTGTGAATTTGTGTGTAATAGCTGTAATAAGTGCTTGTAAAATAATTACACTGCTTCTACAATAATTCGAATATCCTGCGTCCACACGTTCTACTTGGGAAGAGTGTCTCTCTGCTTTGTTCCCCCAGATTGGAAGAATTGTTGAGAATTCTGAAGCCGTTACTGAGATTCTGAGTAACGCTGACCTATTGAAACAGATTGTTTATTGCATTGGTGGAGAGAATTTGTCTGTTGCTAAAGCGGTGAGTTCACTGGGACTCTCAGCCAACTGTGCAGAGAGGCACATTGCTCTCCTAAAGTCCATAGAGAAGTTTGGTGTGCGCTTTGTGGGTTAAGGGAGAACTGAGTATAAGGGAGAAATGAGCCTTGTGCACATGGTGTCAGATACACAGCAGCGAGCCCCTAACATACATGTCTGCATCATGTGTCACATTTACGCTTGGTTGCTCAATGTCTTCCAGTTATAAATAATGGTAGCTAAAATAGGAGTAATTGTTGGATTAGGGTATTTTATGTACTTATTTTCAAGTCAGGCCTAGGAAGTAAATATAAATGTTCTGTACTTTTCTGACAAGAAATATTTTCTTTCTGTATAAGGCTATTAAGTCATTGTCAAGAGTGTCACTAACCCAGGCTGGACTGGAAGCTTTATTTGAAAGTAATTTGCTGGATGATTTGAAAAATGTGATGAAAACAAATGATGTCGTTCGATACAGGGTATATGAGGTAAGCCTAAGAGCACACTCTCTCGTGCCTCCAAAACAATGTAGTAAATTTACAAAGGAAGGCAAGATGGTGGGCTATTCCCTTTATTGAGTATATAATCTGTGCTAGAGCCTATAAGAACGGTGCTCACAAGGTAGGGCTGTGTTTGCGGCCTGATACATGAGACAGTCACAAATATACTTCAATATGGTGTAAGTAATCACACCATTGAAACAAGACTGAAAAAATGTTAGTACAATTAGAGGTAAGAAGTGGCTTTTTATTTCCAGTTTTCTGTTGAGCACTGCTAGGAACCATACACACACTTAATTTCTTTTGTGTGTTTACACTTGGTATATAGATGTATGCATGTGGACACCAGAGGTGAGGCTCTGTCACTCCTTGGATCTACCATGTTCTTTGAGACAGAGTCTCATTGGCCTGGAATCCACTGATTAGACTAAGCTGCTAGCTGGTGAGCTCCAGCAACCTACCTATGTTTGCCTGCTCGGCATTGGATTATAGCTGCATGCCACTGCACTGGTGCTTTTAACATGAGTCCTCATGCTTGTATGTAAGCCCTTGAGTGATCAAACTATCTTAGCCTCTGTCATTAATTAATATAGTGAATGTTACATGTTGTTAATTTCACTATTAAAGAAGTATTTGACCCAAGTCCACACACATAAATAAGTGGCATATCTAAAAGGAAGCCGTGTATATATAGTTCCCTCCTCACATAGAACTGATTTCCTTGCTGAGGACACTGACTTTGCAAGTTCTGGTTTTCTCTTGTCTGTGTCTCTGCTTCCTGGTTCATTGTTCCTTACGGGGTGAAGTCCTGACGCCTGCTTTCACACTCACCACCCGCGTGCTAAGACTTTGACACGTGAGCGTCTAGCCCACACCTGTCTTCTGAGTGAAAGCGTCAGCCCTCATGTAACGGCTCCTTCACTGCTGCCCCACGTGCCTGCCCAGGCTGGCTTCCTGACCTGTGCTGACCCAGCCACTCTGTGCTGGGCCCTAGACCTGGAGCCCACTCTTTACATTCCTTCATCAGCTTTCCTGAAGTGTGTGTGTCTTGCTGGCACAGCTGCCACCACCCTAGGCCAACCTACCAGTGTCACCCTCTGCTGTATTTGCATTGATGAATTTCTTCATTTTTCTCATCCTTAGTTTCTCTTAAATGCAATCAGCTTTATTTCCCTAAATTTATATTTTAATTGATACATTAAATTGTGTTATTTGTCATGTACAGCGTGATTTTTTGGGGTTTTGGTTTTGGTTTATTTGTTTGTTTTGTTCTTTTTGCTTTTTGATTGGTTGGTTGGTTTCGTTTTTCCAGACAGGGTTTCTCTGGGTAGCCTTAACTGTCCTGGACTCACTTTATAGACCAGACTAGCCTTGAACTCACAGCGATCACCTGCCTCTGCCTCCCCGAGTGCTGGGATCACAGGCGTGTGCCCCTGTACCTCAGCGTGATGTGTGTAGCATTTATAACTATGGCCTTTGGGCCAGTGAAACAGCTTGGTGAGTAAAGCCATTACACCCAAGCCTGGTGGCCCGAGTTTGACTCTCAGATCACTTATGGTAGAAGGAGAGACCCAGTCCCCACCCCACCTCCCCTCATACACACGCTCCTCTCCACAAAATAAATAACAAAATAAAGATGGAAAAACCAAAGTTCCTGATTTTACCACCTCCCTGCTTAAAGCCTTTCAATATTCTTTGTCTTTCACTAAGCTTTCAGGGCATGCTTGTTGAATGAAGATATGACAGACAAATACATGGATGTGTTTTTGTTTATTTTGTGGTACTTAGATACAAGTAGGGAAGTGCTCTATGTGTGAGAGACAGAGAGAGAGATGGGGGCAGCAGGGGAACTGCTTTGAATAAATCATTTTTATGTTCATTGCTAGTGCGAGCTAGTGCCCTGATTAAAGCTTTCTTGGTGGAAGGTACACACATGCCTAGATGCAATGGATCCATCTCTACCAGAGTGATTTGTTCTATGTTTAGTGAAGTTTTCCTAGAAACAAATCATGAATTGTTAAGAACTCAGTTACATGTACAGCACATAGTTCTGCGGCTAACTTAAAATGGGGTGTAACGGGTGTGGGCCTGTTTTGACCTTGTTTTCTTTCTGTCCTCCCAGCTAGTTGTAGAGATTGCTTCTGTGTCGTCAGAATCTTTAAACTACTGTACCACAAGTGGATTGGTGACACAGCTTCTAAAAGAGCTGACGGGTGAGGACGTGCTGGTCAGGTGTGTACCCTGGGAGAGTTCTTGGGATGAAATGCCCTTTTTTGGAGGCCAGCAAACAGCTGTGGGACTTAGTGTGGTGTTCTATGCTGTTGGAGACTGCATACAGCTTACAATTAGTTCTGGTGCTATCTTCAGGAAGCATTTTAGGAAGTCATTTGTTTTATCATGAGAATATTTGAGCTTGACAAAACCCGGCAAGACATTTTAGCTTTTCTCAAATGACCTTATCCTCTGTCCCCAGGCAAGTGTGCTCTTTGATTAATATGTTACTGTGTATGTAACTTAAACCGCTACAAATCACATTGATATCTGCCATTTTTGATGACTTAGAATTTTACCAAGTAAGCCAGGCACGGTGGTGGACGCCTATAATCCTAGCATTCTGGGAGGCAGAGGCAGGCGAATCTCTGCAATTTTGAGGCCAGGCTGGTCTACAAAGAGTCCAGGATAGCCAAGGTTACACAGAAAAACCTTGTCTTGAAAAAAAAAACCTTTTTTTTTTTTTTAATCAAGTGCCATTATTAAATACTAGCACTATGACATGTTAGAAGAAATACGGTATTTTAAAAAGAATGAAGATTTGAGCCTCATAGCTTATACCACTTATCTGTTTGACCTTGGACAAATGACTGTAGCATTTCTGTACCTCAGTTTCTTTGTCTTTTGTTGCAGTATGAGGGATTGAACTCAGGATTTAAAAATGTCAGACAATCTACCACTGAGCTATGTCCCTATCCCCATGTACTTTTTTATTTTGAAATAGGATCTCCCCTAACTGCCCAGACTGGCCTTGAGCCCATGTAAGCCTTATGATCCTCCTGCCTCAGCCTCCTGAGGAGTTGGAATTACAACCTTGTGCTATCATGTTTGATGACCTTAGTTTCTTTGCTGCTGAGAACAATAACACTCGTATAAAGAAAATATGAGAAAGCTGGGCAGAGTGGCACACACCTGTAATTCCACTCGAGGAGTCAGAGGCAGGTGGATCTCTGTGAGTTCGAGGCCAGCCTGGTCTACAAAGTTGAGTCTAGGACAACCAGGGCTACACTTGAAAAAAACCTAAAAGAAAAAAGAAGATTAAGTAAATTAACCAAAGAAACCAGTATAATGACTGACCAGGGTTCTTAATGAGTGTTGGCTGTGTCTCTTAGCTCCTGTTGTCCTTACTCCTAAATCCCCTTAATATTGTCCAGGATTTACAATACTCAGCTATGTTCTGACTGCTGAGCACTTAGTGTCTTTGCTGTTATAATAGCATTATAATTGCCATTTCTGTGTATGGGTGTTGCTGGTATTAAATGATTGGTGTTAAATGTCACTGGTTGCATTTGTTTCAAAGCATTTTCACATCCCCCCACCCTGACAAGGTTTCTCTATGTAGCCCTGGCTGTCCAGGAGCTCACGATCTGTACAGCAGCACCGCCACCATCGCCCGGCTCCACATTTTCATGTTTTAGTCAAATGAACAAGGAGGTAGGTAAGTGTGCAGAGGCCGGGCGCTAAGCTTAGCATCAGCTAAACTGCCACTAGTTGTGTGGCATAACTGAGTGCCAGGTGGCACTGACGAAGTACTCGTGTAGGAATGGCAGCACTGTGTGAGGCGGTGCTGCAGCTTTTACAGACGCATGTGGGGTGCGTGGCAAGATGGCAGCTTTCTTTAAGACAGTTTAATGGGACATAAAGATAAAAACAAATATGATAATTCTAAAAACAGTTACGGCTTCAGAGTAGCTCGTGCTACTTGGGATTGTTTGTTTGTTTGTTTGTTTGAATCTGTTTAATATTTCAAAACAAATTTTAAAAAAATTTCTTTGGACCTAACTATGTTACAGGAATAGTATTGGGTCTCCAGTCAGGTCAGGTCTCAGTTCTGCACTCCACCTCAGTCGGTGAGTCCAAGTAAGCTAGGAAAGCATGTCGCTCTAGTATCTGAAGGGGAAGCCAGGACCGTGGCCCTTTCAGATTTAAATAAAATATAACCCATGTGAAAGCAGCTTTAAGATGTTCTTCATCTTTGTTTATTTTGGTTTTAGAGCCACCTGTATAGAAATGGTGACATCGCTAGCATGTACCCACCATGGACGACAATACCTTGCTCAAGAGGGAGTCGTTGACCAGATCTCTAATATAATTGTTGGGGCAGAGTCAGACCCTTTCTCTGGCTTCTACCTGCCAGGTGAGAGCAGCTGTCCCAATGTCTGAGTTACAGTGGCTCCTGAAGGGCGAGGATTACTCTCCTGACGTCAGCTACAGCCGTGGTCAGTGATACAGTGAGAGAATCATGGATCACGACTGACTCCAGGAATCCAAGTCGAAAAGTATGCTAACCAGATCACTAAAATGAAGGACTGAAGACATACCTGCAGATACCAAAGACACGTTGACACAGATTCACCATCCTTTTACCATGACCGCTCAGTTGGTTAGGTGTAGGAGAAATGCGTCCTAAGGCAGGACAGTGACGACTCCACAGTTGATGGTGTGCTCAAGTGTGAGAAGCTGGAAGCCTTTCCTCTGATCAGGAGCAGGGCTCTTTCTCACCACTTCTGTTCGGTGTAGTCTGGGGAATCCTAGAACACACTGGGAGAAGAAAAGACAAAGGCTCTAAATCCACAAGGAAGATACGAAATTGTTCCTGTTTATAGGTGTGTAGGCAGCAGCACCTTACATGCAGAGTACTTCAGAGACTCCACCAAATAATTCAGCTAAGAGATGAATCCAGTGAAGTTACAGGATCAGCAGCGGCATACAAAACTAGTAGACTTCTACACTTAACAGTGAAGAGCTCCCGGAAATGCTCCCATTGTGATGGCATCTGAACAAAGAGAATAGTTGGTCACTAAGTCACCATCTTACTCCCAGAAAGACACACAGACTAATAGGACAGAGTGGAGGTCTCAGAATAAGTCCCTAGATTACAATCATACCCAAAACATGCCATGGAAAGTACATTATTTTCAGTAAATGATGCTGAAGGATAGAACCTGGGTATTATCCAACTGAAAGGCGTCTGCTCAGACTAGGAAACAGTCGCCAGAGTCAAGAAGCAATCTGGAATTAGAGGAATATTTGCAGACGGTGTCTAGGAAAGAGCCCATATCCAGAATGTAAGGGGCGCAAACACATGGGTGGCAAGAAGACAACCCAGTTAGGCTCGGCGCCTTTAATCCCAGCACTTGGGAGTCAGAGGCAGGCAGAGCGCTGTGAGTTCAAGGCCAGTCTGGTCTACAAAGTGAGTCCAGGGCAGCCAGAACTGTTGCACAGAGAAACCCTGTCTCGAAAAACCTTACAGAAAAAAAAAAAAAGATAACCCAGTTAAAAATCAGCAAAGGACCTGAATCAACATTGCTCAAAAGTAATTCCCTAACTGCCCAATAGGTATATGGGGAAATGTCCTGCAGTGCTGGGCAAGCAAATTTAAACCACCAAGGAGACTATTTTTTTCCCCTAGATTTCTAGACAGAGTTTCTCTGTATCTCCTGGGCTGTTCTGGATTCTTATTAGATTAGGCTAGCATTGAACTCACAGAGATCTGCCAGCCTCTGCTGGGAATAAAGGTGTACACTTCATCTTACTAGCTCGCAATAGGTAGCACTGCTTGTCCATCCCTTCTGCTCTACAACTTATTAATATTCCTGTGGAAATATCGGGCCCCCAAATTATGTTGTCTTATTCCTCTGCTAAAGTATATTTTGTAAATATCTTTAGGATTTGTGAAATTTTTCGGAAACCTGGCTGTCATGGATAGTCCTCAGCAGATCTGTGAACGCTACCCTGTTTTCTTGGAGAAAGTGTTTGAAATGGCAGACAGTCAAGACCCCACCATGATTGGCGTAGCTGTAGACACAGTTGGAATCCTGGGATCCAATGTAGAAGGAAAACAGGTTTTACAGAAGACAGGTTAGTATGGCTCCCTTGGCCTTTGTAAGGTGCATTTTTATTTTTGGCCAGGATTCTGTGCTCAGGTCTTCTGCTAGTGGCTAGCTGTTCCAGAAACTACTCCTATGGGCGGCAGTCTTTACCGTAGTGTGAGCTGTCTCTCAGTGGCCCCTGATGACTACTAAGGGCCGTGGCTTTTACTTCTCATTATAGCCAACAGAACCACATCATTCGCTGCTAACATCTTCCTTGACGGCTTTTTATGACGTAGCTCCCATCATGTCCCACTTCCCAGCCTGATAGGAGCTGTGTGGATTTCATTCACATCACTTCTCTAGGCCTCCCTTGGCTCATTTTTCAAAATAGCAGCTGCTTCGGGGTTTTGAACATTTCACAAGCACAGCACTATTTTGAGGTGCTGTGAAGTGATGCACTGCAGTGCCCCTGTGTTTTCTCAGTGTTTCACTGTGGCATACACTGCTCAGGCCTCAGATAAAGTAATAGAAACTCAAGAGAATCAAGAGATCTTAGGAGCCTTTGATTCCAGTCCTGTACACAGGGTTTGACCTGCTGTATGGAATATAATGGTGTGTTGTAGGTTTGTCGTGTTGTCTCGGAGCATATTCCTTTTTTTGTGTTTTAGGTTAATGATCATAATGCATAAAAGCATAAAGTGCCTTTTCACTTCACACCAGTTAGGATGGTCGGGTTTTTGTTTTAATTTATTTTTATTTTATGTGCCTTGGTGTTTTGCCTACATGTATGTCTGTATGAGGGTGTCAGATCTTGGAGTTATAAACAGTTGTGATGGGTGCTAGGGACTGAACCTGGATCCGCTAGAAGAGCAATTAGTGCTTTTAACTGCTGAGCACCTCTCTAGCCCTTTGGGTTTTTTGAGACAGGGTTTCTCTGTGTAGCCTTGGCTGTCCTAGACTCTCTGTAGACCAGGCTGGCCTAGAACTCGAAGGATCTGCCTGCCTCTGCCATTCTGGGATTAAAGGCGTATGCCACCACACCTAGCTCCTTTTTTTTTTTTAAATCGAAAAGTGTAATAAATGTTCAGATGGAAAAAAAAGAAAGAAAAGAAAAAATAAGTGTTCAGATGTAGTAAGTATTCAGACATTGAAAAACTCCTGTGTTTTCTAACCAGAATATGAAATGGTATGACTGCTAAGGAAAACAGAATGGCAATTCCACAGAAAAATTAAACATAGAATTAACATATGAGCCAGCAATTCCACTTCTAGGTATAAACACTAAACACTATGAGAAGCACAGGCTCAAGCAGTTGTCTGTATACTCCTGTTCATCGCAGCATTAGTCTACACAAAATAATTGGAAACTACCCAGTGTGCGTTGATGGATAGATGAGCATGGTATTCTGTGTCACCACTGTGCTTCATAGGAACCCGCTTTGAACACCTCCTCATGAGAATAGGCTATCAAGCCAAGAACGCCTCCACAGAGCTGAAGATAAGGTGCTTGGATGCAGTCTCCTCTCTTCTGTACTTATCCGTAAGTAGATGGAAAAGTTAATGAAGGGCAGTGGGATATGTTTGGGAGAATGAGTCAACTCACTGTAACGTCCTGCTTCTCACTTGACTAACCTGGAGCCAGGCGTGGTGGTGCAACCTGTAATCCCAGCACTCAGAGGCAGAGGCGGGCAGATCTCTGTGAGCTGGAGGACAGCTTGCTCTACAGAACGAACTCCAGGACAGCCAGGACTATACAGAGAAACCCTGTCTTGAAAAGACAAAAAAAACTGGGCTGGAGAGACGGCTCAGTAGTTAAGAGCACTAGCTGTTTTTGCAGAGGACTCGGGGTTCAATTCCCAGCAACCACATGGTGGCATACGCCTTTAAACACCTCTAACACCAGCCCTCAGGAGGGGGGCAGAGGCAGGAAGATCTGAGTTTCAGGCCAGCCAAGAATACATAGCTGTCTCAAACAAACACACACACACACACACACACACACACACGCGCAGTGGTGGCACATGCCTTTAAATCAGGAGGCAGAGGTAGATGGATCTGAGTTCAAGGACAGCCTGGTCTACAAAGCGAGTCCAGGACAGCCAGGACTACACAGAGGAACTCTGTATTGAAAAACTAAAGAAAGAAAAAGATAATAAACCTTTACTATGTGACTAGTGGCATGAAAAAATTTTAAAGACTTTAAAATTTTATTCTTTAAGAGCTTCATGCATGTATACATCTATTTTGCTGGTGTCCACACCTCTCCAATGGCCCTTCCATTTCCTCCAGTGCCTCCTATTAGCCGCTTAGCCTCATGTCTGTCTTTTTTTTTTTTTTTTTTTTTAACTATTGAAGCCAGTTAGTACTGCCCATATGCACAAGGGTGTGAGGTCACGGCCACACATGCAAAGACTGCTCCTCCCTTGGCCGCTGTCAACTGCCTATAGCTCTTCCTCATTATATTGGAATTTGGGCTGGCTTAAATTCGTGCAGGTAACCACAGCTACTAGGTTATGAGTGCAGCTGCCACGCTGTTTCACAGCCTTCCTCCCATTCTTCCAGCTCCCGTCTTCTTCTCTGCCCTCTCCTCTACTGTGTCCCCTGAGCCCTGGGGAGCAGGGATTGATACAGATGTCTTACTTTAGGCTGAGCATTTAGCTCATGTATTCCCAGTAACCACTGCCCACTGCAAAAAGAAGCATCTCTGACAAAGGCTGAAAGCTGCGCATATCAAGGGTATAAACGTGACCAGCTAGCAAAAGTACAATAGTAGGTTCTCTCAAGACCTAGGACTTCCTCAGCCATGGGCCTTTTTATTTTAATTACTTTCTTTTCTGTGTATGGACGTTTACTTGAATACATGTCTTTGCACCACTTATGTGTGATGCTCTTAGAGGCCAGGAAAGGGCATTAGGGCCCCTGGAACTAAAGTTATAGGGAGTTAGTTGTGAGCCTCCATGTGGGTGCTGGAAATCAAACCGAGGTCCTTAGGAAGAGCACTCAGTGCTCTTAACCTCCAAGTCGTCTCAGCAGCCCCCAGCTTCTGCCTTTGGACAAGGTTTTCAGTACCAAGCATGAGTTCTCACCCAGGGAGCAGGCCTCAGATCCAGCCAGGGGCAGATGTTTATCCTCCCAACAGACACTGCACTCTGCATCAGCAGGCGCATCTTCCATTGCAAGTCAGAATTGCAGCATTCACGTCCAGCCCTGGGGAAGAACACGGATAGCTCCCCCACACACCTGAATCCTGCCTAACAGTCTGTGGTACTATGGAAGCTAGCCTGCTGAGACAGTTTCCCAGTCATTGATTTCTGTGTCTTGCAATCAAAGTATGGCTGTCTTCAGGAATAGAGTTGCCATTTACTTATAGGGGCCAACCAAGAGCAATGCACATAGCCTGTTTTAATGGGACCTCCCAATTAACTTGTAGGGGTCACTGAGATTTTCATTTAATAACCCATTTCCTCTGGGAGCAGTGTTGTCCACTCATGCAGGGTTCAGATTCCCTTGGGAACGGGAGCTTCTTCTTTAATTTTGGTTAGTTTATCCATAACCACTCCTCACCTCCTAAATTTTATTTATTATTGTGTATGAGAGCTGGGGGGGGGGGCGGGTGGAGTGGGGATACAGGCGAGGTATATATGTGTGGACACACATTCCATAGCACACGTGGGGAAATCAGAGGACAACTTTGTGGAATCCATTCTCTCCTACTCTTATATAAGACCCTTGGATTGAACTCAGGCATCAAGCCTACGCAGCAAGGGCTCTGACCTGCTGAGCCAATTACTCACATTTTAGATGTAAAGTAGATTCACAGAGTAATAGGACTGGAGAGCCTAAAGATTCTTTTTCTTTTTCTTCTTCTTCTTCTTTTTTTTTTTTTTTTTTTTTTCCTTTTTCTTTTTCCCCCTCAGAGAGGGTTTCTCTGTGTAGCCTTGGCTGTCCTAGAACTCACTGTAGACCAGGCTGGCCTTGAACTCATAGAGATCCGCCTGCTTCTGCCTCCTTAAGTGCTGGGATTAAAGGTGTGTGCCGACATTGCCCAGCCCCTAGAGATTATTTCATCCCCTTCAGCAAAATGGGAATTTTCTGGGCTGGATTTGGAGATGAGTCAGTGGCAGCTCACAAATGCCATTTGTACAGGGCTCTCTGACGAACAGCTGTTTGCAGGGGTGGTAGCCTTGTCATGAGCATTTCCCTTTCTGTCTTGTAGCCTGAGCAGCAAACTGATGATTTCCTGAGGATGACGGAGTCCTGGTTTTCCTCTGTGTCTCGAGACTCCCTAGAGCTCTTCCGTGGCATCAGTAACCAGCCCTTCCCTGAACTACACTGTGCTGCCTTGAAAGTATTCACAGTAGGTATTCTCTCTGCAGCTCCTGCTGTGACTGCCTGTTCAACACAGAGCACTCGGAGTGAGCTAGCTGCTGCGTGTACACACTGCAGTTTCTGCCCCTGCTACTGCAGGGGCCACGGAGGGAGACACATGTCAACAGATTGTCCTCTATACTGTCTGAGGGTTGAACAAACTACTGTTGAATTACAGATTAATCCCAGCTCATTGACTCTTCATGCTTAGCCTTGGCCTCGTCCCTTCCCCAAACCTTATTACTGGTATTCCCTTCCAGCTTAGTGATGCCATCTGCTGGTCCCTTATCCCTTATCTCTGACCTCAACAATCTTTGCCAGTTTTGCTTAGGAACCTGTTATTTATTCAACAAGTAGCTTCAGCTCGCTTTGCCTAAATCTATACAGCGGAGTTGAATGATCCTGGTTCTTGTACGTGATAATTTCATCCAACAAACACTGAGGTTTCCCCTATGCTGTTAGATGATGGGCCTTTTCTGGAACTTCCCGTCTATGGAAGGAGCAAGACCGTAGTAATGTTATATTGTTGGTTATAAAATGATTGCTAAGGTAAGGGCCGCACCGTGCATCTTTATGTATTATGTTGAAATGTGTGTGACTCCTTTCCCTGGTAAGCTGAGTCTGTTCGCCTTCTTCGACCTAGCTCTTTAGTGTGCCAGCGGCCCTGGCTAAGAGTGGCCACATTAGTGTTCCTATCACAGGGTCCAGGCAGCACCTGGGCCACGCTGAGGACTGAGAGGGGAAGCCTTCCTAGAGCAGTCTTAGAGAGCACAGGCACCCTTCCATCCTGAGACTGCCAGCTTCGGTCTACAACAAGGAGACTTTAAACGTGCCTCAGGGTGCTTCTCCTCACAAGCAGCCATCTGCATTGGCGCTGCAGGATGTTAGTTCTGCCTTCTGTGTGACCTCAGGTTTAGTGGATGGGGTGGCTGCTGCTGCTGGTTGAAGCTAGGCCACAGCCATGCTAAATGTGGTAATGAGCTTTTGATAAACATGTAGTTGCTGGCTCCTTATTTTAAAAGTTGCGAAGACTTAAAAATAGGAAATTTTAAATCACAAAGTTGGGTGCTTGCGCTGTGGTATTTATTCATTTAGAGTGCAGCATTTCCAGAGGAGAGTGCTTGCCGCGTGCTGTTACTCTGCTCAGTCCCATTCGAGGCCCTCTTCCCTAAGGCTGCTCGCTGTCCCGGGTGCAGGGCATGCAGGCTGCAGTGCAGATCGTATACATTCTTTGGCTTTAAAGTACATCTGGCTTAAAAGAGGCAATTAGAAAGTCAGCATTTAATCCCAGCACTGGGGAGGCAGAGGCAGGCAGAAGAGCACTGTGAGTTCGAGGCCAGCCTGCTTTACAAAAGTGAGTCCAGAATAGCCTTAACACAAAGAAACCCCTGTCTCAAAAAACCAAAAAATAAAAAGAAATGAAAGTCACGTGTCGTTCTCCTGCAAGTGAAGATTTAGATAATTCTGTTACAAATGATACCACAGTGCCTTGTGTACAAGTTTAAGAGTGTCCCTGTCTGTGGTGGTGGCACACTCCTTTATTAGCACTTAGGAGGCAGAAGGAGACAGGTCTTAGAGTTTGATACCAACCTGGTGTACAGAGTGAGTTCCAGTACACCAGGGCTACACAGAGAAACCCAGTCTCAAACAATGGGGGAAAATAGTATCCCTGAAGTAACGTTGTCTTCTCTTGCTTTGCTCCTTATTTTTGCTCCATTTTAGTCTTGTCTAGAAATTGGATTTATAGCAACATTTTTTGTTTGTTTGTTTTTATTTTTCAAGGCAGGGTTTCTCTGTGTAGCCTTGGCTGTCTTGGACTCTCTGTAGACCAGGCTGGCCTCAAACTCACATAGCAAAGATTTTTAACCTGTGGGTTGCAACTCTGTTGGCAAATCTCTATCTCTAAAAATATTTACATTGCCCGGGCCACGGTGGCACATGCTTTTAATCCCAGCACTCGGGAGGCAGAGGAGGCGGATCACTGTGAGTTCAAGGCCAGCCTGGTCTATAAGCCGAGTCTAGGACAGCCAAGGCTACACAGAGAAACCCTGTCTTGAAAAACCTTTTTTTAAAAATTTACATTGTGAGAGCCGGGTGTGGTGGCGCAGGCCTTTGATCCCAGCACTCGGGAGGCAGAGGCAGGCGGATCGCTGTGAGTTCAAGGCCAGCCTGGTCTACAAAGCGAGTCCAGGACAGCCAAGGCTACACAGAGAAACCCTGTCTCGAAACAAAACAACAACAACAAAAAATTTACATTGTGATTCATAACAGTATCAAAGTTACAGTTATGAAGTGGCAATGAAAATAATTTTGTGCTTGGGAGTCAGCACAGCACGAGGAGCTGTATTAAAGGGCTGCGGCATTGGGAAGGCTGAGAGCCTTCGTCTTTCATGTACAAGTCTCTTTTGGTTTTTCGAGACAGGGTTTCTCTGTGTAGCCTTGGCTGTCCTGGACTTGCTTTGTAGACCAGGCTGGCGTCAAACTCACAGCGATCCACCTGCCTCCGCCTTCCGAGTGCTGGGATTAAAGGTGTGCACCACCACGCCTGACTTTGTGTGCAAGTCTTAACTATTTATAACCATGAGCCATAATTTGGTTGACCAAGACCATTATTAGACATCTAAAGCTTTCACACTGTGATATACATCTTTGTATACAAAGCTTTCAATATGTAGAATTTAAAAACTGTTTCTCAGGAATGTTTCCTTGGACAAAGGGAGATGCTTTTCCGGGCTTGTGCTCCATGTGTACCTCTGAGCAGTGTGTCGATCACTCATGAACTTTCCTTCTTAAGTCCCAGGTGAATTGTGTTCTCTTTCTGCCTTCAATTTCAGGCTATTGCAAACCAGCCCTGGGCTCAGAACCTTATGTTTAACAGCCCAGGTTTTGTGGAATTTGTGGTGGACCGGTCTGTGGAGCATGACAAAGCCTCAAAGGACGCTAAGTATGAGCTGGTAAAAGCACTTGCCAATTCCAGAACAGTTGCAGCGATCTTCGGGAACTCCAATTATTTGAGGCTCAGAACTTACCTAAGTGAAGGCCCGTACTATGTGAAACCTGTTGCCACGACAGCCATAGAAGGAGCTGACTGATTTCTCTCCAGCCTGAGACAGGGGACCATGTTTAACCAGAATTGCTGAAGGCATGTGATTCCATCTGTGTTTTAGAAAGCAGGGACTTCCTCTTCGCAGAGCTATCATGCAGTGTCTAGTCCGTCAGCAGTGTCGTTCCAATGTAAGGGCAGTGTGGACCAGGCCCTCAGCCTGCAGTAGAGCAGCAGCCTGAGCTCCTGTGCTCTTCCCAGTCCTCTGGCTGCCGTAGTCTTTGCTGCAAAGTCAAAGGTTTGCTCTCAGAAGGTTTCCATGATCACACTCATGACCTCATTTAAAAATAAAATGAAGCCAAAATGATTCTGAATTCTCTTCACCACTGTTTCTTTTTCCTTATCTGATCCACCTCAAAATCTTGCATATCTTGGGTAGTCTCTGAAAAATAAGTCATTTGGAATCATTGGGCTATATTATCTGTATACAAGGAATAAATAGTTTTAATAAGATTTCTTGGTTACTTTTCCTTTGAAAATAAAATAAATCTCTAAAAAGTGTTTGGCATTGGTACTTTCTCTGCTCTCCATGTACTGTGTTGTGACTACAGGGAAGGGGTGTGATAATGCCTTAACCAGTTTTCCTAACTGTCATCTTAATATTGGTGGGTCACCGTCACTGAGGGGTTGGGGGTAATTTTTCAGATCCATGAAGTCTTGTCTTGAGGTGATCAGAGAGACACTGACTCCTAACGTCCAGAGTCAGACTAGAGCAGACCTCATGTACAGACTAAGATGCCATCTCACTGGTTTACACAGTTTATTTCTTCTTCCCCTGCTCTCCAGTGTTACTCTCTCTAATAAGCAAAGCTTCTGCGTGAGCTCTCTGTGATGATGTAGAACCAGGAAGTGTTTCTGTTGATAAGTTCTCAAATGACTGGGACCCTGGTCCAGTTGCTCTGGTGACTTTGCGTTTTCTTTTTCTATACTGATCATTCTCTTCTGCCAAAATGGCAAATGACACTACAGCCAGATATTTCCTGACATGAAATACTTAAAGTGACTTTTCTTTAATGACACTTACGTTGTTTTCCCCCTTAATATGCTTTATTTTTGTTTTTCGAGACAGGGTTTCTCTGTATAACCTTCGCTGTCCTGAACTCACTTTGTAGACCAGGCTAGCCTTGAACTCACAGCAATCCACCTGCCTCTGCCTCCCAAATGCTATGATTAAAGGCTTGTGCCACCACACCTGGCTTCTCTTTCATTTTTGATTACACGTGGTGAAATAAAATATAGTCATTGTAAGTGTTCTTTTCAGTTGCTATATATATATGTATGTATGTATGTATGTTGTACGGTGATTATTACTGTCCATTTCCAAAACTGCCTACTTTTCAAAACTAAAGTTTCATACCCATTAAATGGTAACTCCTCCTGCCTCCTCTAACCACCATTCTGAGACATGATGTTGACTTAATTATCTAATCTCAAGATTCAAAAAGATGAAGTCCTAGGATTTAACAGATTCTCACTTTATCAGATTGTCAAGGGAAGAAAGGTTGGAAGAAGCCCAGAAATACTACTTAATATAATTACGGGACATTTTCTACCTCCTGGGAGATGGACTTGTAGAGAAAGTGAGAATCTTAATTCACTTAGACTAGTGGAAAAATGTATGATCAGGGAGAGCAAAATATAGTAAATGGAAGATTGAAGACAGTTTATGGGATTTATAGAACAGTATTATGAGGCCCCATAGTGAAGGAGACCAATTACTTTAAAGAAACCATTTTAGGAAAATTTGCAAACTCCAGGAAAGATGTAACTGTCCAGTACTGGGGATAATGTTGATGCACACCTTTATCCTAGCTCTCGTGTGGGTTTTGTAAAGAAAGACAAACTTGAGCTACAAGGGGAGATAAGACCTAGATGGCATGTAAGACTGCACCCTCTGGGCCTGGAGAGATGGCTCAGAGGTTAAGAGCACTGGCTGCTCTTCCAAAGGTCTTGAGTTCAACTCCCAGCAAACACATGGTGGCTCACAACCATCTATAATGAGATCTGGTGCCCTCTTCTGGCCTGTAGGCACACATGCATACAGTATAGTGTGGTGGCTCAGTACTCAGGGGGCAAAGGCAGGCCAGGCGGATTACTATGAGTTGGAGGCTAGCCTAGTCTACAAAAGCGAGTCTAGGATAGCCAAGGCTACACAGAGAAACCCTGTCTTGAAAAAAAAAGTGTGCTGTGATTATTTAAAAAGGGAGGAAGGGTCGTATGTAATCCTAGAACGACACCCAACTTTGCAAGGACATAAACTGTCACTCTTGCTTGTCTGAGTCATCAGTAGTCTTATACTATGAAGTAAGAGTCAGTTTTTCACATTGAAGGAATCTATGAAAAGCCCGATGACACTTCTCACCAAAACAGAAAAAAGGTTGTAAATCGTGTGGATGCAAAAACTCATCACACTAGCCGGGCGGTGGTAGCACACGCCTTTAATCCCAGCACTTTGGAGGCAGGGAGGGACAGGAGGATCTCTGAGATGAAGGCCAGCCTGGTCTTCAGAGTGAGTTCCAGTACAGCCAGGGCTATACACAGAAACCCTGTCTCAAAATAAATAAATAAAAATAAAAAAGAAGAATGTGTGTGTATGTAAAATTCAATAACAACAGAAGCAATTCAAAACCATATTTAAAAAGCCCTAAATTGACATTTATCAAAAGAAAATACACAGATGGCCAACAGAACTGGGCACAGATATGTAATTGGTTGGTCCCAACTGCTCAGAGGCCGAGGTAGGTGGGTACAGAATTCACAACCATCCTGGGCATCCTAACATATCAAAAAAAAAAAAAAAAAAAAAAAATCCACCAAAACTAAAGCCACAAATAGCCAAGGTAAATGAAAAAATACCATTACTATCCATCAGGGAGATGTAAACTAGATCCACAGTGAGCTGTCACTCTCTACCTATTGGACAGGCTGAGGTAACAAGGACAAGAAGATAAATGATGTTAGAACTAAGTTGTAACTGGCTGGTGCGGTGGTGCAGCCTTTAATCCCAGCACTTGGGAGGCCAGAGGTAGGCAAATCTCGGTATGGGTCAGTGAGATGGCTCAGTAGGTAAGGGTGATCGCTGGCAAGTCTCATGGTTTGAGTTCCATTCCTAGAATGCACGTGTTGGGAAAAAAAACTAACTCCTGTTCTTTGTCCTTTGGTCTCCATACATGCCCTGTGATGCACACATGTATGTGTGTGTGTGATAGATATATCACACAATAAATGTAAACATTTTAAAATATATTGTTACAATATATGTAACAATAAAATCTAATGGTTTTTCTGAAAGATTTTTATTTTGAAAAGAATCACACCATCCTAACTTAAATGTCTTAAGCATCAACAAAGAAGATGTCAAGGTTGAGTACATCAGAACACTAAGAACATTTTGTGGTTTTGCTAAGTATGAATAAAAGTTCAGAGAAGCTACACAACATAGGGACAGAGGGTTTCTTCTATTACGGGAAAACAGCAATTTACAAACAAGACACTTAAAATCAAGTGAACACTAATCTCCAAAATACACAGCATTGTCACGTGCAGCCCCCATGGGAACGTGCTTAAAGCTGCGAAGGTATGTCAGAAGTTTGCAGGAAATGAGACTGTAGTAAGACTCCAACAGCGAGCACTCTTTCCCATCATTCATTTCTTTCCATGCCAGGGCAGTTTCAGCATCAGTAGCTCCTGAGGATGTAAAAATGAACTTGTAGCAACATCTGTTATATGTGACATGTCTTTCCCCAGAAAACCTTGAACTGTGGATGGGTACAAGGCCCACAGACTTAGCACAAAGACCTACAAATACATCAGCGGGCACCACAATCGGCACTTCGTTCACAACCACATACACCATCCGAGCCACATCCTGGGACATTATAAAGGCTTCGCCACTGCAGTAGTCTGGGTAGTATTTTTCAGGATAGTCACTAAGAGGGACAAACTCTTGGCTGTGGGGGTCTCTGTTAGGCATATCCTGGTGAACAACTCTTCCTAAATAGATACCTTCCAAGTGTCCTTTCAGATTGAGAAGATAGTCTACCAAGCCTGGTAGATTGATAAACATCTCTTCGTCAGCTTTGAGGATGAACAGGGCATTAGGGCAGAAGGCTACAGCCCACCGGGTCATTGAGATGACCTTCAGGGTTCGGTTTTCAGAACTGTCCAAGAAGAGTCCTTCAACGATATCATTATTCTTCTGAGACTCCACGTCTATGCCTTCCTGGGTAGTCACCAACGCCGGCATCCCTAGAGCAAACAGCGTGAGAATCGGATAGCCTTGGACGCTGGTCACACTACCCCAGGTTTTCCTGATGAGCTCCCTTCTTGTTCCATTCCCTGGGCTACTGAAGATAAGCGCGAGCAAAAAGATGGTCTTCCCGCTACACACCTCGGGCTGGCTCAGGACATAATATTTGGAGGGGTTGCTTCTTAAAGAGTCCATGTTCAATTTTCTTGCCTTGTTCTTAATTTCAAGGATTTTCATATCTACGTGAGGCAAAGAACGTAAAAAGTATTCCTCCACCAAGTCAGCTCCAAAGAGCAAGGCATGAAATAGCACGACGTTGAACAGAAGGAAGCACCACTGGTGAGTGCGGAGCCTGCAGAGTGTCACCTAAGTGAGGAAAGGAGTTACATCCTTTAAGCTTTGTTTCCATCCCTCCGCATTACCCCACCCCCGCCCCCCTGCTCCAGTGCTTAGCAGTGCATCCTACTCTGAGCGTGCGTTCTAGTCACCTCTCTCTTCTAGATCACAGTCTCCCGGGTCACAAACATTACATTTCTCCTCCGGTCCAGCGTTTGCCAGAAAGTGGACCCCGGGCATAATGTTAGGTCTTTGCTTTCATGTTTGGATGGGAGTTTATGGATATAATTATAAAATAGACACTATGTGGGACACTGGAGATACAGAAAAGGGTCAGGCACAGATACGCTGATGCCACGTATCGGGTGACATCACTGCGGTTAAAACTGACCGGGAACATGTATATAGCCTTTGAATGGAAGCGCTTGGATCAGTTTCCTCTCCAGTTACAGAGGTCAAGGGCGGCTTTCCATGATGCGGTTGCTTTGGGTGTCCACCATGCCCTGGCTATTTATCAAACATTCACATTTTAGTATAACTCTGCTTTTAATCTAATACTGAGCGAGAGTCTGGTTTGAGAGCGTCCCCTCACCCATCTGACTCATCTGTTGATATGGGCAGATTCCTAGTATCTGCAGAAGGCAGTGTCTTCAGAGACCTAGGTGTACCAGGCCCACTCCACCTTACCCAAAGAGATGGAGAGTGCCCATTTGGAAAGGGACATACGGATTTATAACAGAGCTAGGGACTTTTACAGGAATCAAAACTCTATTTATTATGACTTTTCTATTAGGAAGCACCTTACAGAGTTACCCCTGCTGAGCGCTTGCTGTGTGCCGGCCACTGCGCTAGGCACTTCATTCTTTGTTTCATGTAGTGCCAGGGGATGCCCCTCTCAGGAAGATTAACTTCAAAATAAAGCTGGGCACCTGAGGTTTACTACTTTGCCAAGAGCCCACAATGGGTAAGGGACTGAGTAGGCTCTTAATTTGAACTCGGATGCATCTAACTTTCACCCATAACCACCTGGGAATCCTCCCTGCTGCTTTCCCTTCGCCACATGGGCAGAATGGGAGAAAACCAAGCAAAGCACACCCGTACAGTTACAGACTGCAGTACTTACCACGTTTCTCAGGAGTCACATGCAGAACAACCTATCTTCATAGCTATCAAATGCTTCAGAGATGATGGAAACTTACCTGCATGTTGTCTGTGAGCAACTTCGGGGCTTTGGAAATGATTCAGCTCATATGCCAAGCTACAAGCAAGAGGGCGTTGGACAGCTCCAACTGGCAGCGACTGCAGCCGAGTATTACGAGCCTCAACCTTTAAGGGTAAGGTTTCTTGCTAATCGCCCTGAGCTTGTGTCCCAGAACATTGGCTGCCTGCATAGGATCTGACAGTGAGTGAGTCTCGTGTTACGGCTAGTGAGAATCCAGAACAAATGGGAAAAAAGCAAACCTTTTCGTGCCTCCACCCAGTGTGTCTCACAGAAAAGACTCCTTATCACCGTGCTGAGTTCCAGGGAAAATACATGTAGAAGTTCAGAGAACCCTCACCTACATCATGTTTGCAAGCCCCCGTGTGAGGAATAAAGCCTAACCCCAGTACCTGCACATGGTAAAACTGTCCTAAGCATTAAGGAATACAAGTAATTTTTTTTCTCCCCCAAAGAAACATCATATATTCAGGTCTTATGTGTGCCTCATTGGGAGGGGTTCTTCATTCCTGGATTATGTTATGTAAAGTATTTACCAAATCAATTGTATGAAATACTGCTGGAGGGCCGGGCGTAGTGGGGCACGCCTTTAATCCCAGCACTCGGGAGGCAGAGGCAGGGAGATCTCTGTGAGTTCGAGGCCAGCCTGGTCTACAAAGTGAGTCTAGGACAGCCAAGGTTACACAGAGAAACCCTGTCTCAAAAAACCAACCAACCAAACGAGAAATTCTGCTGGGTGGTGATGGTGATGCACACTTTTCATCCCAGCACCCAGGAGGCAGAGGCAGGCAGATCTCCAAATTCCAGGCCAGCCTGGTCTACAGAGTGAGTTCCAGGACATCCAGGACTACACAAAAATTTTGTCTAGGAGCGGGAGAAAGGGAGAGAGAGAGAGAGAGAGATAGACAGACAGACAGAGACAGAGAGAGAAACGAACCACCACACCTGAGTCACATGAAACCTTGTCTCAAAACCACCCCACAGAAAAGAAATACAAATTACTTCCTTCAGGTAAGCTTTGTTTGAAAATGCCACAATGAAACAATAATTTGTATGCTAATTTGAAACATAAGTAAAAAAACTACTGGACAATGAAAAGGAACTATGACTACACACAGAGACACACACACAGCCGAACTACATGAGATCATGCCTCAGACACACACATGCACATGTATACATGGCAAGCAGGTGTTAAAGTTGTATGTTCTCTCAACAGTTATCATCCTTCTTGGAATTTTTTTAAAATCTTTTTTTTTAAGATTTATTTATTATTTATACAGTATTCTGCCTGTATGTGCCTACACACTGGAAGAAGGCACCAGGTATCGTTATAGATGGTTATGTGCTACCATGTGGTTACTGGAAATTGAACTCAGGACCTTTGAAACAACAGACAGTGCTCTTTTTTGTTTGGTTGGTTTGGTTTTTGGTTTTTGGGGGGTTTTCAAGACAGGGTTTCTCTGTGTAGCCTTGGCTGTTCTGGACTCACTTTGTAGACCAGGCTGGCCTCGAACTCACAGCGATCCACCTGCCTCTGCCTCCCGAGTTCTGGGATTAAAGGCGTGTGCCACAGCGCCTGGCCCCAGGCAGTGCTCTTAGCCTCTGAGCCATCTCTCCAGCCCAAAAACTTTTTTAGATTAAAAATAAAACTTTCCCAACATATTTTTATCATTTGGGAATTTCATATAATGCACCCTGGTCACACTTACTTACCAGTCCTCCCAGGCTCACTCTCCCACCCCTCTACTCTCCCCTCAGCCCACCCACCCAAAAAAAAAGAAAAAGAAAAAGAAAAAAATACACCAAGACCAATTTGTGTTGCCCATATCCTCACTGGAGCATGGTCAAACTCCCAGTGGCCAGCTCTTAAAGAAAACTGAGTCCCCACCCCTCCCATACCAGAAACCATCAACTGTGAAGAACATCTTTATCATGATTCTTTTGTTTGTTTGTTTGTTTGTTTTTTCCAGACAAAGTTTCTCTGTGTGTCAGCTCTAGCTGTCCTGGAACTCGCTCTGTAGACCAGGCTGGCCTTGAATTCACAGAAATCCACCAGCCTCTGCCTCCTGAGTCTGTCACTACTGGCCAGCTCTTTTTCTCTCTCTCTCTCTTTTTTTTAAATTTAAGTAATTTATTCAGACTACATCTCAGCCGGGCGGTGGTGGCACACGCCTTTAATCCCAGCACTTGGGAGGCAGAGGCAGGTGGATCGCTGTGAGTTCGAGGCCAGCCTGGTCTATAAAGTGAGTCCAGGATAGTCAAGGCTACACAGAGAAACCCTGTCTCAAAAAACAAAACAAAACAAACAGACTACATCTCGATTGTTATCCCCTCACTTGTATCTTCCCGCTCCACCCTCCTTCCCTCTGTCACCCTATTCCCCTCTGCTAGGTCTGTGACAGAAGGGGACCTCCTCCTCCACCATTATGATCACAGCCTATCTGTAGTCTGCTTACTTGCCCTCTGAGTACCACCAGGTCTCCCCACCAAGGAGACATGGTCAAATAGGGGGCACCAGAGTTCATGTCTCTTCAACAGTCTGGACTGTTTCTTTTCGGGGAGGGTGCTGTCTGTCATTGAAGCCTTCAGTGTTTTTCGTTCTCAGTTATGAATCTGCAGTCATTAATACCACTGCACAAGAAGCTTCCTTGCCCATTGCAGCTGGCAGCAGCCTCGATCATGGACTTCCACATGGTCTCCTGTGGCAGCTCAGACCACAGACATCTCCAGAGTCTCTGGAAGCAGCACAGAACATGGACCTCAACATGGTCTCCTGTGGCAGCATGGATCATGGACGCCAACATGGCCTCAGGCAGCTAGCTGCACAGTCCACTGACATCGACATGGTCTCCAGCAGCATCACCTGCCGCGGACATCACAAAGCCTCCGGGGGCAGCCCAGACCATGGAGGCTCAATCTAGAAAATGAGGCAGTCTTCGTCTGGGATATCTGTTGTTGCTCAGAGTCAGGGTGGCTGTGAGGTTGGGCAGCACCCTCAGGGGCTGTATCTGCGAGAGCTGAACCACCATACACCACCCTGCTGGCCCCGTTTTCCCTTTGTTGGCCCTTGTGGCACTCCCGGTACCTGCTACTTCTTAGCTCTTCTCTCTGCCAGCTCTGTTCCACCATCTTTCCTGTCTCTCTAGCGCACACTTATTAAAGTGGCATTGCAATCTGCCGTGTGACACACAGTATCTTATTTTGCCCAAACAGCTTTACATGCAAATACAGCATTAAAAACGAGCCATTCACGTGGCTCAAGGTTCTAAAGCACCATAAATACTGGACTACCTCTAAGACTCATCTCGGATGTCCTGTTGTTGCTCAGAGAGAGTGATCGTGCGACTGGGGCAGCGGTCCGGGGGTCAGGATCCGATAGTGCTCCAGGCTCCTGCATCCCTGTCCTCAGCAATGGCCAACCAGCCTGCTCCCTGGGCACGACCAGCGCAGTCCAGGGTCTCCTCCCACCAGCAAAGTGAGCGGGGTGAGTGGTGCCAACAGCAGCAGCAATGGCTCTATGCCTTGGGCCGGCCTGTGGGCCAATTGGCGGGCGACAAGGCAAGACTGGACCGCTGGGAGAGCAGAGGACCTACCCTACTTGGCAATGGTGTGCTCCTTTTCCAATCTTGGAAATTTTTACCACATGGGAAAGTCTAACTTGAAACCCCAAATTAAAAAGACTTTTGTTTGTTTGTTTGTTTGTTTTTTGAGACAAGATCTCTGTGTAGCCTTGGCTGTCCTGGACTTTGTAGACCAGGCTGGCCTCGAACTCACAGTGATCAGCCTGCCTCTGCCTCCCAACTGCTGGGATTAAAGGGCATGTGCCGCCATGCCCAGCGCTAAAAGGGCTTTTTATATGTACTAAATCTAAAATGTTTCTTGTATTTAATAAAGTATAATTCTGTTTTTGCAATTTTATCTATCTATCTATTGATCGATCGATCTATCATCTATATATTTTCTGATTACAAACTCTGCTGCCAGATCTTTTCTGGGCCTCAAATCTACAGTTTAGTTTCTCTTTCTTTCTTTCTTTCTTTCTTTCTTTTCTTTTTTTTTTTTTTTTTTTGGTTTCTTTGTGTAGCCTTGCCTGTCCTGGATCTCACTCTGTAGACCAGGCTGGCCTCAACTCTGCCTGCCTCTGCCTCCTGAGTGCTGGGATTAAAGGTGTACACTACCACTACCCAGCTCGCTTTCTTTCTTTCTTTTCTCCTCCTCCTCCTCTGTCTCTCTCTCTCTCTCTCTCTCTCTCTCTCTCTCTCTCTCTCTCTCTCTCTTCCTCCCTCCCTCTTTCTCTCAGTTTATCAAGACAGGGCTTCTCTGTGTTCTGACCTGGAATTCGCTATGTAGATCAGGCTGGACTTGAGCTCAGAGATCTGCTGCCTCTGCCTCTCAAGTGCTGGGATTAAGGGCGATAGTGGCACACACCTGTAATCCCAGCACTTGAGAGGCAGAGGCAGGGGGATCGCTGTGAGTTCAAGGCCAGCCTAGTCTACAAAATGAGTCTAGGACAGCCAGGGCTACACAGAGAAATCCTGTCTTGGGGGGTGGGAAGTGGGCCACCACTGCATGGATTAGTTTCTTTTTCTATGAAAGGGTCACAAATATTACCTCTGGGAAGATCTATTTGAAATTTGCAGTTTGCTTTATCAAACACCTTCCTGCTGAGGTTGACACCAGTTCAGCAAATGGATATTGGTGCATGGTTTTCTCTCCAACCTCCCCTTTCATACAGGCTGTCAGGTCTGTGTGTTCATCTCTTCCTCAATTTTATATCATGTTGTCATCAATCAATCTCTGGTGTAGCTGTCTAAGTGGCTTCCTGTTGCCCATTAGATCAAATTTGCTCTCTTGGGACCTGAATTTGAGAACCAAACACTTGTCTTCCACCACGAATATTTCTAATGCCTGAAGTGTTCTAGATGGCGTCAGGACTCTTGAAACTTTGCTGTGGTCTACTACTAACTGGATATGTGAGTCTGTTGTCTAGATTGCATGCTATGTCTGTATTGAATTATTCTGTCCAGTACGGCAGTTATTAGCCAGCTAGGGCACCTCTCCCTGGCCCATGCCACCCCTTGGCAGATGAATGAAGGGTGGCGCCAGCTCTTATCACCCAGCCACCAGGGCCAGCTCAACTGTGCTACCCAGGTGTGGTGCAGGGGCCACTCTCTCTAGTGCTGCAACCAGTTAGAGGTGGGGCCAGCTCTGCACAACCCTTGGATGTCAACAAGGTCCCAGGTGAAAGCCCAGACCAGGGACACACAGACGGCCTTTGGTGGTGATATGACCCATAGACACTGAACAGACCCCTGCTGCCACATAACCATAGACCCAGACATGACCCTCAGCAGTACAATGGGCCAGGTGGAAGTGCAGGCTGTTCACACCCAGGCTATCCCTCTCCATTTTTTTTTCTTTTTTTGTTTTTTGTTGTTTTTGTTTTGTTTTGTTTTTGAGACAGGGTTTCTCTGTGTAGCCTTGACTGTCCTGAACTGGCATTGTAGACCAGGCTGGCCTCAAACTCACAGCAATCCGCCTGCCTCTGCCTCCTGAGTACTGGGATTAAAGGTATGTACCACCACTGCCTGGCTCTACAATAAATCTTACACCATGAAAAAAAGTGCTAAAAATGTTGCTGCTTTTTGTCCAGTCCTGAAGTCAATGAGATGAGAGTATGACTGGAACAGAGGAGGGTTTAAACATTGTTAAAGCATTGACATGGCTCAGGAGGTTAAAGGGAAAGAACCAAATCTTGTAAGTTGTCCTCTGACCTCAATACATGTGATACCGCAAGTACACACACATACACACACACAATCTTTATTATGTATATAGGTGTTTTGCTTGCATTCCTAATGCCCAGACCAGAAGAAGGTGTCAGATCCCCTGGGACTGGAGGTATAGACACTTGTGAACCACCATGTGGGTGCTAGAAACTGAACTTGGGTTCTCTGGAAGAGGAGCCAGAGCTTTTAACTGCTGAGCTATCTCTCCAGTCCCGAAAGTTTAATTTTTAAAAAGCCCTGTCAGACTAAGAAAAATCAATATTAGTGTTAATGGTAAATACTTTAAATCCTTCTTGTAAGTCCACCTATAAACAAGAAGCTGGTGCTGCGATCATTTGACTCCCTAATTAACAACTGTTGGGTTCTGCCTTGTGCCCTCGCTGCCTTCAGTAGAGGAACTATTAGTCAGATAACCAATCTACACTACCCTTATGGCAACACCAGCTATCTTGAACACTCCAAAGATGCCTTGAGAAAAGTGCACAGTTGCAGCTGATTGCCCCAGCTCTTGAAGGTACAACCCAATTCAGGGCTGTATGAAGCAGTTTGTACTGGTTTCTGGCTATCACGAGTGTTAGTGAAATGTAAGTGAGCCTGTCACTACCTCTACCTACACCAGAGGTGCAGCACTTCTGGTGGCCTAGCAGCTTCTCTGAAGGCTGTGACTGCTCCTAAAGAAAAGGGGGGGAAAAATCTGTGATTGGGCCAAACACACATTTCCATACCTGTGACTAATGCAGACCCTTCTCTGGCCAAGTAATCAGCTGTTCAATCATGCAGGGAGGCGGCTGGGAAGACAGTCTCCCGTGCCTCCCCCTTGTGTCGCAACATTAAGCCTAATAGAAGGCTCTTGTCCCAGTGATTTTTTTTTTTTTTTTTTTTTGCCAACTTTCAGTGGTGTGGACTGAGTTGGTAACACAAAGAGACAGCAGAGATGGGGAGATGGAGGCGGGGGGGCTCTTGCAGTGGGAGCATAGAAAGCCTGGAAAGCAGCAAGCTGTTTGGTGGCTGAAGGAACAGCAGCAGAGTGGCCAGGAAAGGAGAGACAGAAGAAATACATGGCAAGAGAGGGCTGACCGATCAAAGTTTCTAACAACTGAAAAGAAAGAAACTACAGGTCCTGCTCCCCGACCCGCCCACCCAGTAGATCTTGAGCTTTTAATCCCCCTGCCTCTGCCTCCCACGTACTGGGATTACGCACATGGGCCACTATGCCCAGCTTGGCTGTTAAGCCTTTAAAGCTAAGGTTCTCAGGGACTGTGGGGCAAAAGCTACAACAGTAGCAGGTGTTAAGGGCTAAGGAATTACCTCCTCCTCCTCCTCCTCCTCCTCCTCCTCCTCTTCCTCCTTCTTAGTATTTTGAGACAGGGTTTCTCTGTGTTGCCTTGGCTGTCCTGGACTCACTTTGTAGAACAGGCTGGCCTCGGACTCACAGCGATCGGCCTGCCTCTGCCTCCCGAGTGCTAGAATTAAGGGTGTGCACCACCGCAACCAGCTGGAATTACCACTTCTTAGGTTTACACAAGAGGTGTGACCCTTGCAGAGCTAAGCGTCCAGATACTCAAGGCCTGTATAGAAACTGTTAACAACCACCCAGTTCTTCCTAGTTCTTCCAGCTGTCTGCTTGATGCCCTGGTGGTAGGCCCGTGAGCCCCAGCTGTCAGGAAGGGCAGCGGCAAGGTGGATCTTTGAATTCAAGGCCAGAGCGAGTTTCAAGCCAGGCAGGACTACACAGAGAAACTTTGTCTCAAAAACAAAACAATGCTGGGGCTGTGGTGGCGCACGCCTTTAATCCCAGCACTTGGGAGGCAGAGGCAGGTGGATCGCTGTGAGTTCGAGACCAGCCTGGTCCACAAAGTGAGTCCAGGACAGCCAAGGCTACACAGAGACTCTGTCTCGAAAAAACAAAACAAAACAAAACAAAACAAATAAATAAACCAAAAGAAGGACAACAAAAAGCGTTCCCACAGCAGCATTTGAAGACCTCCTTGCTAACCATGATTTCTATCTGGAGAGCAAAAGGATCCAAGCCAGTCCATAAGTAGCTTAAGTGTTGCAGACAATAGTAGTCTACTTGATTGAGTAACTACGTTTTAGCCACAGTGTTGCGTATGCTGTGATTGCAGCCTACCTCACTTGGTTGCCCCTACCCAGCTCCCTTACAATGTTTTGTTCTCCACAGCATTTGCAAGAACCGCCTATTTTGCTTAGTTATTCATGTTGTCTTCCTCCCACCACTAGAAGCAGACCTCACGCAGGTAGGGATTTGTTCATCTGGGCCAGAACCCTGTTTGGGATGTATCAAGTGTCAACGGGTTGTTTGAATTTACACACATCTCAGGTCGGAGCCTTAGCCTCCTCTCCCCAAAGAAAAACTGCCCCTAACTTGGTGAAAAACAAGGGTGGATGAGGAAAAAAACACCCCGTGCAAATCTAGAAACAAGACCTTAGGCCAGGATCACCAAGTCTAAGCCAGACAGGTGGTACCGCACATATTCAGCCCCTTTCAACCACCCCTTCCATTCTTTCCCCCGTTCCGGGCGGCTGGGACCGGAAGTATAGCCGCTTCCGCCCGACGTTGGGCGCCGGAGGGACGCGCGGAGATGACGCAGGTAGCACCGGAAGCCGCTCCCCTGTGAGGCTGCGGACCCAGAGCAGCGGCCGTAGGTCCAGGTCTGTATTCACGTTTTGCCGGGCCGGGGCTGGGCAGGAATCTCCGGCGCCTGCGGCGTTGCTGACCCGCCGCCTCGGCCTGTCTTCTCCCTCTCCCCGCAGGCGCCATGGCTGCGGAGCGGACCCGGCCGCTGCGACGCTCTGGCGGCCCGAGCGCGCCTAGTCGGTGTGAGCCCGGCGCGAGGTCCCGGGCCCCGGGGCGCTCGCTCAGGTCAGTGCCGCGCGGAACACGGCTCCGGGTGCAGGGGACCAAGGGAGTCACGAATAGGCTGAGAGACTCGGAGTTAATTTTAGAGACAAGAAAATTAGACCTAAGAATTCCTGTCTTCTGGTGCCTCGGTTTCCCTAGCTGCGAAATGACAACATTGATGCCTTCAGGCTATCAGTTTGATGAAAGATGATGAAATGTGGACAGGTGGTTTATAAAACGCAGAACGTTGTAGAGTGTGTAGGAAGGCACAACTGTACTTGTGGGTATGCCTTGAAAACAGGTGTGTATTTGGGATGCTGCTTTTAAGAAAAGGGAGAAACGACCGTGTTAACGCTACATTATAACAGTAACTGGCATTTATTGTTGTAAGCCAGATAGTGTGCCAGATACTGTGCAGAACGCTTTATCCTGTTTAATCCTTACAAGCTGTTGTAGGTAAAACAGTACCAGGTTACAGTTGACAAGTGAAGAAATTTGGCTTGAAGTACATGAAACGATTTGCCCATGATTACCTAACAAGTGAAATTTCAGAGCCTGTGTTTTCTAAACATTATTTGTATTCTTTCAGAGCTTTGGAAAAGTAGTCTCCAAACTAATGGCTTTTAGGCCAGAGGTGGTTGTGGACTCCAGTAGTCCCAGCACTGAGGCAGCTGACGCAGGAGAATTGTGAATTGGAGATCAGTCTGGCCTGCACTGCAAAAGCCTGTCTCAAGAAAGAAAAAGAAAAACAATTTTCTAAATCTCACAAGCAAAAAAAGATTTTTAAAATAGTGTATTCACATGGTTTTAAATACAAAAAGATGTTTTGCTAAAAGGGACCTCATCCCTTTTCTCTCTAGCTCTCTCTGGAAGCAACCCATTTAATCAGTTTCCTGACTATTCATAAAATATTTTTATGTGCACATAAGCCTTTGTGTGTGCACACATGCACACATTTCCAAAGCCTCTGCTTCTTTTTTTTCTGGCTGTGCTGGAACTCACTATGTACACCAGGCTATCCTCGAACTCACAAGAGATGTGCCTGCCTCTGCCTCTGAGTGCTGGGATTAAAGATGTACATCACCACTCGGTGCTTTTTAACTGGGTGTACTTTGTAGGAAAGGGGAGGCAAGGAGATAACTTTTCCAAAAATTTAAAAAATTATTTTTAGTGTGTGTATATATGTAGGACGTTAGAGGGGGCATATACATGCTACCGTGTGTGTGTGTGTGTGTGTGTGTGTGTGTGTGTGTGTGTGTTTATGGAGTCAGTTCTCTTCTTCCAACTTTATGTGGGTTTTGGGCATCCAACTCAGGTCATCAGTTTTGCAGCAAACACTTTTCACCCACTGAGCCATCTCAAAGGCTGCGAGTTTTGATTCCTTACCTGTGCGGTTATACAGAGTAGAAAGAGGAGGAGCATATTCAAACTTTGCACCCACAATGCCTTGCCTGTAAAAAGATGCAGGAGTGGAAACGTTGGCTTTAGGAAGATGGAGGCTGGGCAAGATTGAGCCGCTGTGCCCTGTGTGACTCCGGGAGAGCCACCCCACCTCTGGAGCCATAGAGTCTCTGTTATTTAGGGCAGTAGTCCTTATATTTTCTATGACCCGTGCTAAGATCAGGTGTGATATTTGCAGGCACTGCTTTAGTCATTAGGACCAACATAAATATGATAATTGTTTAGAAGCAGAAACCAAACTCATGTTCCCGTCTCCCAGTTTAGGAATATTTCCCCTCAGAGCTTTGCGATTGTTTCTGCTAAGGGCTGGAAAGCAAGTTAAATGTTTGCACTGGGGAAGGTGAGGGGGCAAGACAGAAAGGGGTATGTCTAGAGAAAAGAGAACCCAGGACATTCAAGTCATATCCCTGTCTCTGCTTCGTTTCTGATTCTCACATTGCCAAGTCAGGATCGCTTCTGTTTGTAAATCCAAAGCTTAGACATTAGTTGAGCATTCCCACAATCACACAGGAAGTGGCTGAATCAGCTTTCTAAAAAATTGACTGGTCTAGCTCTTTTATGTATCCCAGCTTGCCTCTGTGTCCAGCTGTCCTGTCCTTCACACTAATGGGAAACAGCACTGTAGAGTTGGCTATTCCATTGTTAGAAGGAGTGCTCTTATGATTTAGCGCCTCCTCCTTTTGAACTGAATTCCTACTTCCTGAGCCTCCCTTGGTGTGCTGCCAGCACATGGTATTCCTAGACACTCGATGAACAAGTTCAGCTGAGCTCTGTGCCTTTAAGAAAGTCCCCTCCAAAATTAGTTGATTCTTTTAGAAAAGTAAAACTTGGTGGGCTTTAGTAGTATGCTTGGCATAGTGAAATGATCTTAGACAGGCTCTGTGTGGCACACACCTGTCATTCTGGCACTCAGGAGGCAGGGGCAGGAGGATACCGAGTCTGAGGACATCTCAAGCTAAATAATAACCTTAGCAAAAAAGCAAGTGAAGAGAGCATGTCCAGTAGCTCGGGTGCCCGCCTCACTGTCTTGTGAATAGTCATCTTAAAAGCAGGGTTTCTGGATGTGTTACAGACGGGCATGCTACGGTTCAGGCAGAAGAGGCTGGTTGTTATGATGGTTGGTGGAGTTATGTGAACTGCTTATTCTTTTAGCAGGTAGACCAGGTCTTTCATAATATTTCATATTAGTATGTCCTTTAGCCCCAAACCCTGGACTTTGAATATTATCTTCAGAAACCCAGGCTGTTAGGTAGAGATGATGTGATTGAAACATTTGGTTGCTTCTATTACTATACTGCTTTTTATCTGAAATGTTCTTGGCAAACTAGATACTAGGAACTTGGATTTTACTCCATTTACACAAACAAAGTTGAAAGATGAGATTTGACTAACATGTCAGGAAAGAAGTTTATTTCTTTCCAGATTGAACTTTTTTTTTTTTTAATTAGATGACAATCCTGTAAGTAATGAAAAGGAAAAAAAACCAATCACCACCAAAAAAGTCATGGAACTGTCTGAATATAATAAAAATCAAACTTTAGTTCTCATGAAACCATTACCCAGTATCAACATCTAGCAACACAGAGCAAATCTTTTAATTGGTATTTTTTCTCTTTCCATCAGTTTAATCTTTATTATTACCATTACTACTGTTATTATTTTTCAAGACAGAGTTTCTCAGTATAGCCCTGGCTGTCCTGGAACTCTCTGTAGTCCAAGCCTCAAGCCCATAGAGATCCACCTGCCCTTGCCTCTCCAATTCTGTGATTAAAGGTGTGTGTGCCACCATCCCCAGCTGTTAATCTTCATTATATAAAGAATAAGTTGATACCTTGATGCTAATATAAGGTACTTTAAAATTCCTTTGTCCCATTTAGCCCTGGAATATTTATTACTTTCCCAAAAGGTAAAAATGGTGTAATCAGGTAGACATAGTATCTGCAGATATTATTACCAAGTTAATTTTTTTTTTTTTCTTTTTCTTTTTTGAGATAGGGTCTCTCTGTCCTGGACTCGCTTTGTAAGACCAGGCTAGCTTCGAACTCACAGAAATCTGCCTGCTTCTGCCTCCTGAGTGCTGGGAAAACAGGCATGCACCACCACACCCAGCTCCAGGTTAAATTCTTAGGAGAGACAGGAGTGCTTTTTCTTCCTCCTTCTCCTCCCCCTCTTTCAATGGCTTTTACAGTCTAGGTTAGGCTGAACTAACTACATAGCCAAAGCTGGCCTTGAACCTTCAATCCTCCCAACTTCAGCTTATGGGTGCTGGGATTATAGGTGTGGCAGCTGCTATACCGATCTTGAGCGCACAGGCCTCTATGCTGTTCTGCTGCTTCACTGGCTTTGTGACACAGGCAATTTACTTAGTGAACTTCTTGGCACTGAAGTGAAAATGACATGAGTTTTTTGGAGCATCCAGATGATGATTTTTTGCTTTGTATATTTGAAATGTGTTGCTATATTGCCCAGGTTGGTCTCCAACTTGTGATCCTCTTAGGGGAGATTCTGAGAGGCCAGGATTGTGGGCACATTGCACAGTGCCAGCATTGTGGGGATTATTAATTTGCTTTATCTTGTAGGCTGCAAGGACCCTCATGGTGCTCTAGGGAACACAGTTGAGAGTTATCACTAGCTTATGTGAGGCTTATAAAGACAAACTGTGCACAGCCTGTAGTAGCCCGTGTTCTAACAGGCAGTCCTGAAAGGGAGATGGCCAGCAGAATGCCTGCTGCACACCGCTCATCCCACGCCTGCTTTTCTTTCTTCTTCACATCTGTTTGCTTCAGCATCTGTTCATCATCTCTGCGGTACGGGTTGGCAGGTCAGGTTGTGTCTAGCAGAGGTCACAGTTTCAGTTATTTGCCTTGAGTGTGTTACATCCTAGTGCTAGTCTTGTGATTATTTCCCAAGTAGAGTGTTTAGTAAGGAAGCAGTTTTGTAATGGTTTGGATGGAATGTAGATGAGAACACACTCTTTATGAATGAATGTTCTACCGATCTTTTTGGTGACAATGCATGTGGCATGTGTTAGAACTTACGTCACATACTGACATAAGTTCCTCTGACACATTTATATATCATGATTTGTTAAAGTATGTTTTCTTAGATACATTTTCTTTTGTGTGCATGAAAGCTTTCAGATATAGTTTATTAACTGTAAAGTAACTAAGCATAAAATTATAATGCCAATTTTTACACTAATTTTTAATACTTCATTTATTACCAGTCTTGCTTGAACAATCTTTTTGAACAGAACTAATACAATATTTTGATGTGCCACAGGTAAATATTTCCATAACCTTATGGAGAGAAAGGACTTTGAAACATGGCTTGATAACATTTCTGTTACATTTCTTTCTCTGACGGACTTGCAGAAAAATGAAACTCTGGATCACCTGATTAGTCTGAGTGGGGCGGTCCAGCTCAGGCACCTCTCCAATAACCTGGAGACTCTCCTCAAGCGGGACTTCCTCAAACTCCTTCCCCTGGAGCTCAGTTTTTATTTGTTAAAATGGCTTGATCCTCAGACTTTACTCACATGCTGCCTAGTCTCTAAGCAGTGGAATAAGGTGATAAGTGCCTGTACAGAGGTGTGGCAGACTGCATGTAAAAATTTGGGCTGGCAGATAGATGATTCTGTTCAGGACGCATTGCACTGGAAGAAGGTTTACTTGAAGGCTATTCTGAGGATGAAGCAATTGGAGGACCATGAAGCCTTTGAGACCTCGTCATTAATTGGACATAGTGCCAGAGTGTATGCACTTTACTACAAAGATGGACTTCTCTGTACAGGTAAGGGACCTGGGAAGGCTGCGGGGGAGGGAAGCAATGGTCCTTTTCTTTAATAACTTACAAGGATTAATCCTTTTAAGATCCCCTTGAGCTTTCTTGAATCCCCCCTAAAACAACAACAAAAAACCTTGAGAAGAGCAAGTGTTGGCTATACAGGATATTTGTAATGGCATTTCCTCTGAGTAGATGTCCTGGCTCCTCTTCTCTCTGGAAGAGTCATTTCTTTAAGAATGTATGAGAAGGAGGCAGAGGCAGGTGGATCTCTATGAGTTCGAGGCCAGCCTGGTCTACAAAGCGAGTCTAGGACAGCCAAGGCTACACAGAGAAACTCTGTCTCAAAAAACAAAAACAAAACAAAAAAGAATGTAGAGAGAAAAGCTTTAGATATTCTCTTAAGTATATTATGAATCAGAAAACTATAAGGTATACTTCTTGTTTCTTATTTTATCATTAAAAAAAAATTTTTATTCTGCTGGGCGTGGTGGCGCACGCCTTTAATCCCAGCACTCTGGAGGCAGAAGCAAGAGTATCACTGTGAGTTCAAGGCCAACCTGGTCTACAAAGCGAGTCCAGGACAGCCAAGGCTAACATAGAGAGACCCTGTCTCGAAAAAACAAAAAAAACAACAACAAAAATTTTTTATTTTACACTAGGTGGTAATGACACTCACCTTTAATCCCAGTGCTCAGGAGGCAGAGGCAGGCAGATCTCTGAGTGTGAGGCCAGCCTGGTCTATAGAATGAGTTCCAGAACAGCCAGGGCTACACAGAAAAACCAAAACCCAAATCACTTTAGGTCTAGCAAGAACATTTTGGATGAATTATTTAACCTGTTTGTTTCCTTGCCTTTAAAATAATGGGAAGGGACAAAGTCCTACCTTGCTCTAAAATCCTGTTATCCTAAGAATTGGATATTGAAAGTTTGGACATGGAAACAAAGACAGCTGGATGATTTTGTTTTGTTTTGAACTTTTTATTGATTCTTTGTGAGTTTCACATCATGCCCTCCCCATCCCCTCATCCTTGTAAAGTCCCCCTAGCCCCAGAAAGAAAATAAAATGCACATACACATACACCAAAGCATAGAAAACATTTTGCCATGGGAGCTTAGTATGCCACTCTGTCCACACACCTTCACTTGTGAATGTTCACTGCAGTGGGTATTGGTCTGGTTCGAGGTCTCTGGCTTCTGTGACACCACTGATACTGGATCTTCACCAGACTCCTCCTGGTTATCCTGTTGCCCTGTGTCGTGGCAATACTGCAGCTTTAGGTCAGCAGGACTAGTGCTTTCACATGCTCCAACGGTTCACAGATGATGTAGTTTTGGGCGTGGGCCAACTCAAAGCCCTGGATCTGGGCCTGAGTGCTAGCTTGGCTGGCCACCTGCTGGCTATCTCGCATCTGCACCACTAGGGTGAGCTCTCCAGCACTGCTCTGGCTAGGCTACCCAATACCTCCATCAGCAGGAGGCAGCATCAGCTCTCCCATTCTCATGCCCTCAAGGCCGGCTCCCCAGCACCCACACCTACGCACACCTCCAGAACTACCTTCACTGTGCTGCCCAGTCGAGGCTCAGGGCCGACTCTCCCAAGTGCTGCCAGTTCTCCCACTCTCACACCCTTGGGGCTAACTCACATGTGCTTTCCCATCAGGGCCAGCTCCACTGTGTTGCCCAGGTGAGGTACATGCCCACTCTCCCAAGTACTGCAGCCATCAAGGGACAGGGACAGCTCTCCTCACTGTCTCAGGTGACGCGGGGCAAGGAGGTAGAGGGCATCACCCCCGCACACAAGCTACCCCCTCCACCAGCTTTCCCATCAGCCTTTCCCATCAGGGCCAGCTCCACTGGACTGCCCAGGTAAGGTGCAGGGCTCACTCTCCCAACAGCTGCTAGCAAGCTGGATGTTTTTTGTTTTTGGAGACAGGGTCTCTGTGTGTTAGTCTTGGCTGTCCTGGACTCCCTTTATAGACCAGGCTGGCCTTGAACTCATAGCAATCCACCTGCCTCTACCTCCCGAGTGCTGGGATGAAAGGCGTGGCTAAGCTTTCAATGACTGTGTGACATGCTGTTCTGTACAGAGTAATCTACCATAGCAGTGCTTTCAGTTTTAAATGAGTTTATTAAGTCTATGGCAAGCAACAGGTTAGAGAATAAGCAGCAAGCAGTAGAACAAAGCAACAGATAGTTAACACCATCAGATTGAACACTTCAGACACCTAACAGAGAGGAACAGCCTGCCTGGGAAAGCAAGCACAAGATAACACTTAACAAAGAGCAGGCTTACAAACTTCCAGCAGAAATCACCAGGAAAAGCCCCGAGACAGCCAGCCGACTTTCCCAATTAAAAGAATCCTGTAGAGTGGGACTTCTGAGTGAATAGTGGCAGATGACATCATCAAATTGGGTGCTAACTTAGCATCCCTGAAAAACTGACTAGGGAAGTTCAGCCAGTCATTTGTATTCCCAGTTGAGTTTTCTTTCATTGGACACACTTCCCTGGCTGAACTTCTGCTTTTCCATTCCCCCTACAGGGTTTTCTTGTTTTGGTTTTGTTGTTGTTTGTTCTTAAGTTTTTCCAGAGTTTCTCTGTGTGGCCTTAGCTGTCCTGGACTTCCTTTGTAGACCAGGCTAGCCTTGAACTCCTGCCTCAGACTCCCTGAGTACTGGGATTACAGAGATGTGCCACTAGGCACTTTTATATTATGTGATAAACAATAGTAACTTTGGTTGGAAATAACTTACCTACTAGCTATTCTGAAAGACACAGTGTTTTAAACACCCTTAGCTGCTTGCTGGTGTTTTTGTTTTGTTTTGTTTTGTTTTAAATAATGCTTTTTTTTTTTTTTTTAATAATGCTTTTTTTTTAAAAGATGTATTTACTTATTATTATGTATACAGTGCTCTGCTTGCATGTACTCCTGCAAGCCAGAAGAGGGCACCCTATCACATTACAGATGGTTATGAGCCACCATGTGGTTGCTGGCAATTGAACTCATGACCTTTGGAAGAGCAGGCGGCGCTCTTAACCACTGAGCCATCTCTCCAGCCCTTGCTGGTGTTTTTTGTTTGGTTGTTTTTGTTTTGTTTCTCCTCCTCCTCCTCCTCTTCCTTCATCCTTCTTCTTCCCCTTCTTTCCCAGGGGGTTAACTTATTCTTGGACAAGATGCCTTGGAGGATACTTGAAATGTCTTCACAGTTGCCTCTAGCTTTCTTTTGGGGAGGTTTCTTTTGTTTATTGCTTGTTTGCTTTAAAAAGATTTATTTATTATGTATACAGTGCTCTGCCTGCATGTTTGCCTGCACTCCAGAAGAGGGCATTATACATCATAGATGGCTGTGAGCCACCACGTGGTTGCTGGGAATTGAACTCCGGACCTCTGAAAGACCAGTCAGTGCTCTTAACCTATGCGCTATCTCTCTAGCCCCTGCTTTTTTTGTTGTTGTTTTGCTTTGTTTTTAGAGACAGGGTCTCTCTGTGTAGCCTTGGCTGTCCTTGACTCACTTTGTAGACCAGGCTGGCCTTGAACTCACAGCTATCTGCCTGCCTCTGCCTCCCAAGTGCTGGGATTAAAGGTGTGCGCCACCACTGCCCAGCGACTGCTTTGGTTTTTTTAAAGATAGTATTTCTCTGTGTAACAACCCTGGCTGTCCTGGAACTCATTCTGTAGACCAGGCTGGCCTTCAACTCAGAGAGAATCACCAGGACAGCCAGAGCTGTTACACAAAGAAACCCTGTCTCAAAAGAGGGGTGGGGGTGGGGGGAGGGAAACAAATTTCAGTTTTCACTGTGGGGAAATTATGAAATCCTGATTTTGGCAGTAAATTTATGGAGACTCAGATTAGCACCTTGAGAAAGCAGTCAGAGGGTGAAGGCTAACAACTGGCCCGGTGTGCAGAGTGGTAACTCTGCCTATTAGGCAGTTTATTTCTGAGATGATCAGAGAGGAACCTAGTGTTCTTTGTGACAGTCAATAGCTACTTATTTATGAAGTGTCTGCTATTCAAAACAATGTGGGAGCACACATGAGAGAAGCAGGGCAGTTCTTTGCTCAGAGGGTAAACATGCTCTATCAGGAAGATGACTTAATATAGGTGAAAGTCTCCCTGAGGACCGTGCCAAGGCACAGTCCTTGCCTTTCCAGAGTGCAGCTGCTGCAGCACTGCAGTGCATCATCACCATGTGGGATTCAGGTGTGGGCGGCTAAATCTGACTTTACAAGAGAAGTCTCTAGATTTTTTTGTGAAATGTGCTGATTATTTTTTCAGTAGTCATCTTTATCTAAATGTTGAAATACTGTACGTAAGTAATGTACAGCCTATGAGCTCTGCTGTAACCTCTGGACTGAGTGAGGAAAAGGAGAGCTGTAACAGTGCTAGTAAGAGGGCGTGTGACTGAGGGTGCAGCTCAGTAGAACACTAGCCTTGTATGAGCACAGTTTTAGTTTGATGCCCCAGCTCTACCCCCACCAAAAAAGAAAAGGTAGTTAATTAAGTTTTGTGGGGAAACTTTATTTCTCAGAGGAACAAATAATTCCTATATTAGGGAAAAGTTTGATTTTATACAAAGTGTTTATTGGATGGTGCCATTCACTGTTGCTCATGTGCTTTCTCCAGAAGGAACATCATCTTGTTGACCTTGCTTTCCTGCTGCCTGCAGACTGACAGGACAATGCAGAAGCCAGCACCCAGGGGTGCTGTTTGCACATGGCTAGAGACCATGTGATTCTCTAGTATCTAACATGGGCATCTCACATCTGTGAAGTAGGCAGTGGGCTTGACTTCTCAAGGCCTCCTAGCAGGAAAATCAGACCCCTCCACAAAATGCTTGGTTTCAGAATTTTTTTCTGGAACCTTTTGGTGAATTTCTGTGACCCCATAATTCTTGCATTCTGCAGCCCTGCAAAGCCAACTCCATGTAGACAGTGCTTGCAAGTTCTACCTCTGGTCCCCATCTGCCATAGCTGTTGTGACCTCTCTATGTATTGCTGAATAAACCTAGGAGTTATTTTTCTGGTTTGGAACTCTTCAGTGGCCTGTTTAGTTTGAGTTCTCCTTTTTCCAAAAGTAAGGTTTTCACGTTAAAATATCTGGCAGAACCATTATGAGTGCCTTGCAAAGTGGAAGACAATTCTGCTGTGCATTGCCCTACATATTAAAGGGTATATAGCACTCTTTGCCCTCACCTTCTGAGTCATCTTGCCAGCTCCATCCTTATCATTAAAGTGAGTTAAAACTTGAAAAAAAAATTCTTTTTTAAGCTATAAAATCTTTTCCTCAAACACACCAAAGTTTGGCTTAAAAGAAGAACTGGAGCATAGTTGAGGAGCAGCTGTGCCCAAGCCTGAGGCATGTTATGGGACACCTGCCAGGCTATGAAGCACAGCTATAATCCCAGGAGACTTCATCTGAAACATTGTATGTCCTTGCATTTGCTGTGGGGTTGTGGTTTCCCACTAGTGACTGTGTGAGTGATATTGTGTATTTACATGTCAGAATAAGGGCCATGAGAGGAGGAGGGGGGCTCCTGCCTGTGGTAGCCATCTTACACTCCCATGTTAACTGAATGAAATTACCAGTTCAACACTGACAGCAGATCAGAAGGACCTCCATCTTTTTGTGCTCTGCTGTGTTGCACAGGAGCCATGGCCTCTGTTGGGTTCCTGAACTTGTCTAGATTGAGGTATGAAATGGGAAATACCAGAATTAAAAGACTTGGAAAATAAAAGAACAAACAGTGTCACGTTAATACTTTATTTGTTATATGTTGAAGTATTAATACTTTTTGACAAATTGAATTAAACAAAATACATTTTTCATTTTTCTAAGTAACTATTGGAAGACAAATTCTATATGGTCTCTATTGGGTACAATGTTGCTGACCTCTGGTTCTCAAGAGTGTTAGTGATGATGGAGATTTGCCTGACACCCTTTCTAAGATTATAGGGCTGTGGTCCACAACTCCAGGCTAGAATGCTTTAGCTTCCTGTTTGTATGAGATTTGTCTTTGTTTCTTTCTTTTGTGATTTGGGGTAGAACTGGTAACGCTGCACCAGCATTCCACCACTGAGCAGTGCCCTCAGTGCTCTCTGTGTTCCAATAAAGATCCTTTGGTGATCCTCAAAGTCTCCCATGTCCATCACAACCATCAGCAAACCCGAGAGAAAATGGAGATCTAAACAGCTCCACATGGAAATCTTGCCCATAGTCCCTGGCAAGTAATGGTTATTTAAGCCATCCTCTGAGACACTGGCTCTTGATTAAAGGTGAACTCCGACCCCCTTTTCCCCCACCAACAGGGTTTCTCTGTGTAGCCTTGGCTGTCCTGGAACTTGCTCTGTAGACTAGGCTGGCCTTGAAATTCCAGATGCACCTGCCTCTGCCTCCCAAGTGCTGGGATTAAAGGTGCATGCCACCACTGCCCTGTTGGAATTTTTTTATGTGTATGAGTTCTGCCTGTATCTATATCTATATGTTTTGTGCCCTCAGAAGCCAGATGGGTGTCAAATCCCCTCAAACTAGAGTTGTAAATGGTTGTGCCCCACCATGTGGGCACTGGGAATTGAACCCAGACCAAAATAGTATTTGCTCTGAACCTTGGAACCATCTCTCCAGCCGCTAAGGGAGAATTCTTATGTCTGGTATTTAATATTTGGGACTCCAAGATAAATAAAAGCTCCTGAATTACCACCATCATTAGTGTAACCTTTTCATCAGAGGCCATGCTGTGACCTACATCCTTGGGGCTGGGAACCCTGAAGAAAGAACAGATGCACATACAATGAGACTGGGATCAGGTGGAGTTCTGACGGGCAGGGTTACTCAGGTGACTGTTAACAGCTGGGAGGAAGAAGCTGTACTATTTAGGCTCTGCAGACATTGATCAGTCTGTCTGTAAAGAGTCATACTCATTCCCAAGGAAACCTTTGCTGTCCCTTTTAGCCTGGCCCGAATGCCTAATGGTTTTGCCAATTCACTCTCGGCCAATTGGTCTTGGAGTCATCAACAGGCCTTGATCATGTCAAAATACACATCCATTTAGGCCCTCACACACTCAGGGCCTCCTCCATTCCCTTATCCTTACTATCCATTGAGGTTCCTTTTGACATCTTTCAAGGAGGCTCAAGAAATTACTTAAGTTATCCAATGACCTGAGGCTAAACTTTATCCTTAACTCTTAGAATGCATTGTGCTTTCCTAGTTAGCATTCCTTGTAACTTGGGACTGTGGGGTAGTGAGTGGAGAAGCACGCAAGTGTAAGACAAACCTAATCAAATCTGAAAGTCCTTAATAGCCAGAGACTTATGAACTGTTTCAAGTGGAGGCATGAAGGGATATTTTAATATCCATCTATAACCCAGAAGATAAAGGGAAAACAACAAGCTTGGGTTCTGTCCTGGTAAATCTAATGCCACTTTGAGGCCCAGCAAGTCACATTATCCTGTCTGTGGTTTGGCTTTCTTAGCCTTAAAGTGGAGGTACTACAGAGGGAACTATGGAGAGCCTCTTGGGGTAATGAGTACTACAGAGAGAACTACGGAGAGCCTCTTGGGGTAATGCGTTTCCTTCTTCGAGGCATCTAGGTCATACTAACCTTCCTGGTTTTTCTCTTCAAGGGTCAGATGACTTGTCTGCAAAGCTGTGGGATGTAAGCACAGGACAGTGTGTTTACGGCATCCAGACCCACACTTGTGCAGCTGTCAAGTTCGATGAACAGAAGCTTGTGACAGGCTCCTTTGACAACACCGTGGCCTGCTGGGAATGGAGTTCTGGAGCCAGGACCCAACACTTCCGGGGGCACACGGGAGCTGGTGTGTTCTGCTTTTTCAAGGGTCTTTGCAATTACTTTAGCCATGCCTCTTAAGACTAAGAGTTAAACATTTTATTTTAGGTTTTTTTCTTTTTTCCTTTTTTTAAAAACTTGCTTTAACCTGCCATTTTCTCTTCTTAACCATTGCAGCTATTTCCCTGCATTTCAGTTACTTATACTTGGAACCTTTTCCATAGTTTTACTTTTCCTTGGCCTTTGAAGCACTCTTTTGTGTGCCTGTATTCTGGAAGAAGTAGCTGTCCTCTCTCAGTTCATTTCCCTTGCTGCACTGTCGTATTTGTTTTTAGTGGATTCCATACTGTCACACTTAGACATTCGGACATTTATAGATTTAGAGCTAGAAAACCGCTGGGCAGAAGGTAGTTCATGGATTGTATGACCTTCAGAGTACACACAGTTAGTGCCTGGCTACTAAGTGAATAAAACAAGCAGCACCCTGGGGTAACATGAAAGAAATCTCAATTGTAAAGTGTTAAAGTAACTTTTATTTTCCTTGTTCAATTGTCTGGGAGGCTTCATGTCTCCTCCCGCTAACCTAGACCTAGTCCTGGAAGCTTCTAACCTCCATACAATCTAATCTAGGCCTAGAATGTTTTCAGCCTCTGCTTAATAAGCTCATTCACTCTTTCTTGTTCTTTCTGAGCTCTAGGCTGGCTGGTTCAACTCAGCTTTTCTGACTTAAAACTCTTCTCCCAAAAAGCCGGGCGTGGTGGCGCATGCCTTTAATCCCAGCACTCGGGAGGCAGAGGCAGGCGGATCGCTGTGAGTTCGAGGCCAGCCTGGTCTACAAAGCGAGTCCAGGACAGCCAAGGCTACACAGAGAAACCCTGTCTCAAAAAACCAAAAAAAAAAAAAAAACTCTTCTCCCAGCTGACTTATTTAATCTCACTTCTCTCTTGGCCCAGAATTGCTCTGCTTGGCCTCAAACTAACTCAGCAATCTGCTCTAACCTTCTGGCTTCTTCTTATTTTCTGGTCTGTTCCATCTCTACAACCCATCTCTCTATTACTGTCCTGGTAAAACTACCTCTTAAGTAGCTTCCCTTTCCTCTCCTTTCTCAGGAGAGAACAGGCACATCCTATTCTATCAAATCTTATCTGGTTTATCACCTTTTCTGCTGCCCAATTAGGCTTCATTTTTTTTTTTTTCTTTTCCTTTTTCTTTTTCTTTTTCAGGGTTTCTCTGTGTAGCCTTGGCTGTCCTGGACTCACTTTGTAGACCAGGCTGGCCTCGAACTCACAGCGATCCACCTGCCTCTGCCTCCCAAGTGCTGGGATTAAAGGTGTGCGCCACCACCGCCCGGCTAGACATCATTTTCAAACACAGGTGTTTCCTTTTACAAACTAACTTTACCTTCATTGTTTGGGATTAAAGATACCATCACCCCTGGATCTAAGCTTTTCTTGACCTGATATGTGCTCTATACCAGGCTGGCCTTGAACTCAGATCTGTTTGCCTCTCTCCTGGATTGAAGGTGTATTTGTGTTCCAGCCGGATCACACAGATCACACAGACCCAGAAGATCTTTGGATGTGATCTTTTGCCAGAACAACCATGTTCTGAATTAACATTCCTCTACATTCGTATTTATGAGCCTATCTTACGTTCCTTAAGTTCCTTATGTTGTGCTTAGTATTCTTTTAAACTTAACTCTTTTATTAAAACCACTTCCTCACACAATCAAACTCATTTATTTATTTTTAGTCTGCTCTTACTTGTTTAGAAATCTGTGGTTTGCCAGGCGGTCTCCAGAGTGAGTCCAGGACAGCCAAGGCTACACAGAGAGACCATGTCTCAAAAAAAAAAAAAAAAAAAAAAAAAAAACCGAAACAATAAAACCCAAAACTTGTTCCTCAGAGTTTCTAGAAGCATCTCTAGGTCCCCAATGTCCTTTTGAGTTTGGTAATATTTAAAAACATCCTGAATATCACTGAATATTAACTTATCCTGAACCTTGTTTTTCTCTTCCCTGGACTTTCTGGATCCTGGGTGCTATTCTGCAGCTTGTTTTGTTCTCATTTTTACCTTGCTATCAGGTCTTAAAAGGGTTGCCTCTGCTGGTGTTTTCCCATAAACTACATAAAGTGGGTGTGGTGTCAAGCAAGCAGCCTTAAAAACAGGATGCCTTCATTTCCATCACACTGAAGCCGACACCAATAGAAGGGAGCTTTCTCTGAGTTACCCTCTAAGATTTCTCTACCTTAGGATAAATAATAGTAATAAGAGTTTTGAAATAGGTTTTCTTTATATCATAAAATCGGTTTAGTAGCTCAATTACTGTGCTCTGGTTAGGAAGTTATGTATTTGGATGTCTAGGAGAATATATGCTACTGTTTTTACAAAGATCCATTGATAGTGAAGCATGTTTTAACTCTGATTGTGTTGTGTGCACTAGTGTTCAGTGTGGACTACAGTGATGAACTGGATATTCTGGTGAGTGGCTCTGCGGACTTCGCTGTGAAAGTATGGGCTTTATCTGCTGGGACATGCCTGAACACCCTCACTGGGCATACTGAATGGGTCACCAAGGTAGGAAGACAAAGGAATATCTTTGGTGTCAGGCTCCACACTGGTGGGAAATGGAGCATGGTAGACTTTGTGTACATTGCAGATGAATTGTAGCCAAATAGATGCTGTCACAGAGCATGGTGGTAAACAGTAGTGATCAGCAAGTAAAGGTCACTTACATAATCCCGCAGATTATCTGGAAGTAGTGATACATGTCTGTAACCCTGGCACTTAAAAGGCTGGCACAGAAATACCATGAGTACAAGGCCAGCCCTGGGCTACATAAAGATACCCTCTTTGATTCAGCACTATAATTCTCATTTTGGAAACTAACTGAACTGAGTGATGGTGATGCACGACTTCAATCCCAGCACTTGGGAGGCAGATGCATACGGGTCTTTGTGAGTTCAAGGCCAGCCTGGTCTACAGAGGGAGTTCCAGGGCAGTCAAGGCTACACAGAGAAACCCTGTCTCAAAACAAACAAACATTAAACAAAAAATAAGTGTTGCAAGTTAGGGGTATAACTCAATGGTAGACTGCTTACCTAGCATGAGGCTCTGGGTTTGATCTTCACAACTAAATGCAGCCCCCTGCACCCCCATACACATACACAACCCAACAGAAACGACTAAACAAAACCACTATAACCACCAACAAAACAGTGAAGTTTGCAAATGTGAGCTAGGGAAGAGCAGTGTGGAGCTGAGTGGTTCTGTGATCTAACTCAGCACCTCCTTGACAAACTATAGGGGAGCAAAGAAGAAAAATGAGGCTTTAACAGAATATTGTGATGTTTTCTTGTTTTCAAAACAGAATCACTGTTTCAAATGCAGTATTAGTGGCAGATATCTTATGCAGACATACTTTTCTTATGCTCATTATGCTGTTTTCCAAGAAGCTGGGAATGTAAGAGTAAACACAATAGGCCTTGGCCTGATATGATGCATTTTAAACTCATAGAAATAGTTATTAAGTAGCAATGTCACAAATAAGTCTGTTTAACTAAATTCTGCGAAGGAGAAGTATAGTGTAGTATCAGAAAGTCTAGGAACTAATTAGGAGACGCTTTCTGAGAAGGGCAAACAAGGTGACTAAACGATCATTCCAGACAGTGTGATCCACGTACATGTGCTCAGGGCTCGGAAAGCATCTGTGCAGCTGTGCTACAGAGGGGAGAGCTGGCTTTGTACATGAGCTAGTGGTCAGAGTAATGTTAGATACTAGAAGTGTATTGGGAAAACTACTGGCAGTTACGGTTTAGGGTCTGCTATGATTTATGTATGAGAAACACTAGTTAAGTGTGGAAAACTGGCAACGAGAAACACTGACAGACACAAGATGCCCAGTTAGGCTTAGATTTGGGTGGCAATGCATGATGGATCTGTTTTTTTTTGTTGTTTTTTTTTTTTTTTTCCTCTCTTTGGTTTTTTGAGACAGGGTTTCTCTGTGTAATAGCCCTGGCTGTCCTGGAATCTTTTTGTAGGCCATGTTGGCCTTGAACTCACAGAGATCCACCTGCCTCTGCCTCTGCCTCCCAAGCACTGGGATTAAAGGCATGCGATACCACGCCTGGCTCTGATGGATCTATTTTTAAGATAAAGCCACCTAAAGTTACTCATTCATATAGCTGTGGTGGCTCACGCCTTTAATCCCAGCACTCAGGAGGCAGAGGCAAGCGGAATGCTGTGAGTTCAAGACCAACCTTGTCTACAAAGTGAGCCTAGGACAGCCAGAGCTACACAGAGAGACTCTGTCTGGAAAAAAAAAAAAAAAAAAAAAAGGCCCTGGTATGGTGCTGCACACCCTTAATCCCAGCACTTAGGAGGCAGAGGCGGTTCTGTCTCAGAACCACCTCCCAACACTCCCCCCGCCCCTGCCCCTGCCCAAAAAAAAGAAAAAAGCAGATGACTCCCAGGTTTTAGGTTGGATGGGCAATCTAAAATTTTCTCTGAATATGTAAAAGTAAAGACAGGGTAATTTGTGAGAAGATAGGTAACTACTGGGCATGTTCACTTATTTAATAGAGACGTTGTATAGGCAGCTCTAGTAGATATGGGCTCAGAATTCTGCCTGTGATGTTCCTTCCTCCTCCTTTTATGACCTGAATTCCATCATCTATTATTAAATTCTTAAGCACATTAACCAAGATATTGGGGCAGCACTGAACAGAGGTGCCCGATGCTTGCCAGCAGGTCTGCCAGGTGTGGGTGCATATAGCTCAGGCCTCTGAGTGTACTGACTTAAAGGTTACTATGACGTAACAATACCAGATGACTCAGAGTGCTATGGAATTTTACCTTTTCCTGTTACTATGTTTGCACAGTTCTATTTGATTTTCACTGCATTTATATGAAGTAAGGTAATAGGCATAGTGACTCATATCGTACAAATGAGTAAACTGGAATGCAGCTTGGTGGGAGGCTCTGGGTTCAGTTCCCAGCACTAAATGACCACCAGCTGCCTGGTCTCTTCCAGGCCTGCATAGTTACCAGAGCTCTGAGACCAGGTATCAGATTCTTATCTGAGTCTGGTGTTTTCTCCTATATTGTACACACACTTAGAAACATTTTTCTGTTTCTTATTTATTTGTTAATTTTGAGTACTAGGTCTTTTTCGGTAGCCCTGGTTGACCTGGACTCACTATGCATGTCATGTTGGGATTGTTCTCACACAGATCTGCATGTTTTTGCCTTCCACATGCTGAAATTAAAGGCATGCACTGCCACACGTAGCTCCTTAAATTTAAGTCACACTGTGCATGTATATGTGTGTCTGTGTCTAATAACAGCAGTCATACATAATGAAGGGAATGCATTACTGGAGGTTAAACTGCGGCCTTGTACATGGTGGGCAAGTATTTCACCATGCTACATTCCAAGTCCACACCTTATGATTTAAAAAATTAGTGCTGATGTTAGTACTTCCAAACTAAAGATAAGATCACATGCTTCCACCTGGTGGTGATGGCACACGCCTGTAATCCCAGCACTCAGGACGCAGAGGTCTCTGAGTTAGAGCTAGCCTGATCTACAGAGTGAGTTCCAAAACAGCCAAGGCTACACAGAGAACCCCTGTCAAGAAAGAAAAAGAAAAACAAACAAGATCAAATGTCCCAACATCATTAAGATACAGCTAGCTTCAGAATCTGGTGGTAGTAAAACTGTTAGGAGTTAACCTAATAGAATTCCACGTTATTTTTCTTTTTTAAATTCCACATTATATATTCTATTATCAATAAAGCTCAGTTTCATATTATAATTTAAAAACAATTTAAAGTAGCAAAGGAACAAAGTGAAAGGGTCTCTGAATAATGGAGAATGCTTCTGCTTATAGGTGGTTTTGCAGAAGTGCAAAGTCAAGTCTCTCTTGCACAGCCCTGGAGACTACATCCTCTTAAGTGCGGACAAATACGAGATCAAGGTAAGTCTTCTCCCTCTGTAATTTATCTCATCAAAGAAAAATTAGCATATAAGAACTAAAAAGGTAAACAAAAGGAACCGACTGTTGCCAGGGAGAGGTCTTAGTCCAAATCAACTCCCCCCCCCCCACAAGACAGCCTTGACTGTCCTGGAATTCACGCTATAGACCAGGCTGGCCTCCCAGAGATCCACCTGACTCTGCTTCCCCTTCAAGGCCTGTGTCACCACTTTCTGGCAGTTCAAGTTATCTTACACCCATTGGAGGTGGTTATGTCATACCTCTGTATGTTGGGCAGTTTCTGTAATTTGTAAATGAACTAAGTCCAGGAGGCTAGTGAGAGTCAGTACCTGGATTTTGATTTCCAGCATCCATTAAAAAGGCTAGGAATGGTGGCACACACCTGTAATCCCAGTGCTGGGGAAGCAGAGATAAGATTCCTGGGACTTGCCGTCCAGCAGTGCAGCCAAATTGATGAGCTGCAGATTCTGTGAGAGACCCCCATCTCAGAAAATAGACTGATTGAGGAAAACTCCCAACATCAACCGCAGGTTTCCACATGAACTCATACCGGTATACAAACACTGGCATATACACATACAAAAGAGAAAGCACAGAAAATTGTTTTTCACGTGTTCTTACTGAGTTTTGGGTTTTCTTTGTTTTTGTTTTTTAATGTTGAGAGGGCTCAACCATGTAGCTCATACTGACCTCAAATTTATAATCCTCCTGCCTCAGCATGCTAAGTACTAAGACTTTTCTTTTTTGGTTTTTCAGGGCAGGGTTTCTCTGTGTAGCCTTGGTTGTCCTGGACTCACTCTGTAGATCAGGTTGGCCTCAAACTCACAGCAATCCACCCACCTCTGCCTCCCAAGTGCTGTGATTAAAGGCGTGCGCTCTTAAAGTTCATGCTTCCTACCTTCCTCAGTTCTAAGATCTAAACTATAAAAAAGAAATGTTAACAGTTTGCCAAGAATTTACAAGACACTCGTGTTTCTGTGCTTTTGACAATTATATTTTAATTGAAATCTTAAGCCATATTTGTGGTGGGCATTATCTTCATTCAAAAAGGTTATTTTATCTAAAATCACATAGAATCCAGACTTAAGCCTGTGAGTCTTGGTATGTATTTCCTTTGTGTCTGTTAGCAGGTGCCACTTTTTTTTTTCTTCAAGCCGCACTGTATATAAGCCCTAGCTTTTCTTTTCTTTTTTTTTTCTGACAGGGTTTCTCTGTAGCCTTGGCTGTTCTGGAACTCACTCTGTAGAGCAGGCTGGCCTTGAACTCATAGAGATCCACCTGCCTCTACCTCCCAAGTGCTGGGATTAAAGGCGTGTGCCACTACTGCCCAGCTAAGTTTTTCTTTAGTATAATCATCTTCCTTTTTTTTTTTTTTTTAAGATTTGGCCAATTGGAAGAGAAATCAACTGTAAGTGCTTAAAGACATTGTCTGTCTCTGAGGATAGAAGTATCTGTTTGCAGCCAAGACTTCATTTTGATGGAAAGTACATTGTCTGTAGTTCAGCCCTTGGTCTGTACCAGTGGGACTTCGCCAGTTATGATATTCTCAGGTAATGTTTCCTTGGGCCGGCTATGTGCTCTGTCTTTGAAAGTCTGTACAGTTCAGTAGTGTAAAGAAAAGACTGACTATCTGAGTGTGCAGTCAGTGTCTTCTTTTGGAAAGTACTGCATCAATTAACAACAGCTCTCAGGCAAATGTTTTAGAGCCGCGTGAGGGTCATATGCTGAACCCTGAAGATCAAGTTCTCATCCCTCCTTTACTCGGAATCATGATCTGATCATGATCCTCCCTTTCTGGATTCAAAATCTATTTTCTGGTAAATGAGAGGCATAGAAGAGAAGACCTTTCCAACCTCCTTTAGGTCTATTTTTGGGGCAGGGGGATCAGGGGTTCAAGACAGAGTGTCTCTGTGTAGCCCTGGCTGTCCTGGAACTAGCTCTTTAGACCAGGCTGGCCTTGGATTTAGGAATACACCTGTCTTTACCTCCCAAATGCTGGGATTAAAGGCATGAACCGCCATGCCCAGTCTAGTCTAATATTTTAAGTTCTACTTCATTGTCAGTTGCACTTCTGCATTGCTGTCTGCTCCTGACTCCCAGAGGAGTCTAGTCAATAAGTGGCCTTCAGTTGACTACTGACCAAACTATGGTTCATTTCCCTCTGAAGAAATTTTATGTAAGAGTTTCAATGCTAATTTTGTGTCCCACTGAATACTGCTGACCCCTTCCTAGGAACTGGAGTTTATGTTGGCATGCTTGAATGTAGTCTCTCGTACTGCACACGTATTAACAATTCAGTTAGTGCTCCACAGCACTGAGCATTGCTGTTGTTGTTTATATATACAAATGCATTCAGAGTCAGCCTTCTATGGGAGCTGATTACACTCATAGGACTTTGATGAGCTTCATCATCACTCTGGTCTCAGCTACAGCTTCATTTGTGTCTGAGTCATAGGATAATTAATTAGGTTTCAGATATGTTAGAATCATTCATAGATTGTGCTTTGAGAAAAAGGTCAAAAGCAGCCTAAAAATGAGTCATGGCACAAGCCCTATATTCCACATCTCCTCCTTGTCCAGCATTCATCCAGCCACAGCTATATTATTCAGTAGGCACAGTGTACTAGGAAACCAGGGGCATTAAAAGTGAGGAAAGAAACTTTGAAAAGAACCCAAGCCAGTGTTGTGGACACTGTAGTCTCAGCACTTGGCAGGTGTGGGCTGGAGAATCTGGAGTTCAGAGCCATTCTTAAGCTACATAGTTTAAAAAGTTGAAGGTAAACTATGTGAATTCGTATGTCAAGAAACACAGAAGCAATGAGGTAGCAGAGGGGGTAAAAGTCTTACTATCAAACCTGACCACACGAGTTTAATTTCTAGAACCCAAAAGGTGGAGGGAGAAAACTGACTTGTACAAGTTGTTATGACGGGTGGGGGTGGGGTGTGTACCGTTAACTGTAAGAGAAGCCACATCCTTTTCAGCTGAATTTTGCTTTTATTTGAGCTGTACTTCTGGGGAAGGCTGTAAAGGTAAGGTGGACAGCGGGGTCATTGTTTCAGTGCTTCCTGCCCAGAACAGCGTCTCTAAGGAGTCCTAGAATGATGTTTTAGAGCTTGGACATACGAACTAATAGTGAACCTGCATGATTGTTTGCTGATAAAGTTTAAAGTTAAAAGGAACAATTTTATCTCTGTTTTTTCCACCTCCTAACACAAATAAAGGAAACCATTTTGAAATTCTAGCACAAATCTTGAAGCTAACTAAAACAACAAAATACCCACAAAATACAGAGCACAGATGGCAACAAGGTGTGCACTTTAACTGAAGAGTCCCTGTGTCTGGAACAGGAAGGGTTACTCAGTCCAGGACCCAGACAGCCAGTAGGCCTTTTGTCTCTTGGTTTTTAGGACAGGGCTTCTCTATGTAGCCTTGGCATTTTTGGAACTCACACTGTATACCAGGATGGCCTCAACTCAGATTTTCCTGACTCCCCCTCCTGAGTGCTAGGTTTAAAGGTGTGCGCCACCAGGGCCCAGGACTAGGAAGGATTTCTGTTTTTACTTCTGAAGTGCCTGTCAAGTTCAGTATTCTATTCTGCCACATTGTATTTTAATCTTGGAATTCAACTCTTCAGCTTTTGAAACAACCTAGTTTCCATTGAACCTAGTTCTTTTGTTTTCTAAAACTTGTAATGTCAGGCTTTCTCTACATACTCTGCTGACAGTAATAATGTGTTGTTTCCCTGCCCCTGACATCCTGTTTTGTTTCCTTCTAGCTCAGTAGTTCTCAATCTTCCTGGTTTTTGTGACCCTTTAATACAGTTCTTCTCATGCTATGGTGACCCCAACCATAAAATTATTTTCATTGCTACTTCATAACAGAAATTGTAATGTGAATATCTGCATTTTCTGATGTAAATCAATGCCCACCAGGGGTTACAACCCACAGGTTGAGAACCACTGCTCTAGCTAATATTGTTTTGCTGTTCTTACTTGTCCTGGTTACCAGCCATCCCCATTCTAGTTGGCCTCTTTCTTGGACATAAGCCTGTTGCTGCTGTCCTGGTTAACACCTAAACTAACCTCCCAACCAAAGGAGCCTAAGGCGGCTGTTGTAGGGAAGTGTTGTAGACCCCACCTCAGCTCTTTTCCTGGTAACAAATCACCGGACTTTTCTTGTCAGTCCTGTGCTTGACACATGGATGCTGCTTTGATTGTTCATTGTTTTCTTTTTTCATTGGTGCTGCTAATGCATTGGGTCTCCCTTTCTGTGCCTTTGTCATCGATATCTGGAAACTGCCACTCTGTGAAATCTGACTGCTTTTCTGAATTAGCCAGTTGTTTCTAAAAATTTATGAATCCATTGTTAATATATATTTACAAATTATTGGAAATTTCTAGTATCTCCAGCCAGTAGTATTTCTAGAGAAAAAGCCTTTTGCTTGCAGCATGAGAGACTTGGTAATACTTGGTTCTTGATTTTAGATTTGTTCTAGACTTCAGGATGTCCCTGATGATGAATCAGGCTTTTGTATCTACTAGTAGGAACTACCTCTTGCATTCTAGTTTTCACTGGTAATTGACAGATTGTGAATCCTTGCCTAATGTCTTAAAAATAAGAATGCAAATGATTGAATAAAATGACTTTTAAAATAAGAATGTTAAGCTGGAGAGATGGCTCAGTGGTTAAGAGCACTGTCTGCTCTTCCAGAGGTCCTGAGTTCAATTCCCAGCAACCACATGGTGGCTCACAACCATCTATACTGTGATCTGATGCCCTCTTCTGGTGTGTACGTGTACATGTAGATAAAGCACTCGTTTACATTAAATAAATAAATAAATCCTTACGGGGTGGCAAATGTGCGCCACTCCATGGGACCTTTGATGTGGCTTTCAAGGATTGAACTTGAGTCATGTGACTTACATGGCCTCTTTAACAATCCACAGCTGGGCCGGGCATGGTGGCACCCGCCTTTATTCCCAGCACTTAGGAGGCAGAGGCAGATTGCTATGAGTTTGAGGCCAGCCTAGTCTACAATGCAAGTCCAGGACAGCCAAGGCTACACAGAGAAACCCTGTCTTGAAAAACCAAAAGGAGGGAGGAAAAAAAAAATTGCTAAGTTATCTGTAGGCTCCTTTCAGACCTGGATGGATACTTTGTGTCTTTACAAAGTGATCAAACCCCTGCTTTTTGTAAGTGGGGTGATCTTTGTCCTCACAGTTTCCTTTTTAATCAGACATTCTTACTGACTCTAAATTTGTTTGGGAGTTTTAAGTGTCTAAAGCCTTCTGCCTCATGACTCCAACCTCCCCTTCTTGTAGGGTCATCAGGACGCCTGAGGCGGCGAGTCTGGCCTTGCTGGGCTTTGGCGATGTCTTCGCCCTGCTGTTTGACAGCCACTACCTATATATCATGGACTTGAGGACAGAGCGCCTAATCAGCCGCTGGCCTCTGCCAGAGTACAGGAAGTCAAAGAGAGGCTCCAGCTTCCTGGCAGGCGAAGCCTCCTGGCTGAATGGACTAGACGGGCACAATGACTCGGGCTTAGTTTTCGCCACCAGCATGCCTGACCACAGTATTCACCTGGTCTTGTGGAAGGAGCACGGCTGAAACCAGGAGCTACCACCGCTGACTGACTTTGGGTGCCAGGGCTGCGGGTTTTGGGTGCAACGTCTGTGGCAGCCAACTGCATGAACCAAAGTTCTCACCTAAAGGTATCATCACGCAGTGCACAATCATTTATCTGTTTGCCAGGGCTGGGCGGGGAGGGCTTGTCTTACTGACACACACGGCAGCATGCTAATGGGGCACACCATTGACTTCATTTGTACTTAGTTATGTTGGTCAGTATAAGAGGTTGCATTTTTGGATTTATCTTTCTGAGTGGAATTGAGTAAAGAAAGTTAAATGATTCACTAATCTGCTAATTGGTTGCCCATAAAATCACATGGACTGTGTTATTAAAGCTTTTTCCCGTAGCCTTTGTTTGAAATTGGACCAAAGGTATTATGATGTTGTTCCAGCATGCTTTCTCATGTGGGGCTTGGATTTACAAGAGCCATTGTTAAAACACCACTGAACCCTGTGACATGTATTAACTTTCTACTAGGTACCATTCTACAAGGTGCAAATCTGAGTTGGCTAATTGACTGTTTGACTTGTTGTAACCATTATTCTTGTCAGAGGCAGGGTTGGCCATATAAGATGTAAGTTTTCTGAGGCTTTAGTTTACATGTGAAAAACTGGTCCCCAACTGGCTGGTGACACAGAGGTGACCTGGGATGAGAAGAGGCCTGAGCTAGAAGATTGGTGACTGGCCTTACTTCACTCGTGTGCTTTCTCTGGCCCTAGTTTCCTCAATGTGTGACCAGGTAAGATTCCTCCCAGTCTTAAATACACACATAAGTACATACATGTACACATCTATTTTGAGATAGAAAATATACTAGATACTGACAACAAATTAATCTGTTGAAACTATTTCCAAGACAGAAAATTAATTCCTTATTAGACCCCACCCACCCACCTACCCACCCAATTTTTTGGTTAACTACTAAGAAAGACTTCTAGCCAGGCAGTGGTGGCACACACTTTAATCCCAGCACTCAGGAGGCAGAGGCAGGTAGGTCTCTGTGAATTGGAGGCCAGCCTGGTCTACAGAGTGAGTCCAGGACAGCCAAGGCTATACAGAGAAACCCTGTCTTTAAAAAATTTTTAAAGAAAAACCTCTAAGTGACTCAGTGGTTAGGAGCACACACTGCTCTTGCAGAGGACCTGAATTCTATTCCCAGCCGCCATGTGAGGCTGTTTATAATTGCTTGTAACTGAAGCTCCACAGGGATGTAACACCAATAGCCTCTGAGGGTGTCTCCACATATCCCACACTGAGAACAGTGGATGTGAGTTCAAAGCCAGCCTAGTCTATAGAGTGAGTTCCCAGGACAGCTTGGGTTACACAGAGAAACCCTGTTTCAATAAACCTAAAATAAAATGCAAAGCACACAAAAGGAGCTAGAGTGGCTCCTGTTAAAAGAGCGTATTACTCCTGCATAAGACTCAGGTTCACTTCCCAGCACCCCATCAGGCAGCTCATACCACCTATAAACCTGATTCTAGGGGGTAGCATGCCCTCTGCCTCTGCCAGCACCAGCACACACTTGGTGCAAATAAATTCACACAGGTACACATACATATACATAAATAACAAATCTTTTTAAAAATTCAATCCTCACACCACAATAAAATAAACAAATGACAGGAGAGTCAGAGGTTCAAGGCCAGCATGGCCAAAAATGAAAAACATGCCTGTGAGATTGCTCAACAATTAAGTCTGTGCAGAGGACCCCATCTGGTGGCTCACAACTGCCTGTAACCCAGCTCCAGGGTGACCTGTGCCTCTGACACCCACAAACACTAATTAAATCTTATTTATTTGATTTTTAAAAAGAAAGAAAAGAAAACACGGAGCATAGCTATTGGGAAGTAGAAGAAAAAAGATCAGAAATTCAGGTCATTTTCAGGTACATAGTGGTTAAGATTTATTTCTATTTTAACGTGTGTGACTGCTTTGCCTGCGCACCCGTCTGTGAAGCACACGTGTGCCTGGTGCCTACAGGGCCAGAGGAGGCATCAGAGCCCTTAGAACCGGTGTTACAGCAGGTTACAAACCGCGATGTCCTTGATGGGACAGAACTTCCAAGTCCTCTGGAAGAGCAGCCAGTGCTCTTAACCACTGAGACATCTCTCCAGCCCAGCGAGAACTAGCTTATGATCCCATCTCAGAAAGAAAATAAAAACAAAATTACCAGGCAGAAAGAAGAGACAGTGGCTGAGCATGAATACCAACCATGTAATATATACAAGGCAGATGCTGTCACTCTTATCACACATGGTCTTACACATTTTGCATACTTTGTTGACTGATTTAAATATCAACTTCATGTTCCAAATGTGAGAGAAAAACACACACAGAGCAAAACCTTCCCAAGAGAAATATAATTAACCAACAAAAATGTAAACTTTTCTTGAAAAAAATTAGTTTTTAGCCCATAGCTTAAAACTATTATTTAAAAAAAAAAAAAAAAAAAAAAGCCAAGCGTGGTGGCGCACACCTTTAATCCCAGCACTCGGGAGGCAGAAGCACGTGGATCTCTGAGCTTGAGGCCAGCCTGGTTTACAAACCGAGTCCAGGACAGCCAAGGCTACACAGAGAAACCCCGTCTCAAAAAACCAAAACCCAACACCCCCAAAAAAACAAGAACAAAAGAAATGCAAATGATGGAGAGTTTATGAACTTACTACATAATAAATCAAAGTTAATGGAATAAAATATTCACTAGCTCCCCCTCAGGAACAGTCATAGGGGAGGGGAATAATGGGAAAATGGGGGGGGGGAGGAATGGGAGGATACAAGGGATGGGATAAACATTGAGATGTAACAAGAATAAATTAATAAAAAATAAAGAAAGAAAGAAAGAAAAAAAAATATTCACTAGCTACTATCAGATAAACACCAATAGGACCTAAACACTAGCTTTAACAGAAGCAAATGCATTAGGGCAGTGTTGTATCAACGGCTTACTCCCTTTATATTCAATTCCTTACACACTCATTTTGTCTCTTTTTTTGGCAGGGGGAGGCATTTTGGTTTGGTTAGGGGTCTCCCCCTCTCTCCTCCCGAGTCTGGGTTTCTCTGTGTAACAGCTCTGGCTGTCCTGGACTCTTCGTAGACCAGGCTGGCCTCGAACTCACATTGATCCGCCTGCCTCAGCTTTCCTAATGCTGGGATTTAAGGCGTGTGCTACCTCTGCCTGGCTCCTTTAACAATAATACTAACTTGAATTTAGTGAGACCTCCTTAGGAAAACCAAGAAAATGACACCTTGAGTTATGGGGGTATACCTCAGATGTCATTAAAAAATTTTTTTTAAATTTCTTGATAAGCGACTGCTTATTCACTTAAATACCTCCACAACGTGCTAAGAAATGGGATCCACATCCGAGTTATCTGAAGAAAAGCATCACTCCTAAGAAGCAGTTTGGGGGAGTGAGTGAAGTAGAGGAGACTTGACATTCTCTCCCCACAACTGTCACACCGATCCCGCCCACCGGCTTCCCACCTCTGGGGGCTTAAACACACCGCGGCCGCAGGCAGCGGCTCCCGTCACCGCTGCGGAGAGGACCCCATCCCGCGAGCACCGAGGGAGTTAGTCTTAGGGCAAAGATGCTACGGCTCGGAGTCCTGTGGGGGCCAGGAGGTCGCGACATCTCCCGGAATCTCCCCGAAGCGAGCCGGGAGAGCACTTGGGGATTCGGGCTCCCCTGCTCGGCGTCACACCGCGGGGCGCCCTCCGCCGTGCTGGGACGGGGCGCCCGGTAGGGGTCCGGCAGCGGGAGAAGGGCGGGCCGACGGACGCCCCACAGCCGGAAGGGGCTTGCCTCGCAAGCTGGACGGCCTCCGGCCCGGCTCACCTTCAGGTCGTTCTCGGGAAGGTACTTGCACTGCCGCGCTATCTCCACGTACTTATCCAGGTCCAGCGGCGCCATTTTAGAAAAAGCAAGCCGCGGCGGCGTCAGCTATAGTAGCGAAGGCAGCGGCGGAGGCCGAAGCCGGAACCCTCCTTACGTCACGTCCGGCCCGTGAGAGGCGTCTGCGTAGCGACGCCAAAACCAGACCCGCTTCTTTTCCGCTCCCCGACATGCCCCGCGGCGGAACTCTAGGGCAACGGGTCTTCCAAAGAACCCGGCGATCCGGCTGATGAAACCTGCTGGGACCCGTATCTTCTCTGCCGCGGGGAGTGATGGGATTTGTAGTTTTAATGAAATGATTCTCCTCTCCGACACTTGCAACAAACTTTACCTCTTAAAAACCAGAGGAGGCTTTTTCTAGGAATGACCACGAAGTGGGTAACTAGGTATTCCCTGGCTCTCACACCTACCTCTGTCAGCGTATTAAGTTAAAGTTAGGGTTACTGTTACTGTCTTTCCAGGGCTAGTGAAGACCTGGCCTTAGACGTTTAAAACAGTTTTAATACTGTCAATTCTCTGGCTTGGAAGACAAGAAACAAATGTTAAAGCATTTCATATGCCAATCTGTACAAATACTGGCACTTTTTTTTCTCCTGTTCAATTCTTATAAAACTGATAGGAATGCAAAGCTTGCGTGCGTTACTTGCCCCAAATCTCAAAGGAAACAAAAAAGGTAGAGCCAGCTACCGACTTAAGTGAACGAGGGGATAGGAAGGGTTTTGTTTGTTTGAAGTGCGGATTTGTTTTGTTTTGTTTTTTTACTTTGTTTTTGTCGTATCCCAGTATCGAGAACAGTTCTTGACACCTAAAATAGCTTTTTAAAAAAAAACATTTTAAAAAATGGCTTATTTATTATGTATACAACATTCTGCCTGCGTGTGTGCCAGAAGAGGGCACCAGATCCTACTATAGAGGGTTGTGAGGCACCATGTGGTTGCTGGGAATTGAACTCAGGACCTCTGGAAGAGCAAACAGTGCTGCTTTTAACCTCTGAGCAATCTCTCCAGCCCAACACCTAATATAGCTTTAGCATTGGTTCATTATTTAACAAGTGTATGTTGAATAGCAACTAAGTAGAGATACACTTGTAGGCAGTTAGAATAACCAGTGACGCCAGTGGCTGAAGATGAGAAGAAAAAAAAGGAAAATGTCGATTTATTTTTCTTTTGATATCCTGGGCAACTATTGTAAGATTTTAAACAGGTGCAAAATGATCAAATGTATTTGGATTTTTCGTTTATTGTTTTGGTTGGTTTTGTTTGAGCCATTTTAAAAACAGAATTCAAACATTCCTTTGAGAATTCAGCAATGTGAATTGTTCCTACAATGTAAACTATCCGATATTCCAATTTTCTTCTTAATATGCCCCCCCAGCCTGGCATCTCGAGGAAATCTTAGCCAAAACACCGAGGGCACAATAAAGCATTCTGGATAGCAATCGATGTCTGCTGGCACATAGCAGAGCCAGCCTGGCCCTTGTTCTCTTTCCAGAAGGAAAGCAGAGTGGCGCCCCAAACTCGTCTTTGGCAGTCAGTGGGAGCTTTCTAGTAATTGCAGGAAGTCACAAGGACTCCCCTTGTCTCAAAATTGAAATCCAAGTTTTCCTTTTACTTGCACTAGTAAATTCTCTCAACAGCTGTCTTCTTGGATTGCTATACCCCCATTCCATATGTGAATAGACTGGGGCTCAGAGAGGGGAACAGACTTGTCAGGTGTCAGAGCTCCCCGTTGAGTGCTGGAGCTTGTGTTTGAAGCCAAGTTTGTCTGCCCTCTCCTAGTAAGGTACCGCAGCTCTGCTGTTTCTAGTCTGCTTTGCGTTCTGAGGGTAGTCAGTGAGCAGAAGAGTATGGTACTCTGATCACACACAGGCACATAGGTGAGCCATCTTTGTTTTAGGAAAGTCACGGAGCACCTATAGCTGGGACACAGATCAGGGCTGATGCAGATGAAGCTGTCAACAGAAAAATAATCATGGCCTTTACAGAGGACCAGCTCGGGGCCTCCACAGATACCCGACCACAGCCCCTACGGAAATCTTAGGATTTCTGGGTTGCAGAGAGAAGACACCAAAGTATTAATAACTTCCCCCAAAACTGTTTATTCAGCCAGGCGGTGGTGGCGCACGCCTTTAATCCCAGCACTCGGGAGGCAGAGGCGGGCGGATCGCTGTGAGTTCGAGGCCAGCCTGGTCTACAAAGCGAGTCCAGGACAGTCAAGGCCACACAGAGAAACCCTGTCTTGAAAAACCAAAACAAACAAACAAACAAGAAACCTGTTTATTTCTCACCCTTTACAATAGGACCTCCTAGCTGTCCTTGTTTAATCTCTCTGCTCAGCCTGTAAGAGTAACCACAAACAGCAATTACGGAAATAAAGTGCTTTAGGCGTCACAGCTGGAACCAGCCTAAAGCCTGCCCAGGCAAAGCTTGGCATCCTGGAGCGCAGCCGGAGCTGAATTCAAGGTCAGCCTGGCTGACTTGGGTTCCAGGCCACCCTTCCCCTTCAGAAGTCACTACTAACGACTGCTGTGTGACAAACTCCGTCAGCCCTTTAAGGGCTGAACAAGGAATTGGGGTCAACGAACGGATATCAACCCATAGGCAGAGTTCCAGGCCCCCCTGACCAGTTTAGATCGGCCGCTGCAAGAGAGACGCTGAGCGGTTGGCCTGGACACGCTTCCGGCTTGGGGAAGGGGGCGGGCTCCTAAGACCCGCCCCATGGGTGGAGCCACATCCAGGACAAACCCCGGGCTGCGGTAGGTAATTGGTGCTGGCCTATGATCTCCGGGCTCCCCCATCTGGAAGAGAGCGGACCCCTTCCCTTAAAGCCGTGGGGTCTGAGCACGGTATCCCGGGCAGTGTTCCTGGTCTCCGGCCGGCCACATTAGCAGAAAATAGGCAGCCATTTCTCCCTGACCCTGACTTCTTTCACGCGGAGATGTGGCCCGGAGAGGGGACCTAAAGGAGGTGGCTAGGAGAGTCCCCGCCATGCGGACCGGGCCCCTCTGAGCCCTTTCTGACCCTTGGTCAGTAGCCTAAACCGCAGGTGGGCCTCATCGGTGCATCTCTCCTTTAATCCCTTTTCTTCATTGGTTTGTCTTTCACTTCTGCTCACTGCGGGTCTACTGGTAAGTTATCAGAATGAATCAGAAGGCTAAGATTTTGGAATCTAGTCTAGATGGTTTTCTGTTATTATTTTGTGACAAGAGTCTCGCTATGTAGCGCGGGCCTCCACTAAACCTCAAGCCTCCCAAGTGCCAGGGTAGTGCACCGCCTTGCCTGACTACAGACTTTTAAATGGATAGTTACATTCAGGGGTCTGAGGGTGTAGTTCAGCCAGCAGAGTGCTTGCCTAGCGACAACTAAGCCTTGGGGGTTCGAGCCCCAATACTGCATAAAACCAGGTATGGTGGTATTTGCTTGTAATGTCAGCTTTTGGGAGGTGGAGGCAAGAGCAGCAGAAGTTCAAGGTCATCCTTGGCTACAAAATGAGTCAAGGCTAGCCTAGACTACCTGAGATCTTGGCTCTAAATAAGTAATAACTTAAACAAAAATAATTACATTTAGAATGATTTCTGTAACATGGTGGCTATAAATCCCTACTATCATATAGGGGTCCAAGCCCAACTTCTGCTGATTAAGCCTCCCTGCCAAGTGTGTGTGTGTGTGTGTGTGTGTGTGTGTGTGTGTGTGTGTGTGTGTTATGTGTATTGCTGATCCCTGAGGCGGGAGCAGTGACTTGAGAGACTGAAAAGGGAACATGTCTTTTGTTTGTTTGTTTGTTTGTTGTTTGTTTGTTTGTTTTTTGAGACAAGGTTTTTCTGTGTAGCCTTGGCTGCCCTGGATCTAGATCTGTAGACCAGGCTGGCCTGGAACTCACATTGATTCACCTGCCTCTGCCTCCCTGCCTCCCACTAAGGGAATTGGAATTAAGCCAGGGCCTTGCCCACGCTAAACACGCACTCTACCACAGAGCCACACCCAACTCCTTGACACTGGCTTTAAATATCAACTAGCAGTGTGCAGGTTGGCAGGAAGGAACGATGGGGAGGCAGTAATTACCACAGAGCGATTGCTAATGCTAATAAATCCCCAGTGGACAAGGCAGTGCAAGTTATGTAAGGGGTCCTCCGCTCAGTATTGCAGAGGAGGCCCCCCAAAAAGACACAGGCCATCCAGGATAGATGGACTTACACAGTGAGACAACAAAAAGATGTAGACCAGAAAGCTTGGTTTTCTGTGGCATGTTGAGACCACGATGTATCTCAGAATTCAGTATTAATCAGGTTCTTAGTTGTTCTATTATATGTACGTATGTATCTATATATATGTGTGTATATCTTTCTATTTGTTTGTTTGTTGTTTGTTGAGGCAGGATTAGCCCTGGATGTCCTGGAACTCACTATGTACACTAGGCTGGCATTGAAATCACATACTCACTTGCCTCTGTCTCACCAGTGCTGGGATTAAACCAGAGCCTGGCTCTTAAAATATATTTGTAATTCTTTTTTTTTTTTTTTTCAAGACGGGGTTTCTCTGTGTAGCTTTGACTGTCCTAGACTCAATTTGTAGACCAGGCTGGCCTCAAACTCACAGAGATGCGCCTGCCTCTGCCTCCCCGAGTGCTGGGATTACAGGCATGTGCCACTGAATCTGATTTTTTTTAAGGTTTATTTATTTATTATTATGTATACAGTGCTCTGCCTGAGGGCATCAGATCATTTTATAGATAGTTGTGAGCCACCATGTGGTTGCTAGGAAATTGAACTCAGGCCCTCTGGAAAAGCAAACAGTGCTCTTAATCTCTGAGCCATCTCTCCAGCCCCCCAATTTTAATCCAGTTTTTAAGTTAGCCTGCAGAACTGTGTGTTTCATTATGGCATTTGCATATATATGTAGCGTACACTGTTCTGATTTGTACCTCCTGCATTATTGCACTCTGTTTTGCCTGTGGGCTTTTTGTTTGGGTGGGGAAGGTACAGTTTTTGTTTGTTTTTGTTTTTTGAGACAGAGTTTCTCTGTGTAGCCCCAGCTGTCTTGGAACTCACTCTTTGGACCAGTCAGGCTTTGAACTTAGATTCCCCTGCCTCTGCCTCCCAAGTGCTGGGATTAAAGGCGTGAGCCACCACTGCCTGGCTAACCTGTTTTATCTGTAATAAGGATTTTTAAGACTTCTGACATTTGATACATTCTCATCCCTTATGAGACTCACATTAGCTGAAACACTTCAGTAGCTATGTTGTGTCAAGGACTGGAGTATAACTTGAGATCAACACTTCCCCGCCATGTGTAAGGCCCTGGGTATGGACCATATCATGGTCGGTGGGGGGGGGGCATGCTGATGGGGGGGGTTGAGGATAAGACACACACATACAGTACTGAAGCAGGATTGCCTGGGGTTGGAGGTCAGCCTGGGCTACTAGAGCTCTTGTTTCAGAAGAAGAAAGGATTCTACCGATTGGGATTTGTCAGTCCTTTCAACTTAGTGCGTTCAACCTCAAAAGGTTTGGTTTTTTTGTCTTTTTTGTTTGTTTGTTTGTTTCCTTCCCAGTTTTGGGGATCCAACGGGGCCCCTTGCTCATCCTCCCACTCTACCGCTGAGCGCCTACACATTCCAGTAAGAAAGGTTTGCGAGGGGTACAGCTGGATTTGTGGTGGGGTGGACGGATGCCTGAACACGGCCTTCCTCTCTCCTGCACAGGACATCATGAAGCAGCTGCCAGTCTTGGAGCCCGGAGACAAGCCCAGGAAAGCTACATGGTCTGTAAGCAACGATTCAAACACCCACAAGAACCTGAGTTTTTCTTTCATTTATATGTAGTTTACTGACACACTTGAGCGTCATTGCAAAGGGGCAGCAATGAAACTGTGCTAATTAGACTCAAACTGTCTGGGAAGGTCTTCAGAGGAAAGATGGGCGGGGGTGGGGGGGCAATAATTATCACAGAGCAGCTGTTAATTTTATTAAAATCTGTTTACCAGCAACCATAAAGCACTGGGCATCTGGCATCCTCGGCTCCCAACTCTTAGGTCCCTCCCCAGCTGTGACTTTAGGGAATTGAATTTGGATTATACCGGTCTCCGTGTTCGTTGGCTGTTTGTTAAACCCTTCATTTGACATCTCACACTGGCTAACAGTGACACCTGCTGTATAGGCTCCGAAAGTCCCTATGTAGTGATGCTAGAGGCAGAGCAAGCGATGGCGTATGACAAGCACTGAGGGACCAATAGAAGGCTGAGAGAGGTGCAGTGTTCCTTCCCACAGGTCTCCAGCTGAGCCTCCATGCCCACTTCCCAGGCTCTGCCTTGCTCCAGAGCCATCATCACACGTGAGCTCTAGGGTAAAGCCCTCTAGAGAAGTGGGAATGCAGCTTGGTTGCAGAGCTCTGCCTAGCATGTGCGATATCCCGAGTTCGATCCCCAGCGCTGAACATGTGATAAAGCAAGCACCTTAAATGAGAGCCTGCACAATCTGCTTGTACCTGTCTGTCCAACCTCAAATGTCTTTTCTTTTTCCTAAAGATTTATGTGTTTATTGCAGTTACTTCTTCTTTTGCTGTTTTGTTGTTTGAGACAGATTCTCATGTAGCCCAGGTTGGGTCCTAACTTTTAGAAATCCTCCTTTCTCAGCCTCCTAACTGCTGGCATTATAGGCATGGCCGCCAAGATGGCCTTGTTTTGTTTTGAGACAGGCAGTCTAGTATTCAGACAGTAATAGGGTCCCTTGAAGTTCAAGGCTAGCCTGGACAGTGGCGAAAGATTTTTTTTAAAGATTTATTTATTATTGATACAGTGTCCTACATGTACATCTACAGGCCACAAGAGGGCATCAGACTACATTATAGATGGTTGTGAGCCACCACGTGGTTGCTGGGAATTCAACTCAGGACCTCTGGAAGATCAGTCAGTGCTCTTAACCTCTGAGCCATCTCTCCAGCCCTTGGTTTTGGTTTTTCAAGACAAGATTTCTCTGTGTAGCCTTGGCTGTCTTGGACTCACTTTGTAGGCCAGGCTGGCCTCGAACTCACATCAAACTCCACCTGCCTCTGCCTCCTGAGTGCTGGGATTAAAGGTGTGAGCCACCACGCCCAGCAACAAAAAGAACTTTTATGGTCAAACTTTTCTTTGGCTGTGAAGGCAATGAAAGATATCCACGTGACCTTTAAATGCTACACAAATCCACATGTCAGAACAGATCTGAAGGGGGGGGGGCGGATCCTGAAATCACTGATAGTGACAGAGATGGGTGTCCCGTAGAAACCACCAGGACAGAGGGAGTGAGGGAGTGAATCCGAAAAGCAAACACAGACTGAGGGAATGGGATTCCTAGGGTACTGGGAGGCTGGAATCAGAGAGAGAAGGAAGCAGCTGCCAGAAGGTGAGAACACCACCCAGAGCAGATTCCAGATTCTGGAAAAGATGCAGGAAACAGGGAGGCGTCAGGAGTGCCAACCAGAGAGGTCAGATGAGACAGGACCCAGAGAACCGTCTGGAAATAGTCCTATTCACTGTGTGCCCTAGCACACCTGGAATCCCACGCTTTTTGGGGGCGGGGGAGGCGCAGCAGGAGTATCGGGAGCTTAAGGTCTTCCTGGGCTGCCTGGAGCTGCAAGGCCAGCCCAGACTTTATGAGACCCTGTCTCAAACTACATTTTTGTTTTGAAAGCTTGAAATGCTTTGTTGTTGTTGTTGTTAAGAACCAAAATAAATGTAGCGCGGTGGGGACTGGGGGGGGGGCATGGGGGGGGCGATCCCTGGTCCTGCATTTCAGCTTGGGTTCCATTTGGTTGAGGTTTCCAAGCCCAGAAAGGCTCTTAATGGATTTTATACAATCCTTATGGGGCTTAATCCATGCATTCTGGAGAATTTTCTCCACAGGGAGGCATCATTGGCTGTTGACCAGGGCCTTGGCACCATGGGTGTCCCTGTGAATAAGATGATCCCCTAGCTACTAGCTATTAGCTAAGCCACTGCTTGCACCCTTGCAAGCTCTGCTTAAGTCTTCACCGCTCCCTTTGGAAGTGAGAAGCCTTGCTTCCTAATAGAGCAAACTGAGCTTCAGGAAGGTCAAGTGACTCCCAAATGCCTCACATCTAGAAAGTGCTGGAGCTCACACGTGGGCCAGGTCCATCTGACTCCACCCGCCACACTCATAACGCCCCGATGGTGCCAAGGCACAGCAGTGTACATCGCTGATCTCTGTTCCCCTGTGTGCCACAGAGCCCCGTGTGAGTTAAAAGTCCAGACAAAACTGAAAAGCCGGCAGACACTGGGCAAAGGGAAACAGTTAGTCAGGATTGTGGCACTCTCTCTCTGCTGGATATACCTTAGAAAGCAGGAGAGAGCCAGTGAGACAGCTTAGCAGCTGAAGCCACTTGCCCAGTAAGCCTGGTTCAGCCTCTGGAACCCACAGAAAGGTGGAAGGAGAGAACCAATTGTACATATTTCCTCTAACCTCCGCATTTGCACTGTGGCAAATACACGTACTCACATACATGAGTCATAATTAAAATGTAAATCATTGGTATGTGTGCCACGCCTTTCATCCTGGTGACTGTTTTGTGAGGGACGGAAGAGTCTTCCCATACAGGCCTCCTGAACACATCTTCCCTTTGGCAGGTACACTTTGAGTCGCCCTGGAGACAGACCCTGCCCTCGAGTTGGCCACAGCTGCTCATATTTCCACCCAGTTGGTGATGCGAAGAGAGGAAAAGTCTTTATCGTAGGGGGAGCGAATCCAAACCAAAGCTTCTCAGATGTACACAGCATGGATTTGGGTAAGATCAATGCTGCAGGGTGTTCCTAAAGAGGCCAGCTCTTCTGGCTGTGGTGGTGAACATCTTTGGTACCAGCCCTGGGGAGGCAGAGGCAAGATAGTCCTGGAAGCCTGGTCTATATAGATGTTCCAGGCCAGGAAAACACAGACCCTGTCCAAAACTACTACTACTACTACTAATAATAATAGTAATAATAATAATACCAACTCAGACCAGACAACAGAGTTTTCCTCTTAAAGAGAGGAATATCAGCCCAGCATGGTGGCCCATGCCTTTAATCCCAAGACTCAGGAGGCAGAGACAGGCTGATCTCTTGAGTTCGAGGCCAGCCTGGTCTATAGAGTTCCAGAACAGCCAGGGCTGTTTCAAAGAGAACCCCTGTCTCACAAAAAGAAGAAAAAAATAGAGAAACATCTTTATTGGTCCCTAAGGTCTCAGCTGACCCTTAGCACACGCCCACCTGTTCAGCACATCCTTAATTTGGGGAAGAGTCTGTATTGAGCCCTGGAAATTCAGAAATTGGTTATTTGTTAACAGTTCTAGGGGGCATCAATGGCCCTCATTTCTCCTTCTGTCCACCTTCAAATTCATCATCAGGTCTTGCTTTTATCTGCCTCCCACTGTGTTTGTCCCTTCCCATGACCACAGGTCACGCCACTGCCGTCTTCCGGCTAGACTTGGAATCAGGTTCACTCTGGTCTACCTTGCATCCATGTTGGCTCAGTGCACAATGCATGCACATTCCATCCCTTCCCAGGAAGTGTTGCGTTTTGGTCCAGGCGGGGGTGTTACTTTGTTTTGAAGCAGCCTCATGTAGCTCAGGCTGGACTTGAACTCATGGAGAGGCTGAGCATGACCTTGAACTTGTGATCCTCCCAAGGACATCTCTGTGCTCCTTCACCTGGTCTAGGCAATGCTGTTGATCAAGCCCTGGGCTCCTCGTATGTGAGGCCAGTGCTCTCTCAGCTGAGCTCCTTCCTCATCCTCTCTTTCCCTGCTCTCCCACACGCCACATTCACTGCACTGAATATCCATCAGTCCCTTGAGCGCGCCTTGAGCTCTCTGGCCTCCAAGCCATTGCTCATGCTGTCCCCTCCGCATGAGAAGCTCCTCTCCATCCTTGTCATCTGGCCGGTCCTGGATTCAGTGTCCCTCCTGCCTGGAAGCTTGCTCTCCAGCTCTAGACTGACGAACACACTATGGTCCTCTGTATCCACGCTGTCATATATGTTCCCAGTTCCCCCTTTGAAGAACTTTTTGTTTGTTTGTTTGTTTTTTGTTTTTCAAGACAGGGTTTCTCTGTGTAGCCTTGGCTGTCCTCGACTTGCTTTGTAGACCAGGCTGGCCTCGAACTCACAGCGATCCACCTGCCTCCGCTTCCTAAGTGCTGGGATTAAAGGCGTGCGCCACCACGCCCGGCCCCTTTGAAGATCTTACTGCACCAGAGTATAAGGTCCTTGGGAACAGACTGAAGCTGTTCTACTTATGATTGTATCACCACCCACTGCTAGAGCATATAACCAGAGCAGGCACTTTGTATTTAGATGAATGAATAAATGAATGAACAAAACTGTGAACAAATTATTGCTATGTGCTATACAAAACGCAGAGTTGAAAGTTGGTGACCACGTATATGTTTGGGCATGGTCACGTAACATTTCTGTTATAATTGTGTGTGGTGTGTATTTATAAATATATATTCATAAGTATATTTTTCTATAAGATTCATAAATACACATTGATTTTTTTTTTTTTTTTTTTTTTGGAGACAGGATCTCTCTCTATAGCCCTGGCTATCCTGGAACTTGATATCTAGACCAGAGTGGTCTTGAACTCACAAAGATGCACCTGCCTCTGCCTTCCAAGTGTTAGGAGATTGGATTAAAGGTGTGTGCCATCACACCCAGTCCAGGTATTAATATTTCCATTACGATTTTTATTTTGTACACACACATGGAGGTTAGCGGACAACTTGGTCAATTTTTTTAAAGATTTGTTTTGGGGGGTTTTTTGTTTGTTTGTTTTTGTTTTGAGACAAGGTTTCTCTCTGTAGCCCTGACTAACCTGGAATTCACCCCAAAAACCAGGCTGACCTTGAACTCAGAGATCTGCCTGCCTCTGTTGGGTTTAGAAGTGTGCACCACCACGACCCAGCAAGATTTGTTTTATTTATTTTTAAAAATAGAGATGATTGACTTAAAGAATTACTTTAAGAAATATATTTCATGTGTATTAGTGTTTACCTACATGTCTGTGTGTGTGCCATAGAGGGAGTTGAACCCATTGGAACTGGACTTAAGAGAACTGTAAGGCCCCATGGGAACAGAACCTGGGCATTCTAACTGCCGAGCCGCCACCGCTCCAGCCCATTATCCTATTTTTAAATATGTGTGAGGCATGTGCGTATGAGTGCCAGTGCCCTTGCAAGTCGGAGACGCTGGGTCCCCTAGAGTTGGAATTCCATCCATACTGAGAGTTGAGCTTGGGTCCTCTGCAAGATTAGCAAGTGCCTCTAGCAGGCCCCTCTCTCCAGTCCCAGCTGGGTCCATTTCTGTATGCATAGGTGGTCTGTGAGCGAGCGATTCAAAACTGAAACAACAGAAAGGAGGCTGGACAGATGGCTTAGCGGGTAAAGAGAACCATTGCCAACCCTCATCTGAGTTTATCCCTGGGAATCTCTCTTTTTTTTTTTTTTTTTTTTTTTTTTCTTTTGGTTTTTCAAGACAGGGTTTCTCTGTGTAGCCTTGGCTGTTCTAGACTCACTCTGTAGACCAGGCTGACCTCGAACTCACAGAAATCCTCCTGCCTCTGCATCCCGAGTGCTGGGACTAAAGGTGTGCGCCACCACGCCCGGCCTCTGGGACCCTCTTGATGGAAAGAAGCTGTTCTCTGACCTCCACACATAGGCTGTGGCACACACACAAGGGAAATAGAATGTAATTAGAAACTTTCAGTTGCCATAGCTGGGCTTCTCATAACAATTTTAAGAGGTCTAACATCAGTGTTCCCGCATGGTTACAAGGCAGCCATCATTTAGACCTATAGATGCGGTCGTCATTCACAGAGTCACCACAATCTCTCTCTCTCTCTGCTGTGCAGGCCCTGGAATCTCTACTCAGCACTAGACAAACCAAGGTAGCCCTCGAGGAGCATACCTTCTAGCTCAGCTATATCATGTCTGTCTGTCTGTCTGTCTGTTCTGTCTGTCTGTGACAGGATCCACCTAGGCAGTCCATTCTAGCCTTGAGTTCTCTGTATAGCCCAGGCTGGCCTCAAACTCAGTCCTTCTGCCTCCACTTTCCACCTACTGGGATCCCAGACGTGTGCCACCATGCCAGCTTCAATCGTGTTCCTGCAAGTTCTGGGGGCCACGGCGACCTTAGCAAGGCCACCTGGACCACAGTGTCCTGTTGCAGCTGTCGTTAGCTAACAGCACGGTGCCTATAAGGTCCTGAGTTAGTGATTTGCTAACTAAAAGAATTAGTTGTTTTAGGCCTTGTTATTTCTGTTTGCCCACTCTTGGGGGGGGTGAGGGGTGGGGGTGGAGATCTTATAGATTCCAGGAGTGTTTTGCAGAATCTAAGGACAGAAAGAAAGAAAGAAAGAAAGAAAGAAAGAAAGAAAGAAAGAAAGAAAGAAAAGAATAATAGCCCAGGCTCATGAGAGAGTGGAAACTGGATCCAAGTGGACCAGCTGAGCCAAGCAGCCACCTCCAGCCCTGTTAGTTAGTTACAACTAGAAAGTTAGTGTTATACGGATGTCCCCTGGACTCTGGGGGGAAGAATGGAGACCGTTTCAATGAAAGGGTTCACGGGCCAGGCAGACAGGCTGACCGTGTATACTAGCGAACACTTCAGAGTTTCTGTTCCCGTCCGAGGTTGGTCACTTATGCTTGTGCCTTTGTTTCCACTACCATCCCCAAATTTGTCAGCCAGAATTACCCGCTGACAGCCGCAATCTAAGGACTGGGTGAATGTTTTCTAGAAACACTGCAGTGGAACACGGCCACCAGGGAAGGTCTTCTGCCTCGGTATGAACATGCCAGCTTCATCCCCTCCTGCACCCCTCACAGCATCTGGGTGTTTGGAGGTGCAGACCAGTCAGGAAACCGAAATTGTCTGCAAGTCCTGGATCCTGGTGAGTAGACAGACAGATGGTGTCTATTTCCTCTTTTCCATACACATATGGAGGCAGCTGTGTTGCTGTGCATGGACTTGCCATCGCCCCAACTGACCTATTGTACTTTGCTGACCCTCATAGAAATAGAAATTTATGGATTTTATTTTTTTTCGAGACAGGGTCTCTCTGTGTTAGCCTTGGCTGTCCTGGACTCTCTTTGTAGACCAGGCTGGCCTCGAACTCACAGAGATCCGCCTGCCTCTGCCTCCCAAGTGCTGGGATTAAAGGCGTGCGCCACCATGCCCAACTTTTTTTTTTTTTTTTTTTTTTGAATTTTTGAATTTGTGTGTGTGTGTGTCTGTGTATGTGTGTGTGTGAGGGGGGCATATACATTCAATGTTGTACATGTGGAAGCCAGAGGACAGCTTGTGGAAGTCAGTTCCCTCCTTTGACCATGTGGGTCCCTGGGATCAAATGCACCTGGCTAGCTGAGGACTCATCACCTGCCCCCAAGCGATGGAAGGTGCCATGCAAGGACCTGATAGGATTGAATTTTCTTTTGTCTCAAATATTGAAATTTCTTTGTAGTGTTTGAAAGTATCTTTTTAGACACTCATTTGATTGGTTTGTAATTCTCCCTGCCCTCCCTGCCTGGAATGTAAATGCCTTTTTTTTTTTTTTTTAATGCTTAAATTTTTTAAAAAACCTGTTTGAGTGTTTTACCTGCATGTTGGTCTGTGCACCATGTACCTGCAGTCCCTAAGAAGGCCAGAAGAGGGCATCAGATCCCCCCTAGAGCTGGTGTTACTCACGGTTGTGATCCACGAAGTAGGTGCTGGAAACCACACCTTTGGAAGAACAGCAAGTGTTCTTAACGTTTGTGCCATCTCTCTAGCCTCCCCCTTCCTTCCTTGCTTCCTTGCTTCCTTCCTGCCTTCCTTTTCTTTGTGTTTGGTGTGTGTGTGTGTGTGTTTTAGAGACAGAGTCCCCATCATGGGACTTTCTCTGTAAACCAGGCTAGCCTTGAACTCACAGAGATCCATCTGCCTCTGCTTCCTGAGTGCTGGGATTAAAGGCTTGAGCCACCACCACTTTCTTTTCCTTCTTTTTTCCTTTTTCTTTTTGTCTTGAGACAGGGTCTCAGTGTGTAGGCCTGGCTGGCCTGGAACTGTTTATGTAGACCAGGCTGACATCAATCTCCCAGACATGCACCAGCCTCTACTCCCAAGTCCGGGGATCAAAGGCGTGCATCACTGTGGCTAGAACGTAAATGCTTTGAGGCGAAGGCTTTTCTCATTGTTTCTGGAGTCCAGAACACAATCAGTTATGAAGTACACTCTCCACTGGTCTCCTGGCCTGCACTGAAGCTGTTTTATCTGGAACACCATTATAGAGTATCGTGGTTAAGCTGGGTCTGGTAGTACAGGCCTGGAACCCCAGCTACTGGGGAAGCTGAGGCAGAAAGGTCACAAGTTCAAGGCTGTTCTGGGCTAGTGTGACAGTCGACAGTTGAGATCAGGCCCAGGGATAGGCAGAAGTAGAGTCTGGTGTGTCTGAATCTCTTGGTTTGATTCCTAGAACTTGGGGGAGAAATAGTTCAGGTTGAGTGTGTGTTTTGCTGTGCACTTACCCACGACCTTAAGCAAAGCTTGTCTCTGCCTCAGTTTTCTTTCCTGTCCCAGTGGGACAGTAATGGTTCCTCCCTTAGGAACTTGTTGAGGATTTAAATCAGCAGCTAACAGTCACTGTTACTAATCCACACAGATTTGAAAATTGGAAATCAGGTCTGGAGAGATGGCTCAGTGGTTAAAGAGCCCTGTCTGCTCTTCCAGAGGTCCTGAGTTCAAGTCCCAGCAAACACATGGTGGCTCATAACCATATATAACAAGATCTGATGCCCTCTTCTGGTATACAGGCATATATGCAGGCAGAACATTGTATATATAATAAATAAATAAATCTTTAAAAAAAGAAAAAGAAAATTGGAAATCAATTCTGGAAATCCTCCTTTTAAAAGGTGGCTGGGAGAGGGGTGGGGCTGTCCTCACTCTGTAACCCCGGGCTAGCCTGGAACCAAGATCCTCCTGTCACAGTGTCATAAGTGTTAAGTTCACAAGTATGTCCTGGGGCCAGTCCTTTTGGCTCTGGATGACAGCATTTATTTAAAAACAAAAACAAAACAAAAAAACCTACAGGCCTATAAGCCCAGCATTCTGAAGACCAAGGCAGGCAGCTCTCTCGGAGTCTGAGGCCAGCAAGGCCTACATAGCAATTGCAAGCCAGCTGGGCTTAAGTAGTGAAACCCTAACTCAAGACAAAACAACAAAAACAAACCAGTGAGACTCTGGAAGGCTTTTCTCAGAGATGGTCACTTTGTTTACTCTGTTTGCTTGCGAGTGTAGGCTCAGTCTTCCTGACTTGTTCTGCAATTACAAGCTTGAGCCAGCCACCATACCCAGGTTGAGTTTCAGTTCCTGGGAGCCAAGCCCTGCCTTGATCTGCAGTTCTTGAGCGGTCTCTATGCTTTGATAAAGGCCACAGCCCCTTCCACATGTACTCCCACATGCATTGCAAATGCCTTGTGTGGCGTTTTGTATGTTGAACGCAGATTTTATTATTATTATTATTATTATTATTATTATTATTATTATTATTATTATTATTATTATTATTATTATTATTATTATTTTGGTTTTTTGAGTCAGGGTTTCTCTGTGTAGCCTTGGCTGTCCTGGACTCACTTTGTTGACCAGGCTGGCCTCGAACTCACAGCGATCCACCCATGTGCTGGGATTAAAGGCGTGCGCCATCACTGCCCGGCATGAGCGCAGATCTTTTTCAAAAGGCTCAGAGTTTTTCTAGACAAGAAATAATACTCGAGGCTGGAGAGATGGCTCAGAGGTTAAGAGGTTAAGAGGCTGCTCTTCCACAGGTCCTGAGTTCTAGTCCCAGCTACCACAAGGTGGCTCCCAACCATCAATAATGTGATCTAGTGCCCTCTTCTGGCCTGCAGGTGTACATGCAGGCAGAGCACTGTATCCATGATAAATAAATAAATCTTTAAAAAAAAGAAATAAGAAAGAAAGAAAGAAGAGAAGAGAAAAGAAAGAAAGAAAGAAAGAAAGAAAGAAAAGAAATACTCAGTTTGATGACACTAGTATGGGACTCTGACAGATCTGGCTTCGAACCTCTGCTCTCCTCTTCAGAGGGCCTACAACGTGTCTGGCCTTCCACCCCTCTCTCAGGGGTGAGTGAGAACCAGGGAGGGACAGAGAGCTTGGGTGACCGTCCTGCCTGAGGAAGGCACTGAGTACTGAGTGCGTTGCTTTTGTAACAGTCACCTTTCTTTTGAAAGGAAAGAAACATCCCTGTGTCCCTCACGTGGTGAGCTTTTGTTTTAAAGACAGAACGGTAGAAAACACACAGAACATGGTATTATAAAAACCATTCAACAACACTCGGCAGGCAGAGGCGGGATGATCTCTGAGTTGGAGGCCAGCCTGGTCTACAAAAGGAGTTCCAGGACAGCCAGAGAAACAGAGAAACCCTGTCTCCAAAAACAAACAAGCAAACAACAACAAAACCTGTTCAGACCGGGGCTGGAGAGATGGCTGAGTGGTTTAGAGAAGTTGTTGCTCTGACAGAGGACCCAGGTTCGATTCCCAGTGCCCGCATAGGGGCTCACGGCTGTCTGTAACTCCAGTCCAGATGATCTGACGCCCTCTTCTGGCCTCTATGAGCACTAGGCACGCATATGGCGCACATACATAGTTCCAGGCAGGATACTGATACACATCAAATAAAATAAATGTTAAACATGTGTTAAAATGCCTGGCGTGGGTGGCGCATGCCTTTAATCCCAGCACTCGGGAGGCAGAGGCAGGCGGATCTCTGTGAGTTGGAGGCCAGCCTGGTCTACAAAGTGAGTCCAGGACGGCCAAGGCTACACAGAGAAACCCTGTCTCGAAAAAGCAAAACAAAAACAAAGTGTTTAAAGCCCAGCAACCACCTGCTAGCCATACCACCTGTAAGCACATAACAGTGTAGCTTGGCTTCAGTCCCGATTTGAGAAGGGATAAGGCGATGTTTGTTTGTTTGTCATTTATTATTCAGTCAGGTTATATATTGTGCCTCTGAAATTGCAGTGAGATTGTCTCTTTCTTGCTTTTTCTCTTTTTTAATGTATTTTATGTATGTGAGTGTTCTGTCTTCATATACACCTGCATGCCTGAAGAAGGTATCGGATCCCATTACAGATGGTTGTGAGCCACCATGTGGTTGCTGGGAATTGAACTCAGGACTTCTAGAAGAGGAGTCAGGGCTCTTAACCTCTGAGTGCTCTCTGGAGCCATCTACTTTCTTTTAATGGCCATATTTTCTAGGGACTTCGGCACAGTTGGACTCTGGCATCTAGTGGGAATGGATTTACCAGACTTTGGGCTCCTGAGTGTACACGCTTGTCAGGAGAGCGAATGAGGGCTCAGACATGATATTGACCTCACTCCAAACTGAACTTCCTCCTTCTGAGCTTTGGGGCATTGGACGTGTCGGGACAGCCTCTAGTATCAATCATCCTGTCCCTCCTTGGCTTGCGGGAGTATGAGCTCCCTGCCTAAAGCTGTGTTGTGCTGTGCCTGGCAAGCACGACCAAGAGTCATGGTGAAGGTCTGCAGGTGTGGATCAGTGGTAGAATGTGAGCCACGCAGGCCCGAGGTACAGATCGCCAGTACCTCCAGCCTAGGCCTTTCAAGTGTTTATGTTCTCTCCTGACTAGAAACCAGGACTTGGAGCACACCAGAAGTGACTGGCGACCCCCCATCCCCGAGAACATTCCACACATCGTCGGCAGCTATTGGAGACCAGCTATTTGTCTTTGGGGGAGGAGAGAGAGGTGCCCAGCCCGTACAGGACATGAAGTTGCACGTATTTGACGCAAGTATGGACCGGGCATGCCTCAGTTATCTCTCCAACAGCAAACAGGGTCTTGAGAAAAGATTTTTGAGCTAAGCAGAGTGCTTGCCTCGTGTGCCTAGCGTGCAGCAGGCCTGCCCACGTTGAGTCCCTAGCACCACACAAACCAAGCATCGTGGCAGATGTGTGTCTGTAATCCCAGCAGGTGTGAGATCATGCCCTGCCTCAAAAAATAAGTCACGCTGGCTGTATTCGTACATGTCTCTAATCCCAGCACTATGGGGCAGAAGCAGGCAGATCTCTGTGAATTTGAGGGCAGCCTGGTTGACATAGTTCTAGGCTAGCCATGGCTACATAGCGAGCCCCTCTCTCAAAAACAAAAAATGATGACAGAAAGATGGTGACTCTGAGTAGGATGTAGCGCAGTGGTTAGGCACGTGCTTAGTGTGTGCAGTCCCCTGGATTTGATTTCCTCTTCCTCTCAAAAACAAAGCGAGAAAGAAAACAACAACAACAACTCCGAAGGCTTTTCACAGAAGAAGCAAACACGTTTATTTTAACTTCGGGGAAGTTCTTGGTTGAAGCTTAAGGGACATATTTTTCAATCTAAAGCAAGACATGGCTTCCTACTACCCAGATGTAGGGCCCAGCATGCTACGTTAGTGGCTTTGCAGTCTCCAGCCCTAGAAGTGGCCACGTAGAGGTTGTCCAGTAGGATTGAGTTCTACATGGCTGGTAAACTGGGGGGGTGGGGGGGTAGAGGAGAAAGGGCTGAAGGTCGCTTCCTTCTTGGGGTGCCCCTGCTCTGGGAGGTGCTGGAGAGGCATACCAACTGGTGTTCCTGAATTTACTTTTGTAGATGCTCTGACGTGGTCTCAGCCAGAGACACACGGAAGTCCTCCATCTCCCCGGCATGGCCACGTGATGGTGGCAGCAGAAACAAAGCTCTTCATCCATGGAGGACTGGCAGGGGACAAGTTCTTTGATGATCTCTATTGCATTGATATAAGTAAGTGTGTAACAAGGCCGGGGCCTCGTATATTCAAAATTCTTTAAGATGTGCTTTGAAGGAATCCAGCTTTGCTCTAATGTGTGGCCATCTTGACTAGCTGTTAGAATCTTTCCTAGATTCCGAGAAGCGTGGTCTGAATAATAAGGAACGAAAGGCTGGAGAGACAGCTCAGCCGGGAAGCACACTGGCTGCCCTTTCCACAGGACCTAGGTTGGATTCCCAACATCCATGAGGAGGCAACTGCGTGCCCAGAGTCTGTTGCCCTTTTCCGTCCTCCACAGGCACTGCATGCAGGTGCTGCACAGACATCCAGGCAGGCAAACACTGCACACACTAAATAAGTAAATCAGATATGTAGGTGGGTAGACAGACAGACAGACAGGCAAATAGGTAGACCTAAAGAAGAAGAGCAGGAGTAACAAGAGGAAGAAAAAAAAAATATATCATTAATAGGAGCTGGAGGGATGGCTCAGAGGTTAAGAGCACTGGCTGCTCTTCCGGAGGTCCTGAGTTCAATTCCCAGTTATCTCTATAATGAGATCTGGTGCCCTCTTCTGGCAGGCAGGCACACATGCAGGTAGAACATTGTATACATATTTAATAAATCTTAAAAATAAATATGTTATTAGTAACTGGGGCTGGAGAAATGGTTCAGCAGTTAAAAGCACTTACTGCTCTCTCAGAATACCCAGGTTCAGTTCCCAGCACCCACACTAGACATCTCAAAACATCTCCAGGGAATCCAAAACCTCTGGGTCTCAGCTGACAACTGTGTATGTGTGCACACCCACACGCACATAGTTAAAAAATAAGAAATTCCTGGGATGGAGAAATGGCTCAGCCGTTAAAGGCTAGGCTCACAACCAAAATAAGAAATTTCTAAAGTTTTAAAATATTTTATGTGTGGGTGTTTTTCCTGCATGGATGTCCGTACCATATGTATGTAGTTCCTGAAGAGGCCAGAAGAAGGCATTGTATTCCCTAGAACAGAGTTTCTGGTGGTTGTGAGATGTCATGTGGGTGCTGGGAATTGAACCTAGAACTTCAAGAAGGGTTGAGCCATCTCTGTAGCCCCTAAAACACATCTTTTAAGTTTTTTTTTTGTTTGCTTTTTTTGTTTGTTTTTTGTTTTTTCAAGACAGGATGTCTTTGTGTAGCCTTGGCTGTCCTGGAATTCATTCTGTAAACCAGGCTGGTCCCAGCCTCACAGAGATCCACCTGCATCTGCCTCCTGAGTGCTGGGATTAAAGGCCTGTGCCACCACTGCCTGGCTTGTTCCCTTTTTTTGCCTTTTGTTTTTTCTTTTTCTTTTTCTTTCTTTTTCTGAAACAGAGTCACACTACCTATAGCATTGGCTGCCCTAGAGCTTGCTATGTAGATCAGGCTGGCCTTGAACTCATAGAAATCCATGCCTCAGCCTCCCAACTGTTGGGATAATAGGTGTGCATGACCACACCCACTGTATCTATTTTTTATTTAATTATTTACTTATTTATTTACTGCTTTGGTTTTTCAAGACAAGATTTCTCTGTGTCCTGGACTCACTTTGTAGACCAGGCTAGCCTCGAACTCACAAAGATCCGCCTACCTCTGCCTCCCAAGTGCTGGGATTAAAGGCATGCGCCACCTGCCGACTATATCCATTTTTAAATGCAGTCATTCCCAAAGACTGTGTGTGTGTGTGTGTGTGTGTGTGTGTGTGTGTGTGTGTGCAGGCACTGTTATCTCCTCCAGCACCCTGCCCTTTTTCATTGTGCTTTTCTTTTTATATATATATATATATATATATATATATATATATATATATATATATATATACATACACATATATATATATATTTTATTTAAATTTTAATTTATGGGCATTGGTGTCAGATCTTGGAGTTACAGACAGTTGTGAGCTGCCATGTGGGTGCTGGGAGTTGAACCCGGGTCCTTTGGAAGAGCAGGCAGTGCTCTTAACCACTGAGCCACCTCTCCAGACCTCATTGCGCTTTTCTACATTGTTCCCAGCTAGAGCTCTTTCGCGCCTTAGCTCTTACTCCATGTCTGGTCTGGATAACAGAGGTAGGCGACCAGAACTGCGTCTTGGCTGGGCTGCATGGTCAGAAGCCGGGGGGGGGGGGGGGGGGGTGAGAAAGCTAGAGAGCACCTGAGTGATGTCTCGGCCCCTGAAGGGCTGGGCTCTCCTCTGAGCCTTTCCAGCTGTGAGCTGCATCCAGGGAGGGACTTCCTCTTTCCTTTATCTGTGTATTTCCAGCCCTGCTGCGTCTGGCCAGATAGTGGGTGAGTACCTGTCTGCTCATGAGTGGATGGATGAAAGGATGAACAAGGGCGGCCTCACTCCAGACTCCAGAGCGAAGGGATGATGGGCAGATGGCACAAGACCACCCCTGCAGAGTATTTGAGTCCATACAGAACCCTGGGCCCTAGGAAGCAGGCTCACCAGCTGGAATTCCTTCATTGGCTACAAGCTTTTCTATTTATTTATTTGTTTTCAAGACAAGTTTCTCTGTCTTGGAACTGGCTTTGTAGACCAGGCTGGCTTTGGACTCACAGAGATCTAGCTGTGTAGCCCAACCTCAAACTCACTTCTCCTGCTTTGACTGCGGAGTTCAGGGACTTGGGACATATGCTCTCATGCTGTTTCAAATAAGATAGGATTTGGTCTTGTTGTTTTGAGGCAAATTCCCTCTATGTAGCCCTGGCTGCCCTGGAATTCACTGTGTAGACCAAATCGGCCTCAAACTCACAGATCCACCTGGCTCTCTCTCCAAGTGCTGGGATTAAAAGTGTGCAGCATCATTCTTGTCTGACAATTCTTTTTAATGATTTTTTTCTGATATGGAGAAGTTTATTATATGAGCACAGGTGGGAGAGAAAAGGAAGGGGCACACCCTAGAGTGAGACAGACGAAGAGAGGAAGAGAGAAACAAACGTTTTTAAAAATTTAATGTACACTCGTGAGAGAGTTGGATCCCCTGGAATTGGAGTTACAGACAGCTGTGAGCTGCCGTGTAGGTGCTGGGAACTGAACTCAGGTCCTCTGGGAGAGCAACCAGTGCGCTTACCCACTGAGCCATCACTCCAGGCCCCTTGGCTGATAATTTTCTAAGACTGTCCATTATCCTATGCCGAGTTCTAATGTAAAACCCAGGGATAGGAATGTACTTCATTTAAATGCTCCTTTTTGAGAATATGTAAAAATAGTGTTGGGAGCCAGGCTGTGGTGGCGCACACCTGTATTCCCAGCACTTGGGAGGCAGAGGCAGGCAGATCTTTGTGAGTTCGAGGCCAGCCTGGTCTACATATGAGTTCCAGGACAGCCAGGGCTACACAGAGAAATCCTGTTTTGAAAAACCAAAACAATAAAACAAAAACAGTGTTGGGAGTGAGGGCTGAATTGCAAAGTTGCGGCAGAGAGGATGCAGGCTCTGCAGCCTTGGTATGTCCAGCTGTGCCACTTACAAGCGTCTCTGGCAAGTCTCCTTCCTTTGGTCACCCTGTGTCGAAGCTGCTGTTGGAGGGCTGGAGAGATGGGTTGCCATCTTCTAGAGGGCTGGGGTTTGATTCCTGGCACCACATGGCAGCTCACAGCCATTGTAGTTTTTGTCCAAGGGAATGAAATACCTTTTTCTGGCCTCCATGGGCACCATGCACAAATGTGGCGCACAGACAAACATGCAGGCAGAACACACATGCACATAAAATAAAGAGTTTCTCTGTGTAGCCCTGGCTGTCCAGGAACTCACTCTGTAGAGCAGGCTGACCTTGAACTCAGATCCATCTGTCTCTGCCTCCTGAGAACTGGGATTGAAGGTGTGTGCCACCACCCCCTGACTAAAAAAAAAAAAAAAAATCAAATCTTTCTCTGTGTGTGTGTGTGTGTGTGTGTGTGTGTGTGTGTGTGTGTGTTGTTTTGTTTTTCATGACAGGGTTTCTCTGTGTAACCCTGACTGTCCTGGACTCACTTTGTAGACCAGGCTGGCCTCCAACTCACAGAGATCCACCTGTCTCTGCCTCCCAGAGTGCTGAGATTACATGCATGCACCACCGTGCCCTGATAGAAAAATCATATCTTTTAAAAATATATTTAAAACATGCAAGCATGTATGGACACACACACACACAGGACCTTACAGTCACTCTTAAAGGTTTCACATTTCTCAGCATACTCCAAAGAGCATCAGAATCCCAGGAGATGCTGTTTAAAACTGTAGATCCCTTGCTCCAGATTAGAGAGCAATTCAAGCTGGCCTCCCTCAAAAACAGTTCCGCACACTGAGCCTTTCTCCGTTACCTCTCAGAGATCCCCACGACCCAGGCATGGCATTGAACACCTTTAATCCCAGCATCAGTAGGTTCAAGGCCAGAGAGACTCCATCTCAACAATGCAAAAAAAAAAACAAAAACCCACCTCCCTGTGAATGCTCCTCAATTATCCCTTTGCAGACTTCAACAGATAACAGGAAGTCACGTTTTAAGCTCATGTGCAAAACTCTCTCTTGTGACAGCGAACATGAACTGGCAGAAACTTGGTCCCACCGGGGCTGCTCCGGCAGGCTGCGCTGCCCACAGCGCCGTGGCTGTGGGAAGACATGTGTATGTGTTTGGGGGAATGACTGCCACTGGGGTGCTGAACACAATGTACAGGTATGACACAGGTGAGCAAGAGTCCCTCCTGGTCTTTAAACAACCATGCTTTGGTCCCCTCATGTCTACATTCAAAGGAAGGGTGGGAAATGGCTTTAGTGGGTAACAGTGCCAACACGAGGACCCGAGTTTGAATCCCCAGCATCCATTAAAGCCAGGCATGGCCGTGTGTGCCTGTAACCCCAGCACTGGGGACCACAGACAGGCTGCAGCCGGCTCACCTGAAACAGCAGCTTCAGGTCCAGGGAAAGACCCTGTCTCAGAGGAAACTAGGACCGAAAGTGACAGTGGAAGACATCTGAAGTCCTTCTCAGGCCACTTTCCTGACATACACACAAACATGCACACGAGTGAGCATCCATGCACTAACTAATTAAATCCAAAGGAATGAAAACTAAAGAATGACATCATTAATACACAGAAGAAAGGTGTGGTGATTCATGTCTGAAATGCTAGTAACTGGGAGTCTGAGGCAGGAGGATTTCTGAGAGCGAAAGGCCAGGGTGGGCTATCTAAGTTCCAGGACAGCTTGGGCTCAGAAGGGGCTCCTGTCTTAGAACTGGAGAGGTGGCGCAGGGGCAGTTGCTTGCTGTCCTTGTGAAGGACGAGGGATTCAGTTGCAGCTAACAACTGCCTGTGACTCCAGTACTTGGGGATGCAAAGATGACTCCCAGCATCCCTGGGCACCAGGCATGCAAATGGTACAGACATGCAGGCCAGACCCCCATGCACGTCTCTTAAAAACAATGTTTTTTTTTAAAAACAAATACCAAACAAAACCCCACAGAAAAACAGGGTTTCTCTGCGTAGCCCAGCTGGTCTGAAAACGGCAGCAGTGCTCCTGCCTGGGCCTCCAGAGCACTGGAGATTACAGGTGGTCAGCATCAGGCCCAGCTTCTTTTTCCCTTCCCTTCCTCTTCCTGGCTTAACTGATGCAGAAAATCGCTTAGTTTGTGGAAACAGGACCCTTTGTTCTGTCCCCCGACTTAGAAATGCAGCACTGGACCTTACTTCAGTTTGAGACTTTGCTCCCTGCTGGACGATTGGACCACTCCATGTGTGTCATTCCATGGCCAGTGACGTCTACCTCTGACAACGAAGACTCGGATTCTGTCCTTCAAAACTGTGAAGCTGAGAAAGGGGATGCTGTGGACAACCAAGGGACTCTGGGAGATGGGTCACCTGAGGAGAGTCAGACTAACACGTTGCTCTGTTTTGTTTTCGGTGGGATGAATACAGAAGGGGAAATCTACGATGACTGTGTTGTGACTGTAGTTGACTAATAAAACCCACATTTTTATTGCTTGTTACTTTTTTTTACAAAAGTGAAAGCTCCGCTGAGTTATACTGCCAAATACTCTCTAGACAATAGATTCTCTTAACCAAGAGCTGTGGTGGTGGTGGCAGCGGTGGCACACGCCTGTAGTCCTAGCGCTTGGGAGGCAGAGGCAGGCAGACCTCTGTGAGTTCCAGGCCAGCCTGGTCTACAAAACGAGTTCCAGGATAGCCAGAGCTGCATAATGAAACCCTGTCTTGAAAAAGCCATTGTGTGTGTGTGTGTGTGTGTGTGTGCGTGTATATATCTTGCACTTAACAACTTTGGTAACCGGATAGCCAGTATAAGCAATTCCATTATAAAGTCTTACCAGTGATAAAATCTGTAGATACCCAAGCTAGGTATTGAAGTAGACATTTATCAATTGGAATCTCTTTTTAATATATATTAGCTGATCACTAGAAAAAAGTACAGAACAAGGGGTTGGAGAGATAGCTCAGCAGTTTCTTGTTCTTACAGAAAACCCAGGTTCAGTTCCCAGAACCCACATGGTAGCTGACGACTCTGTCTTTAATACCAGTTCCAGGGGATGCTCTGCAGGCAAAACTCAATCTAAAATTAAAAACAACAAAATACAGACAAAAGTGGGGTGCGCAGCCCTTTTTTTGGTTCATAAGCATGATGATTGTGTGTCCATGCATGACATGCGCCTCCCTCAGACGTTGTCCCCCTAGACGTGGACACATTAGCCCTCTCTAAAAAAAAGGAAAATCTGAGTGTGGTGGTGCACGCCTTTAACCCCAGCCTAGTTTACATAGTGGGGCCTGTTTTGTGGTTTGTTTTAAAGGAGTGCTAGCAATGCAGGGCTAACCACCCCTACACCCAGCATGAAGCCGTACAAGTCAGTTGTAAGCTTGGACTGGGCTTTGGCCTCCAGACTTGGCCCAAACTCTTCTGTTAGTGTTTTTGAGACTAACAGCCTAGGCTGGCCTCAGAATTGTCATCCTCCTGCCTCAGCATCTCAAGAGTGCTAGGATTACAGGCATGTGCTATCATGTCCCTACCCACGCACCCACCCACCCCCATCCCTGCTTTGAAAATAGGGTGGACAGAAGTGGACCAGATGAGGTAGGACCTCAGAGTGGAACCCTGAGCTTGGTGTCGTCCTGCCTCAGCCCACCTCCTGCATGTAGAAATTACTAGCATGAGTTGTAATTTTTGTGCATTTTTGCACAAAAATGAAGCACGACATTACTGTTGACAGGGTTGCTGTCAGGTCCTCAGATCAACCACTTAGTAAATTAATCTTACGGCTGGTTGGTTGGCCAGTTAGAAAATACCCATCTTAGCCGGTGTGGTGGCACATGCCTGTAATCCTAGGCAGAGGCTGAGGGATCTCTTGGAGTTCAAGGTCACTCTGGTCTACAGAGTGAGTTCCAGGACAGCCAGCTCTAAAACTGAGAAACCCTGTCAAGGAAAACAAAACAGGCATCTTTGGGCAGGATTGAGTTTCATGTCAGCACTGGACAAAACTTGGTTACCTAGAACTTCCCTTTCCTGAGGGGGCCAATCTGAGCAACTCTCAACCAGTCCTTAGACTATCAAGTGACAACCACAAGACATCTCAAAATGGGGGTTCTGACCAAATTAGGGTTCAGAGCATCTTTTGGTTCATGAACTACACTAACTGAAGCTGGTATTTCCTGCCTCCAGCCTGAGCCACTACACCTAACATGTGGTGCTGGTTATCAAACCCAGGATTTCATGCATGCTGCACAAATACTCCACTAAGTCTGCATCTTTTTATGTTTTTTTTTTTTTTTTTTTCTCTCTACATAGCCCTAGCTGGCCTGGAACTCACTCTGTAAACCAGACTGGCCTCAGAGATCCTATTGAAGGTCTGTGCCACCATATACTTTCAACTGTTTATCTCCAAATATAAATTACATACTAACACCACCCAATGACATGGAGTGTTTGGCACATTCAAGGGCCTGGGTTTGATCTTACACAATAAAATGTAAGTGTGCAAGTCATCAGGTCACTCCACTGTTTTTCCAGTACAGAGGATTAAACCCAGGGCTTCACACTAGTGCTAGGCAATGCCCCAACTGTTTTTTTATCTTTTGAGATAGCCTCGGTTCCTTAGGCTGAGCTTGGGCTCACCATCCTGCTACATCCTGGAACATCAATTCATGAGAATCCAGGCAGTTCCATAGCTGTACTTGTAATAAATGTCAGAAAGGGTCATGGTGGTGCAGTTTTAATTCCAGTACCCAGGAGACAGTTGTATCTGAGTTCAAGTCCAACCTGGTCTACAATGTTGAGTTCAAGGACAGCCAGGGCTACACAGAAACCTTATCTTGAAAACCTGTAACTAAAACCAAACCAAAAATCCCAGAAAACAACTTTACAAATGGTAAGATCTCAGCCATGTTTGGGGCTGGAGAGATGGCTCGGCTCAGCAGTTAGGTATACTGCTCTTCCAGAGGACCCAGGTTCAAAGCAGGCACTCACATGGTAGCACACAACTGTCTGTAACTCTAAGACCTGAGACATTCATGCAGGTAAAATACCAACGCTCACAAAATAAAGGTAGTTATTTTAAAAAATTTCAACTCTGGGTGTGGTGGCAAACACCTCTAATGCCAGCACTCAGGAGGCACAGGTAGGTAGGTGGATCTGTGAGTTTGAGGCCAGCCTGGTCTACAAACAAGAGTCCAGGACAGCCAAGGCTACAGAGAAACCCTGTCTGGAGGGAAAAAAAAAAAAACAACGAAAAAACAGAAAAAAACACAACTGTTTGCCCAGTCAGGGAGGCAGAGGCAGGTGGATCTCTGAGTTTGAGGCCAGCTTGGTCTACAAAGCCACTCACCAGGCCAGTCAGGGATACACAGAGAAACCCTGTCTTGAAAAATAAAAACAAAACAAAATTTCAACTATGTTCAAGAGAACTGTGAAACAACCCTTGCCAAGGGGAATAAGGCAAACATCTTTGCCTTGCTATAAAGCTAGAGAAATCCCCAGTAAGTTGTACCACCTAGCTGCATCACAAGCCCCACCCCCCTTCCCTGCCCACATCTAAAATAGAAGATGGATATAATTACAAGCTTTTCACAAAAAAAAAATTAGACCAGTGTAAATAACAAACATTTATTGGTGTCACTTATGGTAGAAAAAAGTTCCTACACCAGATGTACATGACCCAATTATTGTTAAATAAACATATCCAAGGTGAACACACACCCTGACCCAGCTTTCCCCCAACTTTTAAAATAGCCAATTCTTCCTCTCCCCGACCCCAAGACATGTGAGCAACTGCTAATGAAAAGCAGTAAACAGCCACTTGGGCTATAGCATTTTCAACTCCACTCTGAGGTGAAGATTCCAATTACATTCGAGACTTAAGTTCTCTCAATTTTCTCCTAACGAAAGTTCCTGAGTCCAGTATTTACAATATTACAGCTCCAGCAGATCAATGTGCCTACAACTCATCTTTTTCTGATGTATCCTCTTCACCAGTTGGGGGAGGGCCTGCACTTCCATAGAGTTTGCTGATAATCGGCTGAACAATTTCTTCTAATTCCTTCTTTTTAGCTTTAAAGTCTTCAATGTCTGCATCCTGGTGGCTTTCCAGCCACTCGATCTTTTCTTCTACAGCTTTTTCCATGGTTTCTTTATCTTCAGAAGAAAGTTTACCTCCCAGCTTCTCCTTATCCCCAATCTGGTTCTTGAGAGAGTAAGCATAGCTTTCCAGTTCATTCCTGGTGTCAATGCGCTCTTTGAGCTTTTTGTCTTCCTCAGCAAACTTTTCAGCATCATTAACCATCCTCTCAATTTCTTCAGGTGTCAGGCGATTTTGGTCATTGGTAATTGTGATTTTGTTTTTGTTTCCTGTACCTTTGTCTTCAGCTGTTACTCGAAGAATACCATTAACATCTATCTCAAAGGTGACTTCAATCTGGGGTACCCCACGAGGAGCAGGAGGAATGCCGGTCAGATCAAATGTACCCAGAAGATGATTGTCTTTTGTCAGGGGTCGCTCACCTAACGTAGTAAACACAGGAAAAACTTGTTATTGAGAAGCCTTAGGGCACCCGTATCCCCACAGTATTGAACCAAGAGGAGCAACTCACTGGGCACCACTGCTCTTAACCAAATTTCGTCTCTTAAAAGCACTGTAAGCCCCTCTTCTCTTCATGTATTCCAAAAGCCAGTGGACAAGAATGCAAGTACTAAATCTAAAATTCAACAACCTCTTCATTTGAATTACAAAAGATACTTCTTTCCCTGGGCAGCTTAATGATGTGTTATTAAACCCAAAGTCACATTCTTTTAAAATACAATATAGTAAATGTCAGTAATTACCTTCATAGACCTTGATTGTTACGGTTGGCTGGTTATCAGAAGCTGTGGAAAAGATCTGAGACTTCTTGGTAGGTACCACAGTGTTCCTTGGAATCAGTTTGGTCATGACACCTCCCACAGTTTCAATACCAAGTGTAAGGGGACATACATCAAGCAGCACCAGATCACCTGCAAAGGAGAATTAAAGGTTCCAATTAGAGTCCTAAGAGCACTACCAAGCAATCTCCCAATGAACTCTCAGCTTCCCACTGCCGTCTGCCTAGGTTCTAACTACAAACACTTTAGGGCTGCTAATGATCCTAACTAAGCTTGACCTAAGTCTTGTCCTGTGTGGCCTTGTTGCTCCTAACCCTACAGCTTCCTAAAGCAATAGTCTTCCCCTCAAGCTATTCAAACATGTGAGAGATGCAATGACAGCAACCTACCTGTATCTTGATCACCAGAGAGGACACCAGCCTGGACAGCAGCGCCATACGCTACAGCCTCATCTGGGTTTATGCCACGGGATGGCTCCTTGCCATTAAAGAACTCTTTGACCAGTTGCTGAATCTTTGGAATTCGAGTAGATCCACCAACAAGAACAATTTCATCAATATCAGATTTCTTCAGATCAGAGTCTTCCAACACTTTCTGGACAGGCTTCATGGTGGATCGGAACAGGTCCTGGAAAATACCAAACAAAGGGCATGGTTACTGTGGTGCTGACCACACGTGGACATGGTTTAGTTATGCATTCAGGCACGCTAAATTCTACAGTCTACAAGGATCTCATTAGCACAGTCACGGAGCATACCATGTTCAGCTCTTCAAACTTGGCCCGAGTCAGGGTCTCAGAGAAGTCTTCCCCTTCGAAGAAGGACTCGATTTCAATCCTTGCTTGATGCTGAGAAGAGAGGGCTCTCTTTGCCTTCTCCACCTCACGCCGGAGTTTCTGCACAGCTCTGTTGTCTTTTCGAACATCTTTACCAGTTTTCTTTTTGTACAGCTTGATGAAGTGCTCCATAACTCGCTGATCAAAGTCTTCCCCACCCAGATGAGTGTCTCCATTAGTGGCCACCACTTCGAAGACACCATTGTCAATGGTGAGAAGAGACACATCGAAGGTCCCACCACCCAGGTCAAACACCAGGATGTTCTTTTCTCCCTCTCTCTTGTCCAGGCCATATGCGATAGCAGCCGCTGTGCTGTGACAATGAAGAAGAAGGAAGAAAAAGCTTGGTCAGGCTCAGGGTTCTCCTATTGGCAAACCTGCTGGACCTCTGGGCTCCACACTTACGGCTCATTGATGATCCTCATGACATTCAGTCCAGCAATCGTGCCAGCATCTTTGGTTGCTTGTCGCTGGGCATCATTGAAGTAAGCTGGCACAGTAACAACTGCATGGGTCACCTAGGAGGATAGCAGAGATAACATAAGTATACTTTGCTGCTTCCCTTACCAACTACAGTAAAGCCACCACAGCAGTTGCTAAGCCAGCTTACTGACAGAGGTAGAAATACATTTGTATTATCACAGAATAAAGTGATAACTCCTGAAAACGGACTAGCATTTACCTCCCATAAGGCACTAAATCGTTAAGCCTCACAAAAGTTGATGCCAGTCAGATTAAAAGATTTTAAGCCACAAAGGTTTCCTACATAAGCCAACCAGGAGGAACAACTGTAATTAATCTTAAACACTTAACATTGTCCCACAGATCTGTTTACCTTCTTTCCCAAATATGCCTCAGCAGTTTCTTTCATTTTAGTGAGAACCATGGCAGAAATTTCTTCTGGAGCAAAGGTCTTGGTTTGTCCACCTCCAATATCAACTTGAATGTATGGCTTAGTTTTCTTTTCAACCACCTACGGCATGAAAAGAATTTAAAGGTAATTTTTCCGAAGCAGAAACAATAGCACCACAAACTTTTTTTAAAAAAACAACAATTTCCTCTCTCCTGTAGCTTGATTCGTTTTGGTCCCTCGGGAAATCTTGGACTAAAACTCAGCACAGCTGTACTGTAGACAAGACTGCCAGTTTAAAATTAATTTATCAACTTTTAGACATTGTAACAATGTGTCCATGTCTTATAAATTAAAAAAACGTCTGCAAGTAAAACCGTTACATAAATTCCGACCGCATCCGTTTGGTCGTTTGAATTCTGTCTTCAACCCCTAAACACTCCGTCACCCTAGCCGCCCGATCAGCATGAGAAAAAACAAAACAAAACCGGGTCGGACCTTGAACGGCAAGAACTTGATGTCCTGCTGCACCGAAGGGTCATTCCAAGTGCGTCCGATGAGGCGCTTGGCGTCGAAGACAGTGTTCTCGGGGTTGGACGTGAGCTGGTTCTTGGCCGCGTCGCCAATCAGACGCTCCCCTTCGGGAGTGAAGGCCACATACGACGGCGTGATGCGGTTGCCCTGGTCGTTGGCTATGATCTCCACGCGGCCGTTCTTGAACACACCGACGCTGACCGGGAGAAGAAAAAAAAAAAAAAAAAACCCACGGAAGCCCAATCAGCAACTCACTTTCTCACGCTAGCCCAGGAGGCCACGCCCCACCTCCCGACGCCACTCACCAGGAATAGGTGGTCCCCAAGTCGATGCCGACCACCGTGCCCACGTCCTCCTTCTTGTCCTCCTCCTCGGCCCGCACCGCGCACAGCAGCAGCAGCGCCGCCGCCGCCACCACCGCACCTAACTTCATCTTGCCGGCGCTGTGAGCCAGTCGCTCAGCGATCGGGCAGGAAGTCTCGGGAGTCCAGCAACAGGCTGCAGCGCAGAAGCGCGACGACGGTTCCGATCTGAGGGCGACAGCGGGGCCCACGGTCAGGAGGAGCCACGAACCAACCCCACGCACGGTAGGCCTGGAAAGCAGGCCGCGGGAGCTTACCTCTCCCACCCGCGGAAGCCCGAACCGATCCACGGCAGTGTTGTCCCAGCCAAGTGTGTAGCGCGCCGTCGCCGACTCGCCTTATATACCCTCCCCCCCAGCCCCGTCGTGGAGGCCTCTGATTGGTGAAAGCGCTTCTCGTTGGAGGCCGCTGATTGGTCGAAGCCACCAAGCTGGCCGCTGCCGATTCGAAGCGGCCTCCTCCGCAACTCACGTCACTGCTACGCCCCCCCACGGTGACTCATTGGCTACTTGGTTCTTCCCTAACGGCCGCCAATGAGGGGCAGCATCCGCCCTGGGCGATGGTCCTATTGGTTCAGCAGCTGCCTGTCCCTCGGGTGACCTCTCACCTCGAGACCGTTTCCGCCGGTAACTGTCCAGGTCCTCCCTTCACGCCGGGCCCCCGGGGGACTGGAGCTGGGGATGCGTGTCAGTTCCCTCGGGCCGGTGGGAGTCGTGTCTTCCCCCCCTCCAGCCCCCGCCATCCTCACCCCCCGAAGAAGTAGGCGACCTTTTCTCCTCCTCGGTTCCCTCGCGTCCTGAGCTGCCCGGCCTCAGCTGGGATGCCGTGTGCGCCTGGGAAGGCGTCTCTCTGCCCTTGGCCAGCCTGACTCGTTCTCGGGTGTCACAGCGTCCAGGCCCTATGTAACTCACCCGACCTGTGTGCGTCGTGAGCTGGGGCCCGGTCTGGGTTCTGCCTTCACCCCCAGACCTTTCCAATTAATTCTCCATTTCCAAGGATTGGCCTGGCTAATTGTAACCTAGTCCTGAGCCCCCTTCTCCAGTGCGGCTATGAGTATCAAGGGAGTATATTTTTTCTTTCTCTTGCTTGTCGCCCCTTAATGCTGCCCTATCCTTGTCTAGCATGTCCATTTGTGACCCAGGTTATCGTACAAGCTCTTCCTCATCCCTTCCTGACACCATCCTACCCTGACTCTTGGAACAGGTCTGATAATGCTAAAGGCATTTAGCAGACAGAAAAAGAATTGCCTTGCTGTTGCTTTACCATTGTATAATAATAGTATGTTGGGGAAAAAAAAAGAAAAAGAAAAAAACAAACTACAACTTAAACTTATGCTGTGCTTCACTGTTTTGTTTCATTGTCTGTTTTGAGGCGGGGCATTGTACACAGGCCCCAACTGTCAGAGCCACTGATCCTCCATCCAGCACTCCATGTGTTACTTAGTCCTACTCGCTCAGTTCTTAGCAGGATTTTTCCATTTTCCAAAAGAGAATACAGAGACCGAAAGTGATTAAGTAGATAGAATGATCTCATTGACTGGTGAGTGGTGGGGATAGAATCGATAACCTGGTTGACTTTACTCCATAGCTTATGCTATTGGTTTTTTTGGTTGTTGTTTGTTTGTTTGTTTGTTTGTTTTAAGACAGGGATTGGGCTGGAGAGATGGTTCAGTGGTTAAGAGCACTGTCTTCAATTCCCAACAACCTCATGGCAACTCAACAACTGTCTGTAATTCCACTTCCAATGGCTCTGACACCCAATGCACATAAAATAAAATTAAATAAATTATAAATACAGGGATTCGTGTAGCCCTAGGTGTCCCCGGGCACTGTGTAGCAGATGACTTTGAACTCCTGATCCTTCTGCCTAACCCTCCCAAACACGGAGATCAACAGGCACAGGCGTACATTACCATGCCCAGTTGGGACTTGAACCCAAAACAACGTGTGTGCTGGGCAACTGACATCTATCCTCTGTCCTGGAACTTAATATGTAGACCAGGCTAGCCTTGAACTCTCAGATCTACCATCTCAGCCCCCCAGGTGCTTATAGAGGATACTTATGACATTATCACAGGCAGGAAATGACTTCAGTATTCCTATTAAATGTTTTCTGAACTTCATAAATACACTGTACAAATACTACTGAAACACCACAGTTCACTAAAATGGGGAGCCTATGAGTCAGTGTTCAGGAATTTTCTCCTTTCTCGTTCCTCAAGGGTTATGCCAATGAGTCAGTCAACTCCATCCTTGCTACAGAGGTTGCACCATACAACTCTTCCAGCAAGGTTATAATACTGTCATAACATTGATCTGCCTTTGGCTTGCATCAGTCTAGCATCAAGGCGGAAGTCACTAAGCCCAGTTAACTGGTGCACACCTTCTTTTAATCCCAGCACTCAGGAGGCAGAGGGAGGGGATCTCTGTGAGTTTGAGGCCAGCCTGGTGTACAGAGTGAGTCAAGACAGAACTGCATATTGAGACCCTATCTCAAAGGGGTGGGGGAACCAAAACCACTATTTGGCCACCTTTCAACTTTATGTCGTTTCAAGCATATTGGTTTCCACTAAAACACAAAACTCAGTTTTGTCCTCACTTGATGGATGGAGGAAATGCTTGCAACCAATTTTTTAAAAACATTTAGAAAAGTAATACCTGACCCAGACCTGGTGGCACAGGTCTGTAACCCTAGCTTTTCAAGAGGCTGAGGCGAGAGGATCACAGGTTCAAGGCATGCCTGAACTACAAGAGGGAATTCAAGGCCAGCCTGGGACATTCAGTGAAAAACCCTGCTCAAAAGTAAAAGGAAGCTGGAGACACAGCTCTGCGTTAAAGTACTTGCCTAGTACACTTGAAGGTCAGTCTCAGTGCCCAGTCTCTGTCTCTCTCTGTTTCTCCCTGTCTAGCTGACTCTCCCTGTCTCTATGTCTGTCTCTATGTCTGTCTGTCTGTCTCTCTCACGCGTGCGCGCGCGCACACACACACACACACACACACACACACACACACACACACGCACCCTGCTAACTCCATTTTAGGTTGGGTTGGGTTAGATGGGCTCCTCGTGTAAGGCAGGCTTATCTCCAGTACTCTTTGTAGTCAAAGCTGGCCTTGAACTTCTTATCCTCCTGCCCTACCTCCCAAGTGCTGGGACTAGAAGTATGTCACCAAGTCAGGCTATCTGACTAACTTTCAAAGAGTTAAGCATGTCAGTGGCTATAGGATCCTTTTCTTTTTTGAGACTGGATATTGCTAACTATGGACACTATATCCCTGGCTGTCCTGGAACTTGCTAGATAGACCAGGCTGGTCTTGAACTCACAGATCTCTCTGCCTCTACCTCCCCAGTGCTGTGATTAAAGTCATGAGCCACCATGTCCAGCTGTAGTCTTCTTTAAATTTCAAGCCAAATGGAGCTAGAACGATGCTGAATGGTTAAAAGCACTGCTTTTGCGGAGGACCCAGCTTTGATCCCCAGCACCCACAAAGCACCTCGCAACCATTTGTAATTCCAGTCCCAGGGGGTTCAATACTTTCTAGTTTCTGTAGGTACCAGGAATGTACGTGATACAAATAAAATACTCATCCATAGAAAATAAATTGTTTTTTAAAAGAACATATACATATATACATACATATATATGTAATTATATATAACAGTCCTTTAATCCCGGGACTCAGGAGGCAGAGGCACATGAGGTAGATATCTGGGAATTCAAGGCTAGCTTGATCTTCAGATTGACTTCCAGGGTAGCCAGTCTATATAGTAAGATCAAAATTCAAAGTAAATAAAATTCAAGTATATTATGTGTTCTGTAGTATATATTATGGCATATTCTAAAGCACAATCATCGGGGCATGAAATAAGTACAAAGACAAGTTGTAACTGACCGCTGCTATTTTGTGAATTTTTCTTTCTTCTACCTTTCTCCGTTTTTCTTCTACTCTTTCAATCCCCTAACACTGGGTAGGCAGGGGGAAAGGTGGAGAGGAAAGGAAAGAGATCACTGAGTAAATTCAGGGGTAAGAAAGGGGTGACTTTATTGTTAGACCACTTCCTGCTGATTAGGGGCATCAAGTTCCTTAGGGCAAGTTTGATCCTTGCCGTCAGGATATCTAATTTCTTCTTGTTGTTTCTTTTTTGCACATGACTACTTAAAAAACTATAACCAACAACCAAGCAACAAACCCACACCACCTATCATGGGGACCTAGCATGTATGCGTGCGTTTATTCACTCATTGATTATTTTGCTTTTGTTTGTTTGGGTTTGGTTTTTCAAGACAGGGTTTCTCTGTGTAGCCTTGCCTGTCCTGGACTCACTTTGTAGACCAAGCTGGTCTCGAACTCACAGAGATCCACCTGCCTCTGCCTCCTGAGTGCTGGGATTACAGGCATGTGGCCCTGCTGGACCTAGCATTTATATACCCTCTGAAAAGTTCCTAGAATTCCAAACATCACACAACTATCTGCAGCTGGAAAAACCATGGCCTCACCAGAGCACTAAGCAAATCATAGTCAGTATCCCCACACCTGGGATTTAAATGAAAACAGATTCTTATAACATTGCTGTGGTTTTTTTTCTAAGAAGCCAAAATTCAAAAATTCTCACTACAAGTTATTTTCTGAATGTTAAAATGTTGTAAGAGCTAACCACTATAATCAGACTATGCTGGTTTTTACTATTTTGTTGTTGTTTTGGTTTTTGAGAAAGCATTTCTCTGTGTAGCTTTGGCTGTCCTGGGACTAGATCTATAGACCAGGCTGGCCTCGAACTCAGAGATCTTCCTGCCTCTACCTCCTGAGTAGAGGTGTGTGCCACCACCACCCGGCTGCTGTTTTGTTTTTTGAGACAGGGTCTCTCTATGTAGCCCTAGTTGTTTTGGAGTTCCCTATGTAGACTAGATTGGCCTTAAACTCAGAGACTTCTCCTGCCACTGTCTCCCTCATAAGTGCTGGGATTGAAGGCATGTGTCACCATGCTCAGCTTTCTTTACATTCTTGTTTCTTTGTTTTGTTTTTTGAGACAGGGTTTCTCTGTGTAGCCTTGGGTAGCCTGGACTCACTTTGTAGACCAGGTTGGCCTCGAATTCACAGGAATCTGCCTGCCTCTGCCTCCCAAGTGCTAGGATTACAGGCGTGCACCATTGCGCCCAGCTTTTTTTCTTTTCATTCTTATGAAAGCATTTTTATACCATTTAGAACTTAGGAATGGAAGGTCCAGGAGATTTACCCAAGGGATCACACACCTGAGAATTTGTGGACCTGGGATTTGGACCTTTAAGCCATGGAAACTTGATTTTACTGTTGTTTGGCTTATACTTTTTTATTTTATTTTTTTATTTTTTTTTTGGTTTTTCGAGACAGGGTTTCTCTGTGTAGCCTTGACCATCCTGGACTCACTTTGTAGACCAGGCCTCAAACTCACAGCGATCCGCCTGCCTCTGCCTCCCGAGTGCTGGGATTAAAGGCGTGCACCACCACGCCCGGCCCTGGCTTATACTTTATTAATTTTAAATTGTGTGTATGTGTCTGTGTTTGTGTCTGTGCACATGAGTGCAAGTGCCCTTGGAAACCAGAAGAGGATGTTAGATCCCCTGGAGCTGGATTACAGGTGGTTGTGAACCACCTAACATGGGAATAGAACCCAGGGTCTCTGGAAGAACAGTGTATAGTCATAACCACTAAGCCATCTCTCTGGTCCATTTGCTTTTTGGGGCTGGGTCTCTCACTCTGTGGTTCTGGCTAGCCAAGGATGACCTTATATTCCTGATGTGCCTGCATCCATCTCCTAAATTGCTGTTTAAGAGGTTGAGAAAGTTTAATTTGTTTTGTTTTGTTTTTCGAGACAGGGTTTCCCTGTGTAGGCTTGGCTGTCCTGGACTCACTTTGTAAACAGGCTGGCCTCAAACTCACAGAGATCCACCTCCCTCTGCCTCTCCAAGTGCTGGGATTACAGGCTGTTTGCCACCATGCTCGGCACATTTGATTTTAAGTTTTGTTTGTTTGTTTATTTAAATGATTTATTTTTTATGTGCATTGGTCTTTTGCCTGCCTGTGTATCTGTGTGAGGGTGTTGGATCTCCTGGAACTGGAGTTACAGACAGTTGTGAGCTTCCATACGGGTGCTGGGAATTGAACCTGGGTCCTCTGGAAGAGCAGCCGGTGCTCTTAACTGCTGAGCCATGTCTCCAGCCCCTTAAGGTTTATTTTTATTTTATGCATAGGATGTTTTGCCAGCATGTATGTCTGTGCACTACATAGACTCTTGGAAGCCAGAAGAGGCCATTGTTAGCTGCTATGTGGGGGCTTAGAATAGGACCTTCTTCCAGAGCAGCGCACGCTCCTACCCAATGAGCCATCTCTCTAGCTCTGCAAAGTTTGGTATGGAACCTCTACAGTGTCGGTTATTATCTTTAACCACAAGCTGAGAGGACAGAAAACAGCTGCATATTTTATAAATATTTTGATAAAGAAGTAGAAGCTGAGCCGGGCGTGGTGGCGCTCACCTCTAACCCCAGCACTCGGGAAGCAGAGGCAGGCGGGTCGCTGTGAGTTCGAGGCCAGCCTGGTCTACAAAGTTACTCTAGGACAGCCAAGGCTACACAGAGAAACTCTGTCTCAAAAAAAAAAAAAAAAAAAAAAGTAGAGGCCTTTATCTAGTAATTTTATCTGTGCTCTTATGAGTAAGTTAATACATTTTAATCAGTAATAAAGCTAAGCTGGAGTGGGCTCACTAGGCTTCTGTATCAATTAAGTTCTAGTTGAATCTGTGTATATGTAGTTGGAGGGGCCATTTGCTAATGAGCTCATCAGTCTAGCTGAACATTTGGGGACTCTCTTATCCCTCGCTGTCCACCTGCTGGTACCCACTCTGTAACCTACACTGGCCTAAACTTTTGGCAGCCCTTCTGCCTTAGAGTCCTGGGATTGCAGCAATAACTACCATGCCTGGCTTGTCTACTATTCAGAATTGAAAGTGGGATAGAACTACACATAGCAGTAAGGATAAGGAATACATAACGCGTATGTACCTCATGCTAAAAGAGAAGCAAGATGGGGCTGGAGAGATGGGTCACTAGCCTACAGCAGTGGCTGCTCTTCCAGAGGAGCTGGGTTTAATTCCCAGCACCCACATGGTGACTCACAGCTGTCCATAACTTAATTTCCAGGGGACCCAACATAAAATAAAAAGTTTTGTTTCCCCGAGACAGGGTTTCTCTGTGTGATAGCCATGACTGATAAAATAAGATCTAAATAAATGTCAAACTAAAGAAAAAGAAGCAAAAAAAAAAAAAAGCCAAAATAAAAAAGACAAGCTATCCCAGCACTCAGGAGGCAGAGGCAGGTGGATCCCTGTGAGTTTGAGGCCAGTCTGGTCCACAAAGTGAGTCCAGGACAGCCAAGGCTACACAGAGAAACCCTGTCTTGGGGGGGGGGAAGGCAAGTTGATGGAGCTGTTATTCAGTGGTAGAGTGCTTGTCTGAAATGCACCAGGATGAGCATCTAAGCACAAAAACCACGATCTGGGTCGACACACTTCAGTTAATAAGAGCAGTTAGGCAGAAGCGGAGCTACAGAAGCCAAAAACAAGGTTAGTCATTTAGAGACTCCCAGAACTGTTGGCTTTGATGGATTAGGCCTTTGTTATAGTTTTGGCAGGTGGTGCTGTCTACATGCTGAGTTTTAGGGCCTGAATGGTACTTCCATCATGGAGTCAGTTGTGCTAAGGTCTGGGGGCCTGTTACTTGATGATCTTGTTTGATCCTTGAATTCCACAAGGTGGCAGGAGAGAACCAAGTTCTGTTAACTGTCCTCTGACCCCGAAGGGGCCTACACACACCACCTACACACACACACACACACACACACACACACACACACACACACACACACACTCACAAACACAATAGTAAATAAAACTGAGTCTTCCACAGTGCTTTAATGGAAGAGTTTGATTAATAAATGTGTCTCCTCGCCGGGCGGTGGTGGTGCACGCCTTTAATCCCAGCACTTGGGAGGCAGAGGCAGGCGGATCACTGTGAGTTCGAGGCCAGCCTGGTCTACAAAGTGAGTCTAGGACAGCTAAGGCTACACAGAGAAACCCTGTCTCAAAAAACAAAAAACAAAACAACAAAAAAAATGTGTCTCCTCAGGGCTGGAACAAAAGCTCAGGGTAAGATCACTTCCTGCTCTTGCAAAGGACCAAGATTCAGTTCCTAATACCCAAACGGTGGCTAGCAGCCATCCTAACTCCTGTTCCAGGGGTCCAATGCCTCCCCCCTCAGTTTCCTCCAATCTAAACCTGGAAATTCACATTGGTGTATAATTTATCTCTATGGATTTTTCAAACACTTAATTTTTTGTGTGCCTGTGTGTGGATTTGCACGTGGAATTCAGAGGAGGCAGAGGCAGGTGGATTTCTGGTCTACAAAATGAGTTCCAGGATAGCTAGAGCTACACAGAGAAGCCCTGTATATAAAAATCAAAAGAAAAAAGAAAAAAAAAAGTCAAATATATGGGGCTGGAGAGATGGCTTAGTAGTCAAAAGGAAATATTGCTCTTTCACTCAAGTTTGGTTTCTAACATTCATGTCAGGTGGCTCCCAACTGTCTATTACTTCAGTTCTAGGGGATCAATCAATGCCTCTGGCCTCTTTGATCACCTGTACTCATGTACACAGATGTAATGCACGCAAATAATTTTAAAAAATAATAAAGCTTTTAAAAAGCCAAACTCAATGGTGTGGTGACACATACCTTTAATCCTAGCACTTCAGAGGCAGAGGCAAGCAGATCTCTGTGAGTTCAAGGCCATCCTGGTCTACAAAAGTGAGTACAGGACATCCAGGGCTACACAGAGAAACCCTGCCTCAAAAAATGAAAATAAATAAATAAAGCTCCTCTTTCCACCATCTTTCCGCGCCATCACCATGGTGCGCATGAATGTCCTGGCAGATGCTCTCAAGAGCATCAACAATGCCAAGAAGAGAGGCAAACGCCAGGTGCTCATCAGGCCGTGCTCCAAAGTCATCGTCCGCTTCCTGACTGTGATGATGAGGCATGGCTACATCGGTGACTTTGAGATCATTGATGACCACAGAGCTGGGAAAATTGCTGTGAACCTCACAGGCAGGCTGAACAAGTGTGGCGTGATCAGCCCTAGATTTGATGTGCAATTTAAGGATCTAGAAAAATGGCAGAACAATCTGCTCCCGTCCCGTTAGTTTGACTTCATTGTACTGACAACCTCAGCCAGCATCATGGACTATGAAGAAGCAAGACGAAAACACACAGGAGGGAAAATCCTGGGATTCTTTTTCTAGAGATGTAACACATAAATAAAACGCCTCCGTGGACTGTGCTGGGCTGAGTCCTTTTGAACCCTTCCATCCAGCACAGTGGCTGGTTGTGCTGACTGAAGCGAAGACAGTCCTGTGGCTGGTGTGCTGTGTCCAGCTCCGGATGGTTACGTCTGTGTTGGTGTCTGGTGCTGCTTAGCTGAGGGTTGCTATAAATATTGAAAACATGAAAAAAAATTAAAAGTAATAAATAACTAAAGCTAAACGCAGGCAGGTATTGGTGGCCCACACCTTTAATTCCAGCATGTGGGAGTCAGAGGCAGGCAGGTCTCTTGAATTCAAGGCCAGCCTGGTCTACAGAGTGAGTTCCAGGACAGCCAGGGCTACACAGAACTCTGTCATGAAAAACAAAGCAAATAAAAGAGATAAATGTTAACCCTGTCTCAAAAAAACAAAACAAAACAAAAAAAGATAAGTGTTGTTTTGCTGGGCAGTGGTGACACACATCTTTAATCCCAGCATTTGGGAGGCAGAGGCAGGGGATTCTCTGAATTTGGGGCCAGCCTGGTCTACACAATGAATTCCATGTTAGTCAGGACCTTAGAAATTCTGTCTGGAAAACAAAGCAAAACAAACAACAAGTCAAACCCTTCTTTATTTCTTCTAGGTAGTAAATCAGGTTCCAGGTTAACAATGGTGAATGACATGGGGTTCTCTGACTTCAGGGAAATTGATTTAAACAAGTTAGGCTGGGTGTGTGGCTTTTAGCAGTAGACAGAGCATGTGCATAGCGTGTGTGAGGCTCTGGGTTGGGGTTCCTGGGTGCAATCCCCAGCACAGCAAATAAACAAGTAAATCAACAATAAAAAGAAGGGTGTGTGTGGTGGTGGTGTGGGGGGAAGGGAGGGAGAGAGATGACTCAGAATTTTAAGGTGTTTGCTGAAAAGTCTGATGACCTGAGTTTTAACGCCAGGATCTACCTGGGGGAAGGAGAAAACAAATTTTTACAAGTTGTCCTCTGACCTCCATATGTGCACCTGTATACATACACACAACAAATACATACTACGTTGAAACACTTTTTAAATAGTTTTATTTTTTATTTATGTATTTATTGTTTTTGGTTTTTCGAGACAGGTTCCTCTGTGTAGCCTTGGCTGTCCTACACTGGCTTTGTAGACCAGGCTGGCTATTAACTATTATTTTATGGACATTGGTGATTGGTCTGAATGTGTGTTTGTGTGAGGATGTCAAATCTTGGAGTTACAGACAGCTGTGTGCTACCATGTGGGTGCTGGGAATTGGGCAGTCAGTGCACTTAACTGCTGAGCCACCTGCCCAGCCCCCCAACCCAAAAATCTTTTTTGTTGAAACAAGATCTATTTGTGTAACTCTTGCTGTTCTGGTACTCACTCTGCAGAGAAGGATGGCTTTGAACTCACTGAGATCTGCCTGCCTCTGCAACTCAAGTGCTGGGACTAAAGCTACCAGGTTAGGTGATGGCTGCTTCTTCTCCTTCTTCTCCTTCATCTCCTCCTCCTCTTTTTTTGAGAAGAGGTCTCACTATGTATCCCTGGCTGGCCTGGAATTTGTTATATAGACCAGGCTGGCCTTGAGTCTATGAAATTACCGCTGTAATTTTAAAAAATTCAACACATCTATTTGATGAAGTCTGGCAGATCACCTAGTTTTCTTTCTTTTTTCTTTTCTTTTTTTTTTTTTTGGTTTTTTCGAGACAGGGTTTCTCTGTGTAGCCTTGGCCATCCTGGACTCACTTTGTAGACCAGGCTGGCCTCGAACTCACAGCGATCCGCCTGCCTCTGCCTCCCGAGTGCTGGGATTAAAGGTGTGCGCCACTACGCCCTGCTGAGATCACCTAGTTTTCAGTTGTTTGTTTTGTTTTGTCTTACTTCTCTAAGGCCGGCTAGGCACACAGGGAAAGAAAGCAACTGTTATTTTTTTTTTAATTTGTTTTGAGATAGAGTTTCTTTGTTACACAGAGCCCTGGCTGGCCTCAAACTCACAGAGATCTGCCTACCTCTGCCACGCAAATGCTGGGAATAAGGTGTGTACCACCATGCCCGGCTATTTAAAAAATTAAAATTCTGGGTTTATCACTGCTGTGTGATGCTGAGGCAGAGTGCTTAATGGACAGCATGGAACAGGGGTGGAGGGGGGGTGGGGTCAGAATATCTGGACTTATGAAGATCGAGTATGAATAGTCACTGTTGTGCTCAACTGAGACAAGGTCTTGTTCTCCAGTCTAGGCTGGTGTCAAACTTGTGATGCTCCTGCCTCAGCCTTCTAAACACTGACATTATATGTATTTAACCACCATCCCCAGCTCAACTCAGTGAGAATTTGTGACTGTGCGCAAATAATTTTACATACCTGTATATCATGGTTGGCTGAGTTGTATATTAGGAAGAAAATGCTTTTGGATAGAGTTTTATTTATTTATTGTTTATTTATTCTTAAAACAGAATCTCAAATATCCCACGCTGGCTTCAAACTCTCCCATTCTCCGGTCTCCATGTCTCAAATGCTGCCACTACAGGCGTAATCCACCACACGCAAACAACAGTAAGAAAAAGATTATCACTATGACAAATTTCAGACGGAGGGCAGCTGCTCTCCCTGCAGAGCAGCACTATTTACTAAATTCTGATCACTTCCCCCGAAATGTATTAATCTTGGCTATATTTTTCTTTCCCACATGTACAATGTGTAGAGTTTAATGGCCACTCTGTGGCCTGCAAGAGTCACTGCTCTAGCGATCCACGGTTCTGGCAAGAAGGTTACACTCTTTGGGAATGTTGAATGGAAAATTAAAAGCTGTCCACCTAGTTCAGGTGCTCCATTTGTAGGTGACAGGACAGGGCTCAGTCCAGTGAACTGGACATTCCTGTTCTCGTTTCACTTACAATGCACATTGTACTTCCTCCTCCTCCTCCTTCTTTTTTGGTTTTTTCGAGACAGGGTTTCTCTGTGTTATCTTGGCCATCCTGGATTCACTTTGTAGACCAGGCTGGCGTTGAACTCACAGCGATCCACCTGCCTCTGCCTAGGTGCTGGGATTAAAGGCGTGCGCCATCACGCCTGGCTCTACTTCCTTCTTAAGAGCCTTTAGTACCTTTCTCTTTCATTTATGTATATTCATTTAGGTATTTACATACTTATTATACATTCATACAATCTGTCTGTCTGTCTGTAAGTCAGCCAGTCTGTCTGTCTGTCTGTCTATCACCACAGTGGAGGTCAAAAGACATTGCAGGAGTCGTTTCTCCTTCCACCATGCAGGGGCCTTGGGATCACACTCTTGTAGTCAGGTTTGGTGCCAAATACCTTTACCTGAAGGTTTCCTTTTGTGTTTTTGAAAGCTTTTCCTTTACCTCTGTCCTCCTGACCCTTTGAACAGTCTTCTATTCAAGCTGGGTTGATCCTTATGCAGTCTACACATTTCATACCCCCCCCCTTTAGGATTTTGGCATCCTCCTCCTCCTCCTCTTTCTCCTCCTCCTCCTCCTTTTGAGACAGGGTTTCTCTGTGCAGCCTTGGCAATCCTGGAACTCACTCTGTAGACAGGGCTGGCCTTGAACTCATAGAGATCCACCTGCCTATGCCTCCTGAGTGCTGGGATTAAAGGCGTGTGTCACCACTGGCAGGCTCATTTCCTACTGAAATCCAGTCACAACCAAATCTCTTTTTCTTTTCTTTCCTTGATCTTTTGAGACAGAGCCTCTCTTATACTGGAACTCACAGAGATTTACCTGCCTCTGCCTCCCAAGTGTTGGGATTAAAGTCATGGGCCACCAGACCCAGTTTAGGTCCTGATTTCTCTCTCTCTCTCTCTCTTTCTTTCTTTCATTCTTTCTTGACAGGGTTTCTCTGTGTAGCCTTGACTGTCCTGGACTCGCTTTTGTAGACCAGGCTGGCCTCGAATTTATAGTCATCTGCCTGCCTCTGCCTCCTAAGTGCTGGGATTAAAGGCTTGCACAACCAACCACCATATGCATGGCAGGTCCTGATTTCTCAAGAAGGCCTCTTTCTCTGAAATTTCATAGCACTTTGTAACTCTTCATAGCACTTTGTAATTTAGTTTATTGTTACAATCCTCAATCTGTGGGAGTTCCTCTCCACTTTAGATTGTAAATTGTAGCCACTTGCTTTTTCAGCTTCTTTTTGCTTTATACAATGTAACAGACTAACTCACAGTCTTTAATTGAACTCACTTCCAGACTCTGTTGCATGGCAGCATGGTACCAATAACATCTGACCAGCTACTTACAAAGCTATTGTAATGAAATAGCAAATAGGAAGCAAATTCTGACCACAAATTTCTTTTTTGAGGCTGAGTCTCACAGGATAGCTCAGGCTCACTTAGACATCCAACGTTGCTCAGGCTGGTTTAAACTCTTGTCTAATCTTCCCGAGACTTGCCTCTGCCTCCCAAACGCTGAGATTACAGGTGTGAGCTACCACGCCAGTTAAATTCTGATGATTTTTAAAGGAGGTGTGTGGATGAGTGATGGAAAGCAGTCTGGGGTCTGAGTTACATTTCAAACAGTTGGGAAAATGAGTTTTCATGCCCCTCCCCTTTATTTTTGGCTGGAGACTGCTGCTGTCGAAGGATATATTCATTGTCTTCGATGTTTTAAAGAGCTGTCAAGTGGAGCAAGGAGGATTTTTTGCTCCAGGCAGCATAACTACTAGCAAAGGGAGGAGAGAGAGAAGGGAAGCAGATTTCAGCTCAGCAGGAGGCGGAACTCTCTAACATTTAGAGCTGTGAACCGGCTCTTAAAGGTAGCGAGCTGCCTGATACTGGAACCTCTGAAACAGAAGTGAGGCACGGGGGCCATCTGGTTGAACGTGCAGGAGGATATTTTTGCCCGGGCGGGAGCTGCGCCGATGACCTTTAAAGTGTGTTCTAATTTTAAGACTGTTCACTTCTGCTAACTTGGCGCGTCACGTGTCAGTTTTATTTAAAAATAAAATAAAATAAAAACAACACCTATCTAATGTACCTGTGTGGCTTACAATAAAAAATCGATAAAACAAGAAGTGGGAATTAGATTTAACACTAAAAATGAAGATACCGCCCAATTGGCATAGCTTGACAGGGGGAGAGAGAGAGAGAGAGAGAGAGAGAGAGAGAGAGAGAGAGAGAGAGAGAGAGAGAGAGAGAGAGAGAGAGAGAGAGAGAGAGAGAGAGAGAGAGATCATCGGATGATATGAGGTGTGAGGTGGTCCCGGGCAAGTGAGGAGTGTCATTTCCCTCCCCCTCCCCCACGTCTTCTCCAGCACCAGGTACACAGAGGTGAGGGCGTGGGGGAGGGGACGGCGCCGGGACCCGCCGACAGGTCCCAGCAAGGCTGCTCGCGACCCGGAGCGGAAGGGCGGCTGCAGTCCGGACCACCGATCCCAGGGGCCCCCGCGGCGCCGCGCACGCGCACTGGCGAGGGGGCAGCGCCGCCGCAGGAGGCAGGGAAACCGACTGGCGATCTGTGGCGGCGGCTGGGCGGCGGTGGCAGTTCGCAGCGAGGGCGACGGCTCCGAGGCCGAGTGGCCGTCCGGTGGGGACCTGGGCGCCGTCCTCCGCATGACCTCATCGGTGAGTGCGCGTCTTCGGCCGGCTCGCGCCGCGTGTGCCGCTGCGGGCTCGGCAGCCCGACCGTCCGGCCTAGCACCGCAGCCCGCGCCTGACGGCCGCCCCGCCCCGATCCCCGGGCCCCAGGCCTGCCCCGCGCCGGGCGACGCTCGGGTGGGAAGCCGCGCGGCCGGGCCCCGCGAGAAGGGTGGCGGCGCGGTGGCGCGGTGGCCCGGTGGCCGGCCTCAGGCGGCGGGGGACACAAGGCGCATGGGGGGGGATGGGCGGGAGCGCGACGCGGCGAGAAGGGTCGCCTCCGTGGGCGTCCGGGGCAGGTGGACAACCGAGCCCTGGAGGAGCGGACCGAATGGCTTCCGAACGCCGCCAGTGACGCGCCGGACGCTCCGTGCTGGGGACACCGTGCACCCGCAAACGCGCGCCGGGCTTGGCGTCTGTGTGATTGCTGGTGGTGGTCTGGAAGTGTCCGTTCTTTCCACCTCTCTTCTTTCAATGTCGCCTTTTATTGACGGGCAAAATTGTCACGGTTGCTGGCTGGGGCGGACCGCAGAAACGAGCGGGATTTAATGCACATCTCTAAATAAAGTGAGATGAGGTATGAGCTGTCAGATGAATGGTAGGTTACACGGAGGACTCGGTTTTTTTTTTTTTTTTTTTTAACGTTAAACTTGAATTAAATAAAGCCCGGTAAAGTGAAAAATTTGAGTTTGAGCAATAAAAGAGGAGGGCTTGGAACTAGAGTTTCCAACCTGGGGTTCCCCGGTAGGTAGACTGTAACTGATCATTTAGCGAGACCGAGGGTAAAATTACACCTTTATTTACAAACTAGTAATTGAGACTGTGGCCTTTATGAAAGCAGGCACTAAACCGCAATAGTGCTAGCAATCCTTGTGAGCTTGCCACCAATAGAAATTACAGAGATTTTTGTGTCACATTTACAGTTGGAGCTATCTCAAAATATTATATGTGTTTATTGATGAATTTCTTTGAGTTAGTTTCGTTATATTTTTATCTAATATATAACACGTCAGCTATACACGTCAGTTTTTCATTTCACAATAGGTCAGTATAATAGGATTTCTTTGTACTTATATGAGTTTTGCGTTTAAAGGCAGTTTGAGAAGGGGACTTTACGTTTCTCCAGACTATCAAAGAGTTAGAATCGTGGGTACAAAATAATCAAGAATTACTGAAATAAAGATAAGCTTTGGTCGCTGTGAGTTTGAGGCCAACCTGGACTACAAAGTGAGTCTAGGACAGCCAAGGCTACACAGAGAAATCCTGTCTCGAAAACCAAAAAAAAACACGCAAAAAGATAAGGTTTGGAGGGGACTTAACAGTACTTGGATTTCATTATTCAGTAAGAAAGAAGAGAGAGGGGTGAGGGGGAGGGAAAGCAGACAGAATGAGACACAGACAGAATGAGACTATATACATGCAAAAGAATTTTGTAACCAAGGACTTAATGGCTCTGTTGACTCAAAATTGGGTGTGAACCCCAGGCTGGCTTCAGATTTGCTGTGTGGTTCCTTCTACTTCTGTTTTCCAAATGCTGGGATACAGGTGTGTGCTGCTAGTATTGGCCTTTTTTTTTTTTTTTTTTTTTGACATGTGAATTGTACCAGAGTCGTTTGTTTGTTTGTTTTTGTTTCTCTATGTAGCCCTGGCTGTTCTGGACTCACTTTGTGGGACAAGCTGGCCTTGAACTCCCAGAGATCCACCTGTCTCTGCCTCTGCCTCCCAGAGTGCCTGACACCAGAGTAGTTTTGAAAGAGACTAGAGCGCAGATATTTCATCTAGTGTACTGGGGAATCAGCAAAATACTTTCGGAAGAAAGGGAAGTGAGTATCTCGGCTGTTTGATTTTTGTGCTGAGGCGTCCCACACTTTGAAGCCCCTGAAGCTGGGGAAGGGAAATTTTAGTACTTGCTGATTTTCTTTTTCTCTTACCTTCTTGTGTTTGTTTGTTGTATGGTATGTAAGTGTTGATGTGTTTACATGTGTGTGCATGTGTTTTTGGAAGCCATTGTTTCCTGTTGAGTGTCTTCCTGTCTCTTTGCCTTAGTTTTTGAGACAGCGTCTCTTCCTGGCTTGCCAGCCCGCCCCAGTATCCTTTGCCTTTGCTGCCCCAGTGCAGGACTTACAGGCTTTCGTCAATGTGCTGGCTTTTTAATGGGTGCTGGGACTCTGAACTCAGGTCCTCAGGCCTGTGTGAAAGCAACTGAGCCATCTCCCACCCTCCTCCTCCTCTTAAAAATAATGGACTTTGTCAGGCCCACACCTGTAATCCCAGCACTCAGGAGGTAGAGGAAGGCAGATCTCTGAGTTCAATGCCAGTCTGGTCTACAGAGTGAGTGTATGACAGCCAGGGCTACACAGAAAAACCCTGCCTTGGGAAAAGCAAGCAACCAAGAAAGAAAGGGTTTTATTTATTGTTTTTGTATTGATGTAGATGGAACCCAGGGCTTTGCAAGTGCTCTGCTGCTAAGTTGTGCAGCCAGACCCCCTTTTATGGCTTTCTTTTGTGTGTGTCCCCCTTCCCCCGAGACACGGTTTCTCTGTATAACAGCCCTGGCTGTCCTGGACTCACTTTGTAGACCAGGCTGGCCTCAAACTCAAAGAGATCCACCTGCCTTTGCCTCCGCCTCCCAAATTCTGGGATTACAACTACCATTGCCTGGCCTTATAATTTTCTTAAAATCATAAGATTTTAAATAGGAAGGGTTTTAAATAGGAAGAGATCCTTATTTTTCTCTCTTTAAGTGAAAAGTAGCAGGCTCAACTATACTATGTCTTTGGTTGTTATTTTTTCATATATGAAAAATTAACATACAGATTATACAGAGTTGGGAAGTTGGTAAATTGTTTTCCTTTCTTTCAAAGATTTCTTTATATATTATGTATACCATGTTCTGCCTGCATATAATGCCTGCCTGCCAGAAGAGGCCACCAGTAAATTGCTTTCTTAAAATTACCTTTCAGCCTGATCTACAGAGTGAGGCCAGGATAGTCAAAGCTACACAGAGAAACCTTGTCTCAAAAAATAAGAAAAAAACAACCCATATCTTTCAAGTTCTTTGTGTTCTGGTACTCTCCCAGTAGGACCCTACTCAGGGCCACAGGCATTCAGGACAGGTGCTCTGGCACTGAGCTACACAGCCCTGTATGTTTTTCATTGTGAGACAGGTCTCACAAAATTGCCCAGGATGGTCTGGAACTTGCTGTGTAACCCAGACAGCTCTCAGAGTGGCAAATCTTTGTCCTGTGTGCTGTTGCTTTCTTTATGCTGTGTATCTGCCTGCTGTTCTAGTATTGACATACTTATTGGCTATTTTCATTCTTTTTCTTCCCTCCTTCATGCTGTCTTTGTGACAGGACTGTCTTCACGGCTGTGCAAGAACAAGGGCTGCTGCATAGTAGGTGTTTGGTCTGTGGCCCACAGATAGAGGAGCTAACCAGTCTTTCTCTCTTCCCTTCCTTCTTTCCTTTCATTCTTTCTCTTTTCAGCTCCTCTGGCTTCCAACTTGATATGTAGCTGAGGATGGTTTTTATTTTATTTTATATTTATTTATTTTTGTTTTTTGAGACAGGGTTTCTCTGTGTAGCCCTGGCTGTCCTGGACTCACTTTGTAGACTGGCTGGCCTTGAACTCACAGAGATCCACCTGCCTCTGAATGCTGGGATTAAAGGTGTGCACCAACACACTTGACCTGACTAATTTTCTTAATCTGATAATAATTGGTGGATGTGTAGCAGAAATGATGATTTTAAAAACAGCAGTTAGAGTATAAATTAGTTCAGGTGCCATGGGAGATTGTTGTTCTTACTATTTGTAGTTCTTACTGAAGTTGAAATGTTTGTACAGGAATAAAGATGGGAGGTGGTGACAAAGGTGACAATATCTGCGAATCTTTTTTATTATTGTGAATCTATTATTATTATTATTATCATCATCATCATCATCATTATCATCATTATTATTCCTTCTTGTTTGTTTGCTTTTTTTTTTTTTTTGTTTCCCTATGTAGTCCTGGCTGTACAGGAGCTTGCTCTGTAGACCAGGGTGGCCTTGAACTTTGTGCCTGTCTCTGTCTCCTGACTACTGGGATCAAAAGCGTGTGCCACCACTGCCCGCCACTTTCCCCCCTTTTTCTAAAGACTAAAGCAGAATTGATGGTTTAGCTTAATGGTAGAGCAGTTGCCTAGCATATGTGAAACTTCCTGTTTAATCCTAATAATATATGCAGGCACACATGTGCATGAAGAATTGTGATGATGTTAACAGTTATTTCTGGAAAGCTGAATACAAATGTTAAGTTGTTCTACGGCTTTTCTGTTTCCTCTTTTCTGCTGTTGAACTTAGCTTTTAGAATCTATAACTTTAAAAATTTTAGTCTGATGCAGTCCCAGCCCTTAGAAAGCAGAGACTGCTGGATCTTTGAAGGCTCAAGGCTGGTCTGATGTACATGGTGAGGTTTAGGCTAGCCAGAGCCACAAAGTGAGACCTTGTCTCAAAAAAAAAAAAAAAAAAACAACCAAAAAACCAAACCAAACCAAACCAAAACACAATGAAAAATAAAAATATTTCCTTGTTTTGTAATCTGTTTGTTTGTTTTGCTGTGTTAGAGATCAGATCCTGGTCACAGCATGTAGGGCACTTGCTTTACCATTCAGCTGGACCCCCAGAAACCAGTCACATTTTTACAGCATTTGCATCAGTTGGTTGTCAAATGCCATTTTCTTGCTTTTTATTTTCCTTATGATTTTCTTGCATGTGCTGGGAGTTGAACCCAAGCAAGGCAAACATTCTTCCACTGAGTTTTATCTGTCCCTTAGAACACCACTTTATTTGGATTTGTCCCAGTGTTCTTTTAAGTCAGATTCAAGTTAAACATCTTTAGCTGGAATGCTAAAGTGATTTTAGGTCTCTCATTGTTTGTCATAAGAAACATCAGATGATGCCAGGTTCACTACTGATATAGATTTGATTGATTAAGGAGTCTCACAAGCTTTCTCTTGTAAAGATGGTCCTTTTCTATTTTTAATAAGTAATCTATAGAATAATAATTTTTAAAAACTTTCTCAAAGTCTTTTTTTTGGGGTGGGATATGTGTGTATATATAACCCAGAAACTGAGGATGGTTGTCTTCCTTTATTGTTTTCCACCTTATGGTTTTTGTTGGTTTTGTTTTTTGTTCGTTTTCTAAGACAAGGTTTCTTTGTGTAGCTCTAGGTCTCCTCCCCGACTCCCACCCCCCTATACCCCAACCCCCATTTGGAGGCAGGACCTCACTTGGTAGCCCAGATGGGCCTCAGACTTGCAGAGGCAGTTTGGGAGACCTCATCTTAATGGGTTTATAAGCAGGAGCCACTATCTCTGGTTTATGATTTCTCTATGTGCCTCCTCCTCCTCTTCCTCTTCCTCCTCCTCCTCCTTCTTCTTCTTCTTCTTCATCTTCCTCCTCCTCCTCCTCCTCCTTCTTCTTCTTCTTTTTCTTTTTGAAGTTTTTGAGACAGAGTTTCTCTTTGTAGCCTTGGCTGTCCATGATTTGATTTGTAGACTGGTCTGGCCTTGAACTCACAGAGATCCACCTGCTTCTGCCTCCCAGAATGCTGGAATTACAGGTATGTGTTGCCACACCCAGTTTCTAGTGTATTTCTAAAGGCTTCTGGAGATTGGCCCTATGCCCCAAGAGTTGTAGGGAAGCATTTTACTACTGAATTTATACCCCTAACCCTCTTTTTATGTTTTGTTTTGAGCACTAAATTGCTTAGCTGTTTTTAAAGTTGAGATCCTCTTGACTCATCCTTTCAAATAGTTGAGGTTACAGGTCAGTGCCACCAGGTCTGGTGTCACATTCCAGACTTTGTTGGTTTACTAGATTGTCCCACTGTGTGGCTCTGAATGGCCTGGAGCTCTCTATGTTGACCAGGCTACATTTTAAACTCATTGAAATCTACCTGCCTCTGCCTTCCAAGTACTGGGATTACAGATGAGTACCACTTCAGCTGGCTTTATTTATTTTTCAAATTAAAACCAATTTTAAAACCAGGTTTTGGTGGCACATGCCTTTTATCCCAGCACTGAGGATGCAGAAGCAGGCATATCTCTGAGAGTTCAAAGCCTTCTTTGTCTACAGAGCCATTTTCAGGACAGCCAGAGTTACACAGAGAAATACCATCTTGAAAAGAACCAATTTCCAAGACATGGTTTCCCTGTGTAGCCTTGGCTGTTCTGGAACTCGGTAGACCGAAGTGCTGATAGCAAAGGTGTGTGCCACCCTAGCACAGCTGAAAAACATTTTTAAAAAATTACATTTGTGTGTGTGTGCGCGTGCGCGCGCGCACGTGAGTGTGTGTTTGAAGAAGGGTCTTATGTAGCACAGGCTGACTGTGTAGCCAGGGCTGGTTTTGAACTCCTGATCCTCGTGTCCCTACCTCTCAAGTACTGGTACCGCCATGCCTAGCTTAGATCATAGACTCAAGGAGGTGAGCCCTTTTCACTTGGTGCCTCCTTGCCACTGTCATAGTGCTGTCATTTCCTCCTCCTCCCTTTTTTTTTTTTTTTTTTTTTTTTTTTTTTTTGTTGGTTTTTTTGAGATGGGGTTTCTCTGTGTAGCCTTGTCTGTCCTGGACTCTCTTTGTAGACCAGGCTGGCTTCAAACACAGGAACTCATATCAATCCTCCTGCTTCTGCCTCTAGAGTGCTAGGATTATAGGCTTGTGCCACTGCGCCTGGCTTGTGCTGTCATTTCCTGTGTCTACCAGCTGGTTCCTCCTCTGAGGATGCTTAGCTACTCTCCAGTGTACTCTCCAATTCTTGCAACCTTAGAAGGCACTACTGTCTGATAATCGTATTTTGGAGGTTGTAAACATTTTAACTTTTTGTTGATATAGCTAATTGTGAAATTTGTTGCTTTTAAATACAGTTTATTTAGTATTTTTAAAACTATTCCTCATATTTGCAGAAAAGTTTAAGAGGAAAAGCAAGTTCATTTGACAGTAAGGCATTTACTTTATTCTTTGATTTTTTTTCTATTTTTTCTTTCTTTGAGACACAGTCTCATAGTATAGCCCAAGCTAGGCTTAAATTCGAGGTCCTGCCTCAGTCTCCCAAGTATTGGGATTTCAGGCAGATGCCACAATTTCCATTTCTTTCTTTTTGTTTTTGTTTTGGTTTTTTTGAGACAAGGTTTCTCTGTGTAAAACCCTGGCTGTTGGGGCTGGAGATATGGCTCAGTGGTTAAGAGACTGCCTGCTCTTCCAGAGGTCCTGAGTTCAATTCCCAGCAACCACATGGTGGCTCACAACCATCTGTAATGTGATCTGATACCCTCTTCTGGCATGCAGGTGTATGTGCAGGTAGAGCACTGTATACATAATCAATAATCAATCTTTTTTAAAAAAAAAAAAACAAAAAAAACAAAACCAAAACCACCCTGGCTGTCTTGGGCTCCCTTTGTAGACCAGGCTGGCTTGAACTCACAGAGAGATCCACCTGCCTCTGCCTTCTGAGTGCTGGGATTAAAGGCATGTGCTACTGCATCCAGCTTTTGATTTCCATTTCTTTTTAGAATTATTTTTTCAAGGGAGGATATATTGGAAAGAATTGGTTACATGTTCTAGGAATCTCAAGGTAAATTATGATAATTATGATTTTCTTTCTTTTCTAAGCTGTACAATTAGAATCCCTCTTATTTGTTTGGGAAAGAATAGTGGTTTTTTTACTGCACAAATTCTTTTTTTTTTAGTCTGGAAAACCTTTTCTTTTGTTTTTTTGTTTTGTTTTTTGTTTTTTGAGACAGGCTTTCTCTTGTGTAGCCTTGACTATCCTGGATTTGATTTATAGACCAGGCTGGCTTTATTATTATTTTTTTTAAAGTCAGGGGATTTTTTTTTTTTTTTTCTCTTTCTTTCTTTCTTTCTTTTTTTCCTGAGTCAGGGTTTTTCTGTATAGCCCTGGCTGTCCTGGAATTTTCTCTGTAGACCAGGTTGGCCTCAAACTCAGATCTGCCTGCCTCTGCCTCCTGAGTGCTGGCATTAAAGACATGCACTACTACCACACAGCTGGAAAACTTTTTAGTTAAGTATTTGATTTGTATAAACTACCCAGACTATTGTTTGTATAGAATTTCTTATGATTCTTAACTTCCTAAGTAATTCTCTTCAAGATGTTTTCATTTGTAAAAGAATTGGAACCAGTAATTTCTTTATGGAATATACATTTTAGAAGTTGCTTTAATAATAATAAATAATAATTAAAATAATAGTAGTAGTAGTTATTACTATTACTAAATAATAATTACTGCTATATTTAAGGCAGGGTCCCACTATGTATCTTTGGCTGGCCTGCAACTTGCTATGTAGACCAGGCTGGCTTTGAAATCAGAAGAGATCCATGCCCCTCTGCCTTCTGAGTGCTGGGATTAAAGGTAAGTTCCAGGGCTATACAGAAAATTCCTGTCTTGGAAAACCAAAACCAACCAATCAAACAAACAAAAACAACCTGCTCCAAAAAAAAACCCAAAAAACAAACAAAACCCCAACCATTGTGTGTGTTGTTTCGTGTGTGTGTGTGTGTGTGTGTGTGAGTGTGTGTGTTGTTTCGTGTGTGTGTGAGTGTGTGTGTGTGTGTGTGTGTGTGTGTGCGTACGCACACATGTCCGTGTGCTGTGAGTCAAACCCAGAGCTTCATGTATGCAAGACAAGTCTAGGCCACAGCTCTGCGCAAGCCTGTGCATGTGCCTGCACGCCGCTCTTAGTAAGCTGTTCCTTAGACTATACTCATACTCCTGTAACCGTACAGCAGACATGACGTCTGCTCATTGCCTAAGATGTCCGCCCAGAAAGCTGCTTGCTCTGTCTTGCTCCTCTATAATCCTGGTACACCCACACAGCGACGAGTAAAGAGCATGTTCTCAAGCATGTTCAGGTTTTCCTTTTTCTTCTTTTTCTGATGCTGATGCTTACCAACATATATTTTATTAATTATTTTCTGCAATTTTTGAAGGATTAAGTAATGCCTTTCTATTGGAAAAATGAAAATATTAAAAGGAGCCAAGGGCTAGTACCCCTTTTACCTTTACTTCATGATCGGAGCCAAGTAGTGCCCTCCCGAGCAATTGTTTGGACTAAGTACTTGCTTTCCCCTCTCCCCTTTATGGTGCTTTAGCTCAAACCCAAGGCCCCACAGAAGTTAGGCAAGCACTCTACCATTGAGCTACAATCCCATTATAAATGTTTATGGTTTTAAAATTTTAGAAATTTGTGGGCTGGCTTAGTGGTTAAGAGCACTCATTATTCTTGCAGAGGTCCTGGATTCAGTTCCCAGCACCCATGTGGAAGCTCACAGCGGTCTGTAATCAAGTTTCAGGGGATTGATGCCCTCTTTTGACCTCTATGGGCACCAGGTTCACATGAGGTGCACCTACACATATCCAGGCAAGGACCTCATAAAAACACATCTTTAAAAATTTAGAAGTAAAAAAAAAATTAGAAGTTAGACTAAACTCATCTATTTTTTGCCACCCTGAACCACCTTAGAAAATATATACTATATGTAATATACTCTAGGACAGAGTTTCAGAATGCTTACAAATAAGAATACTGCTTTTTCTGGGCATGGTGGTGCACACCTTCAATACCCAGCACTTGGGAGGCAGAGGCAGGTGAATCTCTGTGAGTTTGAGATCAGCCTGGTCTACAAAGTGAGACTAGGACAGTCAAGGCTACACAGAGAAACCCTGTCTCAAAAAAAAAAAAAAAAAAAACAAAACTGCTTTTTTTCTTCATTGGAGGTATCACTATGTAGCCCAGGCTAGACTTAAACTTCTAGTGTTCCTTCTGTCTCAGTCTTTCAAGTGCTAGGATTGTAGGCTGAGCCACTCACACCTGACCAACAGGGTTTTCTATACCAGAGAAGCTTAAGAAAGAGTTTTATGTGGTTTCTCCCCCGCCCGAAAGCATTTCATCTCAGAGGATATTATGGTGCATACCCATAATCCCAATTTTGTTTCCTAACAAGTCCAATTCTAATTCTACTGAGTGAGGCAACTGAAAGTAGTAACCTTGACCATAATAAAGTTCTCATAGTTGGGAGATGAATGAATGAATGAATGGCTTAGTAGGCAGAGAGACAGAGAGAGAGAGACAGAGACAGAGAGAGAGAGAGACAGACAGACAGACAGACAGACAGACAGACAGAGGGACATAGGGAGGATTGTGTGTATTGCTGGGGAAAACCAAATTCTAAAACTGGATATAACAAGATTCTAGTCTAGTTTTACATGTTACTAATTTGACCTTGAGAAATTAAATTGTTTTTACCTCCCTCAGCTGTAATGCTCTATGTTGTAATTAAGAATGTTTACATATCCTGGAACGTGTTCAGGCTGGCCTTGAACTGACAGAGTTTGCCTGCCTCTGCCTCTCCAGTAAGTTTCAAGACTCTGTCTTAAAACAAACAAACCAACCCCTCAAAAACTTATAGATGGCTCTGTGCATAAAGGGGTTTGCCGCCAATACTAAGGGCCTGAGTTTCATCGTAGGACCCACATGGGAGAGGGAGAGAACTGACTTCAGCAAGCTATCCTCAGACTCCTGACTTCACATGTGCTCCATGACATGGATAACAAGTTAAGGAAGAAGAATACTTACATTCTACATCAGAAGTGTTGGTAGAGCACATGCTTAGCATGCATACAGCTATACTTCAGCTTCCACTGTCAAAACTAAAACAAAACAAAAGGTCATAGTATTTCATAGATTCACCTGGAGCATTTAGGCACTCAGTTGACGCAGAATGCAATCTTGAAACGTGTTAGTTACTACTATTTGTATTTCCTAAGCACCTCTAGTCAGTTGAAACTATTCAACCATGACCATTCTACATTGTGTCTGTAGCTCTCGAGGTAGACACATTGCACACTGTGGTCCAACCCACTGTGTAACTCAGGCTGGTCTTGAATTTTCAGCAACTCTTCTGTGTCAGCCTCCCAAGTGCTGGGATTGCAAGTATAATCCACTGGCTGCTGCCTTTTCTTCTTAGTTTGTGTGTGGATGTTTTGTTGCATGTCTGTATTAGCACCATATACATACATACCATAGCCTGTGGAGGTCAGAAAAGGGAGTTGGATCCCTTGGGACTGGAGTTACATGGTTGTATACCACCTGCGGGTGCTAGGGCTTGAATTTGCTTTGTAGTTCCAGCACTTAGGAAGCTGAGGCAGGAGGACTGCAATAAGTTGGAGGCCAACCTGGCCTACGTAGAGAAAGAAGTTCAAAGTTAGGCCAGAATATATAGCAAAACCTTTCATAAAAACAAAGGCACTCACTGTAAGCAGCCAGCGGTGACCTGCCAAGGTGGTTCTACTCAACCCAGAAAAATCTACAAAATCATGCAAATCAAGAGGCTCAGCGCTTCGTGTTCACTTTAAGGACACCCAGGAAACTGCCCAGGCCATCAAGGGTGTGTGTATCTGAAAGATGTCGCTGTAAAGCAGTGTGTGCTGTTCAGGTGGTACAGTGGTGGAGGCGGGAGGTGCGCCTGGGCCAACAGTGGGGCTGGACTCAGGGTCGGTGCTGAATTGTTGCTGCACAGGCTGAAAAATGCAGAGTAATGCTGAACGTAAGGGTTAGATGTAGAATCTCCAGTCATTGAGCTCATCCAGGTGAACAAGGCACCTAAGATACGCCGATGAATTTACAGAGTCCATGGCCGGATTAATCCGCGCATGAGCTCCCCCTGCCACATCAAGATGAGCCTCACTGAAAAGGAGCAGATTGTTCCAAAGCCCGAGGAGGAGGTGGCACAGAAGAAAAAGATATCCCAGAAGAAACTGAAGAAACAAAAACTGATGGCACGGGAATAAATTTGGCATAAAATAAATGCCGATAAAAGTAAAAGACAAACTGGGATGGATGATGCACACTTTCAATCCTAGGACTTGGGAGACAGAGGCAGGTGGATTACTGCCAGTCTGGTCTACATAAGCGAATCCAGGACAGCCAGGGCTATGCAGGGAAACCCTATCTTGAAAAAAAAAAGTTATATTAAATGGATCATAAAATCAAAAGTCATGAATCTGAGAAAGTGACTGATGGGGAGAGAAGGGTAATTCATAGCACTTAAGTGTGAAGGGGCAGGGCGGGGAAGAATGGCTTACATTATACACATGTATGAATTTGTCAAAGAGCAAAGGTAATTAAAAAAAAAGAAAAATACACTTCAAAACCATTAAGAGTACAAACAGCCAGCATGCTAACTTTGATTCATGAGCTGTTGTTGGCCTGTCACTACTTCAGACTCTTATGGAATGGTGCTGGAACAGCTAGCCTAAGTGACATTTTAGCCATATGAGTTGAGAAGCTTAAGTTATTTTTCAAAATCTGATTTAATATGAATGGGTAGAATATATATGTGTGTTTATATTCTTAGTACATACATACATATGATATATATGTATAGATATATAATTCTTGTAGAAAAAGTGGTAAGTGGTATTGAATTTAAGTGGTCAGAGACTAGTGTTTGAGCCTTTCAAAAATGAAATTAGCTAATATAGAAAATGCATGCAAACTTTAGGAGAAATATGTGTTTGTGATGGTTTATCTTGGTGGAGCCCTGACATTATAAGATTATTGTTAAGTATTATTGTTAGACTATTGTTTGAGATAGGGTCTTTCATTTATTTATTTATTTTGTAGCCCTTGCTGGCCCAAAACTCACTAGTAATCCAGGCTGGCTTAGAACTTGCAGTGATCCTGTTTAGGACACACCACCATGCTTAGATGGTGCCAGTTCTTTGATGTTACTTGTGCTCTTCTTCAGAGTGATTAGTGCTCATATAAATACTAGCAAAGATGTATTGAAAATGTTTTGTGCTTTCTATGGTCTCTGGAACTGGGGATATACGGGCCTATTGGGTGTTCTCAGATTTTGAAAGATTAATTTTTTCCTGGAAACATAGGAGGTAGATAGTAAAAGATGAAAATATTTTGCATACCTTTAATCCTGACACTAGGAAGGCAGAAGCAGGTGGATCTCTGAGATTAAGGCCAGCCTGGGCTACAAAGTGAGTTCCAGGACAGCCAAGGCTACACAGAGAAACCCTGTCTCAAAAAAACCAAACCAAACCAAACCAAAAAAAAAAAAAAAAAAAAAAAGAAAGAAAGAAAGAAAAGAAAAAGAAAAATACAGCCAAAACAAACACAGTCAGTTCCAAATCAGGGATATAGTTAGTTCTTTAGCCCAGAGTTGAGATTTATTGCCTGGCAATGTATATGATTGAAAGGTTCATTGAGCCAGGCTGTGGAAATTAAAGCATGTAATAAGATATGAAGACACCGGACAATAGAAATAAGGTCAATTTGAACAGAACAGGTAACATAAGGAAATAGTGTAAGGGCTCTCTATGTTTTGTAGAAGTGCTTGCTGTGTAAACCTGATACCTGAGTTCAGTCTCTGGATTCTACAGAGGAAAGAGAGAGCCAGGTCCTATGAGGTTTTACTTTAGTTTTAATTATGGAAAGGCTCTCACTGTGTGGCCCTTGCTGACTTGGCATCTACAGAGATGTGCCTGCCTGCCTCCTCCTCCAGAGCACTGACAGGAAGGCGTGCACCGTGCTTGTCATGTCCACATTTTACTTACTGTGCTAACTTGAAGAGCAAAGTAACCCTCACTCTTTTCCTTAATTGTCATATTTGGGGTTTGGTGCTAGGCATGGAAGCAGTGTCTACCACTGAGCTGTATTCACAGTAATTACTCTTAAGACTTTGTTTTACAGGGTAAGCTATGCTCAGACTTTTGTGGCATTCTGACCACAAAAAGGAAAGCTTATAATTCTCTTTTTATTATTATTTATTTATTTATTTTTAATGCTTATAATTCTTGAACCTGATTAAAAAGATACTTAGAAAGTTTGTCTTGTGGAAGAGTTCTCTAAAAAATGACTGGGGTCAGCCAGATAGCACAGAGGGTAAAGCTAACTGCCTAGATAACCAGAGCTGGATCCCCAGAGCCTACAAGGAGAAAACCAACTCCTGTAAGTTGTCATATGACCTACACACACACACACACACACACACGCACGCACGCACACACGAAACAAAAATTTTGGGAGTATAGAAGGTCAGTTAGAAGGTCAGTTCTTGGTTAGATTAGATGGATCATTATTTTAAATGTTAATTGTTTAATTTAAATTTTTGCTTAAAATTTTTATTGTTGTTATTGTAAGATGTTACTGAGTTTATCTGTATCAGTGTTTTGCCTGCATGTATATATGTGCACCACATGTGTCCCTGGTGCTGCTGGAAGTCAGAAGAGGATATCAGATCCCCTAGATTTATGGACAGTTATAAACCTCCATATGGATACTGGGATTCAAATCCAGGTACTCTACAAAAGCAGCAAGTGCTCCTAACTGCTCAGTTATCTCTCCAGCCACATTAAGTTTTAAGTTTCATTTTCTTGTTTTGTTTTGTTTGTTTGTTTGTTTGTTTGTGTTTTGAGAGAGAGTCTCTATGTAATCCTGGCTGTCCTGGAACTTGCTGTGCAGACTGTTTTCTGAGTGCTAGGATAAAGGTGTGCACCACTATTCCTGGCCCTTAGTTTTAACTTTGAGGTTATACTTGAAGATTTTAACCTCTGAATTCCATAAATTCATTTGTATTTTGCTGTGTCATTGAAATCATATTCACTTGGTAGCTTGAGCAGTGTTTTGGTTATAAGCACATTATAGGGTCTTTGAGATCAGAGAAATTGGGCTGAATTCCAGTAAAACTCAAGAATGTATTTGTTACCACACCTGGTATAATATATGTCATTATACACACGCGCATGCACACACACACACACACGCACCATTATATACCTATATATACATATATATACCACTATATATATACATATATAATTATATGTATTTATAGTTATTTGCGTTTAAAAATATAATTATGAACCTAAGGCCTCATATGTGCTAGACTTGGCCACTGAGTTGTACACACCTATTATAATATTCAGTTAAGGAATTTGGTGATGTATGTGTATTTTATTTTGTTTCAAATATTTATTTATTGAATGTATATGAATACTTTATCTGCATGTACACCTGCAGGCCAGAAGAGGGCATCAGATCACATTATAGATGGTTGGAAGCCACCATGTGGTTGCTGGGAATTGAACTCTGGACCTCTGGAAGAGCAGGTGGCACTCTTAACCACTGAGCCATCTCTCCAGCCCTTATTCTATTTTATTTTTTTAAGGATGGGATTTTAATGTGACCACACCTTATTTATTTATTTATTTATTTATTTATTTATTTATTTTTGAGAGTCTTACTAGGGGCAGCATTGGCTGATCTGGATCTTACTATGTAGACCAGGCGGGCTCAAACTCAGATAGATTCACCTGCCTCTGCTCCCTGATTGCTGGGATTAAAGGCACGGGCCAACACCAACCATTTATATTATTTCAAAGACAGAATCAACAGGGTCTATTGATTGTTATGGGAAAGCAGTCAAGGATGACTTCATGGCTAATGAGCAGAGGCTCCTCCCTAGATAGATTTAGATTGTATTTGATACTATTAGCTCTAATTTAGAAATGTGTGTGTGTGTGTGTGTGTATCTACAATTTTAGGTCTTGGAAGACTAAGATAGGAGGATCAGGAGGTCCAGGTCATTCTCAGCTCTGTGGTGAATTTGAGGCTAGCCTGGACTGTATGAAGCTGTCTCAGAAAAACAGCAAAAGGGCTGAGGATGTAGCTCAGAGGTGCTTCCTAGCCTGCACAGACCATGGCTTCAGTCCCTAGTACTGCAGAAATTGGACATAATAATTCATCGCTATAATTCTAGCACTTGGGAAGTAGAGGCAAGGTGAACAGGAGGTCAAGATTATCTTTTGCTACACAAAGGATTCAAAGCTAGCCTGGGCTATGTGAAACTGAATCTCCAAAATGTAACACACACACACACACATACACACACACACACACACACACACACACACACACACACACTCGGGCTACATAGATGGCTCCAGTGGTTAGAGTGCTTGTTCAGTAACCATCAGAAGATGAACTCACCTAACAGGCCAAGTATCTAATGCATGCCTGTAACCCCAGCTCTAGGTGGGTCAAAGACAGCAGGAGGATTGCTAGAGCTTGCTGGCTTTCAGTCTAGACAAGAAATGTGAGCTTCTGGTGCTGGGAGAGGCACTGCCTTAAAGGAATAGGCAGAAAGTAAGAAGTATACTTAGTGCCTTGTGTGGCATGTGTATGTATGTATGCAGCCTCATAAGTGGACGGGGACACACACACACACACACACACACACACACACACACACATTAAAACAGACAGACAAACTGTGATCCAGTGAGGTGGTCCAGATGGGAAAGGCACCTGCTACCAAGCCATAGGCACCTGAGTTCAGTCCCTGAAACCTACATGCTGAAAGGAGAGAACCAGACTCCCAGTTTGTCCTCTGGCTTCCATACACGTGTTGTGACTTGCCCCCCATATATTGATGCAAAATTAAATATAACATTTACCAGGCAGTGATGGTACAGGCCTTTAGTTCTAGCACTCAGCAGGCAGAGACAGGCAGATCTCTCTGAGTTTCAGGTCAGTCTGGTCTACAAAGTTGAGTTCGGGCACAGCCAGCAATACACAGAGAAATCTTGTCTGAAAGAACCAAAATCAAACAACCAGCTGACCAGCCAAACAAATAAAGTCTGTGTTTTGGGTTTTTTTTAGTTTTTTTTTTTTTTTTTTTTTTTTTTTTTGAGACAAGGTTTTTCTGTATAACAGTCCTTGCTGTCTAGGCTGGCCTCAAACTCACAGTAGTCTGCCTGCCTCTGCCTCCCAAGTGCTGGGATTAAAGGCGTGCACTACCATGCCCAGCTAAAATCTGTGTTTTAGAAATTACAGTGTAGTTTCAGTGTAGAAAATTGGCAAGTAAGGATTATATTTTTAGTTTCTAATAAGGCTTCTATTTAGAGGTAACCTTTGTAAACACTTGAGGCCAAGTGTTTGTGGGTTAGCCTAGGGTCACACTTCACATCATGATCAAAATCTGCAGGGTTTCTGACATGGGGTCAATGCAGTCCAGGCTGGCCCCAGACTCTTCCTGTCTCCGCCTCTCAAATGCTGGGGTTATTTTTATGTTAGAGACACTGGTTGTACTAAATATAGTCAAAATGTTATTCAAAGGCAATTTCATTTTTTATGACTTATTTTATGTGCATTTTATTTTACCTGTATTTATGTCAGTATAAGGGTGTTAAGTTCCTGGAACTGGAGTAAAGACAGTTGTGAGCTGCCATGTGGGTGCTGGGAATTGGACCTGTGTCCTCTGCGAGAGTAGCCCATGCTTGAACTGCTGAGACATTTCTCGAGACCTCATAGCCAAAATTTAATGTATTCTATTCCTTTTGATTTTAGAAAGTAAATTATGTGATATAAACTTGAATTTTGTCTTTTTCATTCTTAGTGATCCACCCTTGTACCTTCTCCGAATGCCAAGATGGTGAAGCTGGATGTCCACACTTTGGCCCACCACCTCAAACAGGAGCGCTTGTACGTAAGCTCCGAGAAGCAGCTCATCCAGAGGCTGAACGCGGATGTACTGAAGACGGCTGAAAAGCTGTATCGAACAGCGTGGATTGCAAAGCAACAGAGGATTAATTTGGATCGGCTTATTATAACTAGGTAAAGACAGAATTTTTAGGTCATGCCTTATGTAAACACTTAATTCTATACTAAGTAATTAAGTGAATCTCTTAAATGCATGGTTTTGAATCAATATTAAGTAGCCTTTGCTTATAAAATGTATGGTGTTCACTTTGTTTATTAATCAGCTTAAACAGTGATATAGAAAATTATAACTTAAGAGTTAATGTTTTGTGCCTTTGCATATGTAACATTTTATTGCTATATAGACTTAATTTTGTGATATTTATATACATTTCCTTGTTTTGGAATTGTATGTTTTTTTTTTGTTTTGTTTTTTTTTCCAAGGCAGGGTTTCTCTGTGTAACCATAGCTGTCCTGGAGCTCACTCTGTAGACCAGGCTTGCCTCTGCCTCCAGAGTGCTGCGATTAAAGGCATGTATCATCATTGCCCAATGGAATTGTATATCTTTTTAAAGGCTTTTTCAATTTTTAAATTTTATGTGTAGGAGTATTTTGCCCACATGTTTATGTAATTGTGCCACTTGTGTGCCTAGTGCTTATTCTATTCTTCCAAGAAGAAATTTCTTGTTTTGGGTTTTTGAGACAGGATTTTTCTGTATTGCCCTGGCTGTCCTGGACTTGATTTGTGGGTCAGGCTGGCCTCAAACTCACAGAGATCCACCAATCTCTGCCTCCTCAAATACTGGGATTAAAAGTGTGCACCACCTTGCCCAGCTCCAAGAAGTGGTTTTTAACTGTAACAATATTAGTATAATGTTGATAAAGGAAGTAAAAAAAAAAAAAAAAGAATATATACTGTATGATTTCATTTATAAACATCTAAAGAGGCAGGATTGACTTTTGATGATGTCATTCAGAATCACAGCTCTTTATTGGGCATACCAGGTAGGTATTGACTGGAAGGCCATACAAGAGCATTCTATGTTGTAAATCAAACCCAGGGCTTTGTGTGTACCAGCAAGCTCTCTTCCAACTGAGCCACCTCCCTAGCTCCTGTTTTGATTATTTTTTATTTCAGTACGTGAATATTTGTAAATGTTCTTGTGTCAGTAAGCAGGAGTTTTTTGTTTTGTTTTGTTTTTGCTTTTTCAAGACAGGATTTCTTTGTGCAGCCTTGGCTGTCCTGGACTCGCTTTGTAGACCAGCCTGTCCTCAAATTCACAGTGATCTGCCTGCCTCTCCCTCCTGAGTGCTGAAATAAGCAGTTTTTAAGCTGTAGCCAATTTTAAAATTTAATTCATAGAAGATAGTTTTGGACATTTAATTTGAAAAAAACTGGCTTTGTCTTTACTTTTAGGTGTGGCTGTCTTCACTTATTCTCAAAGAGTTTAGCAATTCAAGGAGATATCATTGTTGGCACAAGAATGAACTCAGATTTATTTATTTCAATATAGTGTCCATGTTGTAGTATTGTTGTTCTTAATATTATTTTGCCTATGTGCTGATATTTTCCAGCGCTGAAGCTTCCCCGGCTGAGTGCTGCCAGCATGCTAAGATTCTGGAAGACACACAGTTTGTTGATGGATATAAGCAACTGGGATTTCAGGAAACAGCTTATGGCGAATTCTTGAGTCGGTTAAGAGAAAATCCTCGTCTTATTGCCTCCTCTTTGGTTGCTGGAGAGAAACTCAACCAGGAGAACACACAGAGTGTTATCTATACAGTTTTTACCTCCTTGTACGGCAACTGTATTATGCAGGAAGACGAAAGCTACCTCCTTCAGGTTTTACGGTACCTGATTGAATTTGAACTTAAAGAAAGCGACAACCCCAGGCGCCTTTTAAGGAGAGGAACTTGTGCCTTCAGCATCTTGTTTAAACTTTTCTCTGAAGGACTGTTTTCTGCCAAACTTTTCCTTACAGCTACTTTACATGAGCCAATCATGCAGCTCCTTGTGGAAGACGAAGACCATCTGGAAACGGATCCCAACAAGCTAATTGAGAGGTTCTCCCCCGCTCAGCAGGAAAAGCTGTTTGGAGAGAAAGGCTCAGATAGATTCAGGCAAAAGGTTCAAGAAATGGTGGATTCCAATGAGGCCAAACTGGTGGCTTTGGTGAACAAATTTATTGGTTATCTCAAACAGAACACATACTGCTTTCCACACAGTTTGAGGTGGATTGTGTCCCAGATGTACAAAACTCTATCTTGTGTAGATAGATTGGAGGTTGGGGAGGTCAGAGCAATGTGTACCGATCTCCTGTTGGCTTGCTTCATTTGTCCCGCAGTTGTCAATCCGGAGCAGTATGGAATAATATCTGATGCCCCTATCAATGAGGTGGCAAGATTTAATCTGATGCAGGTATGCTTTTGCTATTATCATTTATTGTTGTTGTTGTTGTTATTATTATTATTATTATTATAGAAATATTTATGTATAGTGGTGTTGTATTTACATGTGTGCCTGCATGACAAAAGAGGACATCAGATTCCATTATAGATGGTAGTGAGCTACCTTGTGGGTGCTGAGAATTGAACTTAGGTTCCCTAGAAGAGCAGCCAGTGCTCTTAACCACTGAGCCATCTCTCCAGCACACTTTTGCTACTATTAATGTAGCATTTAGTTTTAGTTTGTGTGTGTGTGTGTGTATTTATAGTTGTTGTTTGTTTAGTTTTTGTTTTTTTTGAGGCAGAGTTTCTCTGTGTAGCCCTGGCTTTCCTGGAACTTGTTCTGTAGACCAGGCTGGCCTTGAATTCACAAGGCCTCTACCTCCCCAGTGCTAAGATTAAAGGCATGCGCTACTGCCTGGCTGTTCATATATTCTTATCACTTCTTTTCTTAAATTGTCCTAAGTATTTACTTCTCTTGAAACAAAAGCAATTATATTAGGATCTTGAGATATTAGAGTCATAAACATTTTACACTGGTTTTCAAATGAAGTCCTTGAACTCTTTGATACAGAGTTGGCTAGATTTTCTAGGACAAGCCTGTCATCCCTACTCTTATAATTTCAGAGTCCAGATTGACTGAAAACTGAGAATGTTCTTTGTACTTCAAAAATGAGGCTGAGCAGAGTGATAGTGGCACACGCCATTAATCTCAGGAGGAAGAGGCAGGTGGCTCTTTGTGAGTTCAAGGCCAGCCTGGTCTACAAAGTGAGTTCCAAGACAGCCAGGGTTGCACAGAAAAACCCTGCCAGGAAAAAAACAACAATAGCAAAACAAAAAATCAGTATTAAAGCAGGTTGGAGAGATGGCTCAGCAGTTAAGAGCACTGGCTGCTCTTTCAGAGGACCTGGGTTCAATTCCCAATATGGCGGCTCACAACTGTCAGTAACTCCAGTACCAGGGGACCTGACATCTTCACATAGAAATATATATGGATGAAACACCAATGCACAGAGCTAGGCTCAGTGGCGCACGCCTTTAATCCCAGCACTCTAGGAAGAAGAGACAGGCAGATCACTGTGAGCTAGAGGCCAGCCTGATCTACAAAGTGAGTCCCGGACACAGAGAAACGCTGTCTCAAACAAAACAAAAACATCAATGCACACAAAACAAACAAACAAAAACTCCAACAAACAAAACAAACCCTGAAGCTGAATAGGTGTACTTACTGTTAAGTTAGTATTTTTTGGAATGCTTTTGAACTCTTTTATTATATGTGTGTGTGTGTGTGTGTGTGTGTGTGTGTGTGTGTGTGTGTGTGTGTGTATTTTTTTTTTTAGGTTTTTTAAGACAGGGTCTTTCTGTGTTAACCTTGGCTGTCCTAGACTCACTTTGTAGACCAAGCTGGCCTTGAACTCACAGCAATCCTCCTGTATCTGCCTCCTGAGTGCTGGGATTAAAGATGTGTGCCACTATGCCTGGCTTTTTTTTTTTTTTAATTAAAATTAATATATTTATATATACAGTATTCTGCCTGCATGTGTGCCTGCCCACCAGAAGAAGACACCAGATCTCATTATAGATGGTTGTGAGCCACCATGTGGCTGCTGGGAATTGAACTCAGGACCTCTGGAAGAGCAATCAGTGCTCTTAACCTCTGAGTCATCTCTCCTGCCCCTGCTTGTGAACTCTTAGGCCTTTTTGCAGAAGTGTTCATGTTTTTGAAAATAGCACCTAGTGAAGGTTTAATATAAAAAATCTGAATTCTGGGTAAAGGTGATGGCTCTCATTGGGAAAAGCCTTTACTTGAGGAATCTGAGACCTTACCCTGGAGCCCATGTTGGTAGAAAAGAACCAACTACCGAACCTCTGACCTCCACGTGCATGCCATAGAGGAACCCAGAGCCTCCCATGTGCCAAGCACACTTTCAATGCTAAGTTACACACAGCCAGGGCGTTTGGTTTTTTTGAGACAGAGTTTCTCTGTGTAGCCTTAGCTGTCCTGGACTCACTTTGTAGATGAGCCTGGCCTCGAATTCACAGAGATCCTCCTGCCTCCCAAGTGCTGAGATTAAAAGCGTGCGCCACTACAGCCCAACCATGTGTAGATGTTTTACCTGAAGTCTTACTATTTATATATTTAAATTATTTTGTGTGTGTGGGTGTTTTGACTGCGTATATGTCTGTACAGTGTCTGTACAGCGTTGGATGCCCCAGAACTGGAGTTACAGACAGCTGTTAGCTTGCCAAGCTGGGGCTGGTATTTGAACTCAGGTCCTTTGGAAGAGAAACCAGTGGTCTTAACCACAGAGACATCTCACCAGCCTCCCTTCCCAGTCTTTTTATTTACTCCCCGCCCCTAGTCTTTTTATTTTTAAATTAAAAAACAAACAAACAAACTTTTGTGGGTGGAGAGATGGCTCAGTGGTTAACAGTACCTTTTACTCTTATAGATGATTTGGGTTCAGTTCCCAGTGCCCACATGGTGGCTCACAACCATCTATAACACCAGTTCCAGGGTATCTGATACCTTCTTCTGATCTCCACAGGTACTAGGCATGTACATGGTGCATATGCATACATGTAGGCAAAACATTCATATGCATAAAATGAGATAAATCTTAAAAAATTAAAGGCTTTTTAAATTGAAGTGTGTGTGTGTGTGTGTGTGTGTGTGTGTGTGTGTGTGTGTGTGTGTGTGTAGGTAGGTCCATGTGCCATGTGGAGGCCAGGTGAGGACACAGAGTGTCTTCCACTTTTTAAAAAATATATTTTATTAATTTATTCCTATTACATCTCAATTGTTATCCCATCCCTTGTATCCTCCCATTCCTCCCTCCCTCCCATTTTCCCCTTACTCCCCTCCCCTAAGACTGTGACTGAGGGGGACCTTCTCCCCCTGTATATGCTCATAGGGTATCAAGTCTCTTCTTGGTAGCCTGCTATCCTTGTGTCTTCCACTTTTGTGTTATGCTTTCTTCTTTTGAGGCAGGGCTTCTCACTGAGCCAAAACCTCAACATTTTGGCTAGGCTAGCTGGCCATTGAACTCATAGTATGTAATTATCACACTTTTCCAGTGCTGCAGTTATAGGCACATATGACCCTGCCCAGCTTTTACATATGTGCTGAAGATTTGAATTTAGGTCCTCATGATTTCATGTCATGTGCTCTTGCCCACTCAATCATTTCCTGAGTGCCTATAATCTTTAAGCCTTTTAGTCTTGTTGTATTCTCCTGAAAAACTATAAAGAAGAGATTGGGTGAATTTAAAATAGACTGTCTTATGAACTTCAAAAAGTCTGATAAGCCAAAATCATCAGCTGGGCAATGGTGGCGCATGCTTTTAATCCCAGCACTCGGGAGGCAGAGGCAGGCAGATCTCTGAGTTTGAGGCCAGCCTGGTCTACAAGTCGAGTGCAGGACAGCCAAGTCTACACAGAGAAACCCTGTCTTGAAATGCTTTGTATAGCATGATGGGAACACCTTTAATCCCAGTATATTGTAGACAGGTGGATCTCTTAAGAGTTCAAAGCCAGATTGGTCTACATAGTTTCAGGCCAGCCAATGCTACATAGCCGTGTCTTAAAAGAAAACATAAAACCAACCAACCAATCAATCAACAATCCTCCCCAAAAAATGATAAGCATTAAACAAAACAAAACAAAAAATAAAACAAAATCATTGGTTGGGGCTGGACAGGTGGCTCTCTAGTTAAGTGTTTGTTACTCTTCTAGAAGAACTCCAGGTCTAGGGGACCCAGCTCCTCCTTTGCCTTCCATTAGCAGGCACACACGTGTGGCGTATACTCAAACACGCATTAATTCTTGCCTGCATGCTGGAATACACCTTTAGTCCCAACACTGGGGAGGCAGAGGCAGGCACATCCCTATGAACTGGAGGCTAGTCTAGCTACATAGTGAGCTCCAGGACAGCCAAGGCTACACAGACCATGTCTTAAAAAACAACAGAAAACCAAAAGGAGAATGCTTTATCCTAAGTTTTTCATGGATTTGTAAGGGGGAAAGAGCTTTGTGTTAGACTTGAAGTCATTTATTGTGTGAGTTAGCCTTTGCAGATTATTTAAAACATTCCTTGGGCCCATAGGTAATTCAGGGGGTAAAAATGTTAGGTAAGCTTTACAACTTGAATTTCATCTCTGTATCCAGTGGTTAGAAAGAGAGAGCTAACTCTCAAAAGTTGTCTTCTGGACACACACCTTTGGAAAAGAAGTGACACTTCAGCTAAACTATAAGCCAGCACTCACAGCCGCAGTCATGGCTTGACAGGAACATTGCCTCAGAGTCCGTGAAAACAAGACAAAGTGAGGGAGAGGGTGAATGGAAGCTCGTTTTCTACGCTTAGTCTCACCTTCCTCACTTGAAAGAACAGGGTTTAAGAATGAAGTCATGCAAGGAGAATTCAGAGAGCCTGTGAGAAGACTCCAAGAAAACACAAGTCTTATGACCTCCGTTTCTTTAAAACATTTCTGTTCTGGGAACATGTTTTTGAGCTCCTCCCAGATGTGGCGGACAGGAGGAGTGATCTTATTTCAGATTATTCATTACAACTGGATGTTATTATTATTATTATTTTTGCATGCCTCTAAGGAAAATATTTTCACATGTGTGGCCATTCAGTTTGCCCTTGTACACTTTACTCAGAAAATTTTTTTTAATCCTCAAATTCTTTGATGCTCTGAATAAAGCTGGCTATGGCATGAGGGGAAAAAAAAGCTGTTTTCTGACCTCCACACATGCTCTGTGGCGTGCATATACCCTTCCCCCCAAGTCATCCACACACATGCAGTAATAATAAAGTTAAAACTGTTTTGTTTGTTTGTTTTTTGTTTTTTGAGACAGGATTTCCCTGTATAGTCTTGGCTCCTGTGCTCACTTTCTACAAAATGAGTACAGGCTGGCCTTGAACTTACAGAGATAAATTTAAAATATTTTTAAGGACACAAAAGTACGATATCAGAAATAAATATATTTATTGTACTTTCACTTTCCTAATGTAGCTGTCATGTTTTAATGGAAATTACAGCAAAATTTTCTACTTCCTCTAACTGTTAATCTGAAAACAGTAAAAGCTGACATAGACAAGATACACATTTTATTGGGAACGTTATTTTGTTTGCCTGATCAGATGAATGTGAGTATTATGAAACCATATACTTAGGCTAGAATGGAAGTGCTTTCATAGACCAGTGTTGAGGTGTGCAGCCTACATATGCTTATCACTGCTTTTGTTTGCAGGTTGGCCGCCTCTTGCAACAGTTAGCAATGACTGGCACTGAAGAGGGTGATCCTCGGACCAAAAATAGCCTTGGAAAATTTGACAAGGTAGGAATAAATGTTGTGTCATGTGAAATACTGTTTGTAAACTGTAAGATGAGTAAGTGTGCTAGCCCACAACTGTAATCTCAATTGAGGCATCATTGCCTTGAGTTCAAGGTTAACGTAGATAACAGTGAGTTCTCATATCACAAACAAACACCCTTGCGTGGTGCACAACTTTAATCCCTGTACTCACTGTAATTCCCAGGCCCAGCCTGGCCCACTGAGAAGTTCCAGGCCATCCAGGCTTATTTAGAAAGACTGTGTGTCAAGAGTGAACAGCATGAAATACAACAATATCCCCCTCCCCCAAATTTTTTTTTCTGGCAATGTATTAGTGAACTTGACTATTCTTTTTATTAAGTCTTGCCTTTAAGTGATATGAAAGTAAAATAATTCCATCATTAATTTGCTTTAAAATTAGTTAACAATATTATATCAGCAGCAGTTAAATTTAGGAAGATTTCTTTAATGATTATAATAAAACTCTCTTATAAATACTGAATAGAGTCAAGACCTATTGGATTATTTTTTAAAAGTTTGTTTTTAACTTAATGTCTTACTAATATAACAATCAGCAATAATTAAATAATTTTAAATGTTTTTTATTTATGACATTGTTGAGTTAGTTGACTAAAGTAAATATTTTATTAGATATTGCTTAGGCTATTAATTAAACTTGGTTTGAATCTCAAATGTTGGAGCAGGAGAGATGGCTCAGAAGTTAAGAATGCTTGCTGTTCTTTCAGAGGACAGGAGTTGGGGCTGGAGATATGGCTCAGTGGTTAAGAGCACTGGTTGGTCTTCCAGAGGTCCTGAGTTCAATTCCCAACAACCATATGGTAGCTCACAACCACGTATAATAGGATCTGATGCCCTCTTCTGTAATGCAGATGTACAGGAAGACAGAACATAAATAAATAAATCTTTAAAAAAACAAAATAAAGCAGAGGACAAGAGTTTAGTTCTTAGTACCCACCTTGTGTGGCTTACAACCACTTGTAATTTCATCCCTCTTGGGATCCTGTACCCTCATCTTACCTTTCCAAGTCACCAGTGTTCATATATGTACGAAAACATATGTACATAAATAAAAATTAAAATAAATCTTAAAAACAAATGAATTTTTAAAAATGTAAAAACCTCAAATACTATGTTTTTGCGTAGCAGTATATACTGTAATCACAATACCTGAGGAGTGGAAACAGAAAAATCACTCAGGTTTGGTGCCAACTTAGGCACTATGATGAATATCAAGCCAGCCAAAGCCAGAGAGTAGGATTTTGTTTCAAAAAGCAACAACAACAGAAAGCCCAAGAAACAAGAAATAGGGCCAGCAAATGGCCTAGCGGGCAAAGGTGCTTGACATGAACCCTGATGACCTGAGTTTGATCCCCAGAACCTACATGGTGGAGGAGAGAGCTGACACTCTCAGGCTGGATCTGATCTCATGTGTGCATCTTCATGAACACTTATCCACACCCCCCACAAATACATATATGAAAAATGTAAAGGAAAAAACAAATAAAACAAAAATGTGTTGTTTTGTTTCATTCCCCCACCCTTACCTCTCATCTGTCACTTCCATTTCCTCTCCAAAAGTTGTGGTTGTCATCAGTCTTTTGTGTATTCTAGAGGTCTGTATGTATCAGCAACCTCCTATATGTCCCCACTGCACACCCGTCCCTGCTGTCTCAGAATCGTGGGCTGTAGAGTGCATGCACTTTGTTTTTCTCAAGCTTACTCTGCATCACTGTATAAAGAGTTGTCGTTTTTAAAACATTGGGTTTAAAATTCTTTTCATGAAGATAATTACTTTTCCATTCTTGTACACCTTGGTTGGGCAATTTTCCACTCTTTTGAAGGGAGAGTTTCACTTTGATTATCTCTTCCTGTTTTAACAGGGCTGTGTTGCTGCTTTCCTTGATGTTGTAATTGGGGGCCGTGCAGTGGAAACTCCACCGATGTCCTCTGTCAATCTTCTGGAAGGCTTGAGCAGAACTGTGGTTTACATAAGTTACAGTCAGCTTATCACTCTGGTAATAGCATCACCCGTTAATTGAAGGGTTTTGACTCCATTCTTTTGGCCGTAGGCTGGGAGGTCACAGATGAATACATCCTGCTAGAAGCATGTGCTATTTTTGAAAAATTTACTTTATTAGATAATGTTCTTTCCTTTTACCAGGTAAACTTTATGAAGAGTGTGATGTCTGGAGATCAACTGAAAGAAGATAGAATGGCTCTTGACAATTTGTTGGCAAACCTGCCCCAGGCTAAGCCAGGGAAGAGCAGCAGTCTAGATATGACTCCCTACAGCACTCCTCAGATGTCTCCAGCAACCACTCCAGCCAATAAAAAGAATCGATTACCTATTGGTAATGAGAACTTTCCATATTGGAGCTTTTCTTTAAATGCTATTTCTTTGAAGTTGGAGATGTAGTCAATCTGGAAGAGTATTTGCTGTATTCATGAAGCCTTGGGTTCAACCCCAGCACGGCACAGGCCATCTGTGATGGCACAGGACTGTAGTACCAGCATCCATAGTTGGAGGTAGGGGGATCAGAGTTTAAGGTCACCCTGGAGTAGTTCTTGGCCGGCTCGGGGTGTAGTAGACCCGGCTTTTTAATTAGGCCTTACTCAGTATTTGTACCTATCTACATGCCCACAAGACATTGACCATGTACCCTGTAGCAGGCACTAAGTAAACCTTTCGCAAACATTTCATTTACTCCACACAAACATCCAGTCATGGTATGGTCACTGTTTTGCACTTGAAGCACTATATTAGATGCTGGAGATACAAAGAGCATTGACAGAAGCCCCGCTAGTTACTCCTAGGCCATGAGGGAAAATGAGATCAGCGCCCTTCCTCGTATTAAGTGTTCCAGTGGAGACAAGCCTGTGGGTGATGGAATCATAGCTCAGCCAGGTACAGAGTAAAGCACTCTCTTGAGGAATGGCTAGGAGTTAGACCAAAGAAGCAAAGAAGAAAATTAAGTTCAGGGGAGCAAGAGTATTCCAGTATCTGTTTAATGATGAGGTACTCAGCAAGACCTAGTGACTGTGGTAAGCAGCATATTTCATACACACACACACACACACACACACACACACACACACACACACACGTGTTGTCTTATGAGTTGAACCTAAAGTTTTACACATGCCAGGCAAGTACTCTGCCACTGAGCTATACCCCAGTTCAACTTTACACATTTTAAAGAAGATTTCATTTGAACTTAGGGTTAACTGATTTTTTTTAAACAAACACAGTTTCTTAAAACCAGTGTGTTTTTCATTTAACATAATAAGAATTTACAACAACATGAACATGGTATCATCCAGTCTTTAGCTTTCTTCACTATCCCAAAATGTCAGATTTATAATTAAAAATGGGACTGGGTTGTGGATCCCAGCACTCTGAAGGTAGAGGCAGGTGGATCTCTTATGAGTTCGAGGCCAGCCTGGTCTACAGAGCAAGTTCCAGGATAGCCAGGGCCACACAGAGAAACCTTATCTCGAAAAACTAACCAACCAGCAAAAAACAAACAAATAACAAATACATTGAAATGAAATAAAATCAAATAATAAATTTCTTAGCTAGGCGTGGTGATGCATGCCTTTAATTTCAGCACTCAGGAGGCAGAGCTAGGCAGAGCTACATAGTGAGACCCTATCTCAAAAAACAAAACAAAATTCTCTTTTGATTAAAAAAGATGCTTTATGTTCAGTGATTTTTATTACTGTGGATATTTATACTTTGAGAACATGAAAAACCACTATTTTTGGTAGAGATCCCCAACCCCCTTTCACTATTGAACATTAAGTTTTTTTCATTTTCTGTCACTTGAATATATTACTAGAGATGGGTTTGGTAGGGAGAAAAATTTAAATGTTTGCCCAATATTTTGTATGGTCATGTGACCTTGTCGTTGCATTTATAATTTCATGTTTTATACAATGTTTCCAATGTTCAGAGGGTTGATTTTCTTTCTATTTAATATTTTTGCGACCCAGGACAGCAGTTAGCAGCCATCACTGCCTGGGACTCCTCAGCCACCAATCTTACCGCTCATATTCCTCTCGTGACCCCGTTTGGTGGGTAATAGGCCGTTCCCCTCCTCTTCTGTAACTGTGCTCTAGAAATGCTCACAGGTGTGCTCTGTGTGCATGTTGCTTTGCTTTCTATAAGTTGCTACATGAAGTTTGACCGCTTGCATTTTTATAAATTACAGTTTTTCAAGTTTGCTAAGGTTATAGTTGCTCATGAGGTTGATTGTGAGTGCACAGTTCAGTAGAAGATAGGACAGGGAGGCAGAAAGACGTGCTGGCTCCTCTTAGGCTTTTGGAAACCCTGTGATGTCGCTTTTCAGAGTAAAATGATAATGAGCATATCTACAGCTTTGAGAGATGAAGAGCGTTGTTTATCTCGGCCTCTGCCTGTCCTCACAAGTCAGCTTCTCTCAGCACGCAGCTTGCTTCTGTCACTACGGCACGGTTTGCTTTATGTCCTCACTTTTGATTGTGTTGTACCGTCAGAGAATTGTCTACTCAGCACAGTTTTATTGAGTTAGGTTGCTCTGTGAGAAAAGGGTGAAACTCTTCACAGGAGACTAAGACACACACACACACACACACACACACACACACACACACACACACACACACGAAGTTTCAATGTTCAGAATTTCTTAAAAGATGTGTAGGATGCAGCTTGGGATAGCTCATTGTAGAAAGGTAGCAGGCCCAGGGTGCAATCCCAAGCATCAGAAGTAGATAGAGAGGTAGGTGGATGGGTGGATGGATGGGTGGATAGATAGATGATTGGATAGAAGGAAGGTAGATGGAGATAATTTTTTAATCTATATAATAAATTAGTCAAAAAATAAGTATTGTAAGGCTGGTAAGATGGCTCAGAGGGTAAAGAACTTGATGTCAAACCTTACGATTTGAATTTGATCTTTGGGATCCACATGGTGGAAGAAGAGGACTGACTTCCACAAGCTGTCCTCTACCTCTACAGGAGTGCTGTGATGTACCCACATGCTAAAGACATAGAAAAAGGGGGAAAGGGAAATATGTATATTAATGGTAGGAAAAAAAGTTGAATTTTTAAAAAAAGATTTTGCACACTGTGTGTGTGTGTGTGTGTGTTTGTGTTTGTGTTTGTGTTTCTGTTCATGCCAACATACATAGGTGGAGGTCAGAGGACAACTTTTGGCAGTCAGTTTTCTTTTTCTACCAAGAGGATTATGGGAAATGAGCTCAGGTCCCCAGGCTTGGCAGTAAGTGTCTTTACTGCTGAGACATCTTGCCAGTCTAAATGTTCTATAGAGTATTTTAGTAAAGCAGAAGGGACCTCATTTTAACGTAAAGCAGTATCTCCTGTGGCTCTGGGAAGGGTTGATATATTTCAGAAGGAAGAAATGTGCTTTCAGAAATTGACCCTGGCTTTGCCAATACTTGTATAATTGCTTTGCTGGGTGTGGTGGTGGATGCCTGTTATCTCAGCATCCAGAAGGTGGAAGCAGGACTGTAGGTCCCAGACTTCTCTGTTCTACATAACACAACCCTGTCTTCAAAAAGAAGACAAACATGTTACTTTGTTGTTTACCAGGTTTCTACCTGACATTTTAAAAACACTTATAAGTTTATTAGTATGAAAGACTGCTAGCAGTTAAAACTTCTATAAGAAAAATAAATGTCTGAAAAACTTGAGAAACAGGGTAGTGCTTTTGTTGTTCCCGAAATTCTGATTGGCTAGGGTGTGTTCTCTTCACTACAGCTGTGGTCAGGTGTGGCCTTCCTGTCCAGTGGAGGTGGAGCACTATTTCTGATGATCAGTTGTTCGGAAAAAAATTTTTGTATTATTTTGTATGTTTGAGTGTTTTGTCTGCATGTGTGTCTGTGCATCAGATGCATGCCTGGTGCCTGTGGAGGCCAGAAGAGGGCGTCAGACACCGGGGACCGGAGGTAAGGACGCTGTGAGCTGGTATGTGGGTGCTGGGAATTGAATCTTCTGCAAGAGCAGCAAGTGTTCTTATCTGCTGAGCCAACTCACCAGCCCTCTAATGATCAGTTTTGAAGGAGAATCTGATTAGGAAGACCTCGTTGGATTTGTCTTGATTTTTTTGTGTGTGTGTGTCCATGTTTTCACCATCATCTTTTATGCATGCATGAGTGTTCAACATTAACAGAAAATAATTTTGTATTTAGTGTGCCATTTTCTTCATTTTAACTTTTTCTCTTATTTGTTAGCAACTCGGAGCAGAAGCCGAAGTAATATGTTAATGGACCTACATATGGACCATGAAGGATCATCTCAAGAAACCATCCAGGAGGTACAGCCAGAAGAGGTGCTGGTCATTTCCTTAGGGACAGGTCCCCAGCTTACTCCAGGGATGATGTCAGAAAATGAGGTATGTGTGTACCACTACATTTTAAGTTTTTATTTTATTTTTTAATTTTGAGACAAGGACTTACTACAAAGCCCTGCCTGTCCTGTAACTCACTATGTAGACTAGGTTTGCTTTGAACTCACAGAGATCTGCCTTCCTCCGTCTCTTGAGTACTGCGATTAAAGGCCTGCAATACTGTGCCTGGCCTGGCTTGTATTGCTACATTTAACTTGTACCTACCAGTGTTAAGAACTTTAAATCCAGCATGGTAGTTCATACTTGTAAGTTCAGCATGTGGGCGGCTGAGGCTAGAGGAGGGAGGCTGTGGAGCTAGTTCTAGGCCAACATGGTCTACATGATATGAGCCTGTGCTACAGAAAGATACAAACAGATACACTAGCTAACTACCTAGCTAGAAACCACTTGCTTTTGATCAATATTCATAGCTAGTTTAGTAAGGTCAGTATAAAAAATACTAGAGGTTTATATATTTTATTTTGGGGGAGTCTTGTTTGTTTAATTGTGTTTCCTTATTTTGTGTTTTGATACTGAGTCTCATGTAGCCATGGCTGTCTTTGAACTCTGGTTTTTCTGCCTCCAATTCCCAAGTGCTGGAGTTGTAGGTATATACCTCTGTACCTAACATAGAGGTTTATAATAATAATAATAATAAAGCTAGTAGTTCATAAATAACAGAAATTTATTTGTGATTGTTTTGAGGGCTGAGAAGATACAAGATTAAGGAGTGTTTGGTGTCTTGTTAGGGTCTGCTTCCTGATTCAGAGTCTCCCTCTTACTGTGCTCTCATGTGATGGAAAAGTTCAAGGGCAGTGTTAGTGACGGCTTTGCTCACACCAGGCACACCAGCTAAAGCTCCATGTCCAAATACTACCATTTTGTGGGTTAGGATTTTACTACGTGAACCTTTGCAGACCTCAAACACTCAGGTTATACCAATTCTTTTTTGTTTTTTTACCTCCCATTTTTCCTTTTTAAAATTTCCTCCATCCCTTTCCCCTTCTCATCCTTGGGAATACATAGGGTCTTATGCATTCCCAAGCTGGATTGAAATTCGATACATGTATCTGTGAGCTTCTGATCCTTCCGTGTCCACCTGAGTGCTGAGGATTTACATGCCTGATATATTGGTGCTGGGATTAAATCCAGATTCTCACACCCTTGGCAAATACTCTACCATTGAGCTGTATTTCCAGTCCCCAAATGCATTATTTTCTGTAAGTCTGTATGATAAGCTGTCACATGCTAAGCCCTGTGAACATTGTATGAGTGGGCCTTTAATACTTACATGACACTGATGTGGGTGAGCAAGTAAACTTAAATAATTTATTTGTTTATTTATTTACTTGTCTATTTACTTCTTTATATGTGCATTGGTGCTTTGTCTGCATGTATGTCTGCGTGAGGGTGTTAAATGCCCTGGAACTAGAGTTACAGACAGTTGTGAGCTGCCATGTGGCTTACACCTGTAGCCCCAGCACTCACGAGATGGAAGCAGAGGTCAAGAATTTAGGACCAGGGTCTGGGGAGATGGCTCAATGGTTAAGAGCACTGTCTGCTCTTTCAGAGGTCCTGAGTTCAATTCCCAGCAACCACATGGTAGCTTACAAACTTTTATACTGGGATCTGATGCCCTCTTCTGGCCCACAGGTGTACATGGCAGATAGAGCACTCAGATACTTAAAATACAATTAAAAAAAGCCATTTCTTTAAAAAAAACAAAAAACAAAAACAAAACAAAACAACAAAAAAAACCCAAAAAAGAATTCAGGGCCAGCCTGCATGGAACAAACAAAACGAAATCTGCCAGATTCTTAGCTGAACACTGAAGTCAAGCTAGGAGAACAGCCTTGAGTGGCTCTACGGATATAACAAAACCACCAGTCTTCTGATGGCTGTGCCCTCCTCCCTCTGCCTGGTGACTCTAGCTGCTGTCACCTGGGAGGAAGATGGAAGATAGAGTCTGAGCTGGCTTCACACATAGACTTGAAAGACCTTGCAAATGGGCTTTTAGCTAAAAACAACTAAGAAGAACTTAAATACGCACTTTTTTAATTTTATTATCAGTAGTCTCTCATTTATGAGAGGCCAATTTTTTTTTTTCCAGGTTCTAAACATGCAGCTTTCGGATGGAGGACAAGGAGATGTCCCTGTTGATGAAAACAAACTCCACGGTAAACCTGATAAAACCTTGCGCTTTTCCCTCTGCAGTGATAATCTGGAAGGCGTATCTGAAGGTGAAGGGTCACTTCATCAGGGAGTGTGTGTTGACGTTGTCTGTGTTCTCTAAAGGAGCCTTATAAAGTACAGTTAAGCCAACCCCGCCCCTCACTAAGCAGAATATTGAGATTTCCTTTAATGAGCTTCAACATGGCTGTAAGATTGTTTCCTGAATAAAATTAAGATCTCAAGAGGCTGTTGGTCTTACAAAATGAGAAGATACATCTTCATTCAGTGTTAAATGAGCAACAGCAAGTTGTGTGTCTCCGTCTGTACATCTGCACCAGTTTATAGAGCTCCTTTAGAAGGACATAACGCATGCACAGATGGGGAGAATGGACTTATGCCATTTCAGAGTGTTGTGTGTCTTCTTACTGTTCTGTGTCCTTTATTTACACAATCACACATGCCTTTATGAATCAGGGCACCATGGAGTAAAAAAGGTAGTTGAGGGTGAGATATAGCTCAGTTGGTAGAATATTTGCCTGATATCCCTAGATTTAATCTTCAGCAGTAGTGGGAAAAATAAAAAAGAAAACTAATCCAGATTGTGAAATAAGAGTTTGTCATTCCATATGTTAGGGCATTTTTGTTTTATGAAAAAAGTTCAAGTTTACTAACGTCTAAACGAAAATGTAAAAATCACTGAGTAATATACGGCCACTCTACATAATGTGAAAAAGAAATAAGCTCACCTATAATTTTTCTTTTTCTTTTTTTCTTTCTTTCTTTCTTTTTTTGTTTTGTTTTGTTTTTTTGTTTTTTGAGACAGGGTTTCTTTGTCTCACTTTGGCTGTCCTGGACTCACTTTGTAGACCAGGCTGGCCTCAAACTCACAGCAATTCACCTGCCTCTGCCTTCTGAGTGCTGGGATTAAAGGTATGCGCCATCACCGCCCAGTTTAATTTTGCTATTCTTTTAACAGTTAATATGTGTATTATTTATGGCAAAATTAAGTTTATGATGTTTTGTAACCTTTTTATTTTGTGTGTCATTAACATTCCCTTTGTAATTTGTGTTTTTAAATAACATGCTTTTATTTTTATGGTTTTTTTTCTTTATTTTTGAGACAAGGTGTCACTGTGTAGCCCTGGCTGGCCTAGAATTTGCTATGTAGGCCAAAGTGGCCTTGCACTTGCAGATTCTCTTGCCTCTGTTTTCCAAGTGCTGACATTAAAGACATTGCAATAACATGCTTTTAAAGGGTTTTTAACATCAAATATGCCTATCAACATATTTTAGCATTGCTCTGTGTGTAGACAGGTAGAATACTTCTACTTTTTGTTTTACTTTATTTATTTACTTTCTCACTTTTGTTTATGACAAATATTCCCTGATTTCTTCTCGTCAGGAATGCTTTTAAACAATTCCATCAGCCTTAGCCAGTTAGAGAATAGAATCATCTGACTCCCTGGAGATGATGGCACACACACCTTTATTCTTAGTGTCAGTGAGGCAGAGGTAGATGGGTCTCTGAGTTCGAGGCTATTCTGGTCTACAGAGTGAGTTCCAGGACAGCCAGGGTTATGCAGAGAAACCCTATCTCTAAGAACAACAACAACAAAAGAATCATTTGAATGGCTTATCCTGTGAATGGCCTGCAGATGGCATAGGTTTTAAACTGACTATTAACCTGCCTATGACCTTGTCGACCTTGGCCACATTCTTCTGGGTGGATGTGTGGCCGTTTGCAGAACATTTCCATGGAAGGTACAGGTTCATGAACTTGCTGGCCTTGTTCTGCATGCCCAGGCATCGCCTGTTCTCTCTTTTCCTGTGTGTAAGCACAGAAAGTACCTCTAATTTTTAAGTATTACAGGAGTTCTTCAACAAGCAACTTTAGGTAATTTTTTAAATTAGTTTTTTAAAGCGAAATATCTGGAAATGGAGCTGTTGGCTCAAAGGCACCTATGTTTTTGTTATTTTAAAAAATTATTTATTTATTATGTTTGCTTGTGCCTGCCCACTAGAAGAGGGCACCAGATCACATTATAGATGGTTGTGAGCCACCATGTGGTTGCTGGGAATTGAACTCAGGACCTCTGGAAGAGCAGACAGTGCTCTTAACCGCTGAGCCATCTCTCCGGCCTGGCATCTATATTTTTAAGGAAATAAATAAAATATTAAGGCTTCTTAAACCTAGCATGGTGGCACATCAATAATTGCAGGGCTCAGAAGGCTGAGGTAGGGGTTTGAGAGTGTAAGACTAGTCTGGCCTATGTCGTGAGACCTTGTTTCAAACCAGAACAAAAACTATAATCATTTTCAGTCTATTTTTGTGGCATGAAATGTTACATGGTGACTTACCGATGTTGTAAGAAGACTGCTGACAGGATACATATTTCTCTAGGTCCTTCCAATCGCTCCAACTCAGTGTCTTCCCTCGACCTGGAAGGAGAGTCTGTATCTGAGCTTGGGGCAGGCCCTTCTGGAAGTAATGGAGTTGAAGCACTGCAGCTGTTAGAACATGAGCAAGGTAAGGTGAGGGTGAGCAGAGTTGTGCAAGTGGAAAAGATTGTGTTCCATCTCAGGAGATGTAATTTGTCTGCATGTAAGCTGTGTTTGGAAAGTGATTTAAGTTGATTAATGACCGGCTGTGGTTTTTTTTGTTTGTTTGTTTGTTTTTGGTTTTTCGAGACAGGGTTTCTCTGTGTAGCCTTGGCTGTCCTGGACTCACTTTGTAGACCAGGCTGGCCTCGAACTCACAGCGATCCGCCTGCCTCTGCCTCCCGAGTGCTGGGATTAAAGGCGTGCGCCACCACGCCCGGCTTGACCGGCTGTGTTTTATTCATAGCTCCTCAAAGGTGTTTAGTTGCTAAGTTAATTATTCGGGCCTAAGTAACTCACCAGCATTATGAATTACTTGAAATTGTGTAATATTTGCTCTTCTTAATTCTGTTATTTTTATTGGATACAATGGTAACTACTAAGGGCTCAAGGAACCTAGAGTATGCAAATGGTTAAGAGCCCCCAAGTCTGGTGACCTGAGTTTCACCCTTAGAATCCACTTAATGGAAGAAGAGAACCAATTTCTATACATTGTCCTCTGAGTGCCACATGTGCACACACACACACCAAGAAAGAAACAAAAGGAGCTAGGAAGATGGCTCACTGGGTAAATTGCCTGCCCAAGTCTGGATTCCCAGCTTCTACATAACAAGCTGGGCATGTGCACACCTGTAACCTTAGCTGGCTGATGGGATGGAAGTGATGAGAAGATGAAGTGGTGAGGAGGCAGAGACAGGCAGATCCTTGGACCTCTCCAAACTCTTGCCTATGCACACATGAACACTGCACACAAACCCTAACAAACGAAAACTCATAGTTAGGGCACACATCCACAACTAAGTTGGATCCTTAGACTGCAGTGTATATGAAAATTACTTAGGGAGATTTAAAAAAATCTATTTTCCAAGCCATCCTAGAAATATATTTTTGAAAAGGAAGATTATTGGAATGTATGGCTTCTATAGAAGTATTGCCATATTGGACCCATTTTTTCAGTGTATCATTTAATATTAAACTTGTTATGCATAAAAGAGGAATCTAAAATTAGCATACAGCCAACAATGAATGAAAATCACATCTTTGACAGGCCTTCTGAGTGATACCAATGTAGGAATTGATAGCCTTCACATCTGAAATGCTGTTAAGAAGTGAGTCAAGGACTGGAGAGTTGGTGCAGTCATTTGTTGTGTGACAGAACTTTTCCTGGGGAGACACCCATCTACTCACCCCATGTAGGAAGCCCACGATAGGTCAAAACCCAACTTGGTGAACCATGACTTTTCTTAGGGTTACTTACAGGAGAAGAAATGACTCAAAGACAACTACATAAAGCCCACTCTAGCATGGGCGCAAAAGCTGGGAACCTGGAGAACACTAGTCAGCCTGTAGGCAGTCAGACAGGATGAAGAGTATCCTTCCCAGGTGACTCAGTTGGTCTAAAGCCCTTCTAGGCAGCTCAGCTGGTTTCAGCTTCTTACAGGCAGATGGTCTGCTCTCTGGTTCTTCTCTGCAGTGTGGCTTTTCTTAACTCCAGTCATCCAAGAGGAACTGTGGCTTTCATTATTTACTCTGTCATGGAGGGACCTGGGGAGTCTGTGCAGTTTTAGAGAATTTATTCAGTTTCAGGAACTTCCTAAAGCTATTTTGAGTTACCTCCTGCTTAAAGAACTTTCCTGCAGGATAGAATGTTCAATCTGAGAGAGAACTGTTAGGCAGCATTATTGAGAGGATTTACTGCTCCTGAGCAGTACCAGATTCAATTCCTAGTACCCATATGGCAGCTTATATGGGCTCTGCAGACACCAGGCATGCACGTGGTACACATATGTACATGCAGGCAAAACCTTTATATAATATAATAATAAAATAAGTAAAAAGAAGGTGAATTGAAGCCAGGGCATGGTGGTATATGCCTTTAATCCTAGCACTCAGGAAGGAAAAGTTTGCTAGCTTGGTCTACACAGAGAGACCCTACCTTAAATAAAAGAAAGAAAGTGAATTGAGAGCTAGATGTGGTGATCCATGCCTGTAATCCCATCATTAAGAGGGTGAAGTAGAAGGCTGATAAAGTCATGCCATTTTGAGGCCTTGTCTAAAACAAAACAAAACAAAAATACCAACACCAAAAACCAAATCAAAATTTTTATAAAAAGAGAACTGACGGGAATGAGTTGTGGGGCTGGGTAGATGGTTCAGTTGGTAAGAGTGCTAGCTATGTTAGCACGAATACCTTAGTTTGACTCTCTGGCATCCATGTAGAAGCCAGGCCTGGCCATGTGTGCTTATAACCTCAGCATTTGGGCCACAGAGACAGGACAAACCTTAGAGCTTGCTCAGCTGAAATGGCGAGTGTTCAGTTCAGCGGAAGGTGGGAAGTAGTAAGGTCTGGCTTCGGTATGCACATGCACATCACACACACGAAGCAAGTTGTAGAAAATTGGTCTTGAGCTATTGCCAAGATAAATAGTTTACATAAAACCATAAGGATTTTCTATGTCTGCCCCAGGTTTGAAGAATGGCATGGAGACCTATATTTATTTATAATAGCTTTAGGCCTTAGCTTACTCTTGTTCCCAACTAGCTCTTATAATAACCTATGTTAACCCATTTATATTAATCTGTGTTCTGCCGTGTGGCTCATTATCTCCCCTCAGTCTCATACGCCTGGCTTTCTCCATGTCTCACAGGCAAATCCTTTTGCTTCAGATTCTTCCCAGAGTTCCTATCTCTCCAGAAGTCCTGCCCATTCTTTCCTGCCTTTGTTCAGCTTGTTATTCAACCAATGTTTACAAAATACTGAGGCAGGTGATGCTTATTAAAAATCATAACACCAAAGTCCAGCCTGTACTCACCCCTCTGGGCACAGAAGTCAGCTTTGAATAATACAAGGACAGTCTTTACCCGTGCATAAAGATCACCCCAACAGTTTATGTGGGTTTATCACCTAAATATTAACACAACAATGGGATCTAATACACAACCCCAAAACATTTAATTTACCTTCCTGTTTAGATTAGTCTTTCCCTTTTAGACTGGGCGCCTCTCCTTTCAGTAGTGGTTTGGTGTGTGTGGGGTGCGTCTGTTAATCTTAACTGGAGTGAATTGATTAGTGTGGAGCTATGTGCTTATTAATGATAAATGAAGTTTAAAGACAGAATTCTGTCAGATTAACCAAAAAATTGTAGCTGTGCCACCATTTTTAAAGTATTTAAATCTGTTTTTGATAGCTACAACGCAAGATAATCTTGATGATAAGCTGAGGAAGTTTGAGATCCGTGACATGATGGGGCTAACAGATGATAGGGACATATCAGAGACAGTGAGCGAGACCTGGAGCACCGATGTCCTGGGGAGTGACTTTGACCCCAATGTTGATGAAGATCGTTTGCAGGAGATTGCAGGTAACTGGTGTTTGCGGCCTATAGGAATGGGTAGCCGTTTAGTTGTTATATCCATTTGTTCTTCATGGGAGGGGTTAGTGCTTTGACTGCCTGGGAAGCTGGTATCCATATGGAACAAGACATTTGAGTACTTAACTAAATAGGTATGTGTTACCTTCTGTGTTAATCTCCACTTTCTACCTCCTTTGAGAAGGAGGAAAGCTAGGGCTGGTAAGATGGCTGAGCTGGTAAAGTAAAGGCACTTGCTGCTCAGTCTCATAGCCTGACTTTGATAGGAGGATCTGTGTAGAGAAGGGGAGAACTGTCTCCTATAAGGTGTCTGTGACCAGCAGGTATGCCATGGTGTGCACATGCACACACTGTTCAAACACAAACAAACAAACAGACAACAAAAGAAGGCCAGGCTAGTCCCAGCACTCAGGGAGCAGAGGCAGAGGTCCTTTGTGACTTTGGGGCCAGCCTGGTCTACAGAGTGAGTTCCAGGACATCCAGTGTTACACAGAGAAACTCTGTCTCAAAAAAGGGAAGACAGGCAAGTCTTTTGAGTTAGTTTCATGTTGTCTTTTCTTTGGGACATAGTATATGTTCTCAGTTTGTGATGAGCTTACTCTCTTTTTGAGGCTAAAAACCTTACTATAAAGTGAAAATCCCATAAGATATGGACTAATAGAATATTAAAGGTCTTTAAAATGAGGGCTGGAGGTGTAGCTATTGGTAGAGCCCTCGCCTACCATGTATGATGGTCTAAGAGCCATCCCAAGGACCACACAACCATAGAAACCATGAAATAGAGTCATTTCTGGAAAGATTGACTTTGTTCCAAAGGATAGCCAGTTTTTCCTTTTTTAAAATGTCAGTTTAGTGTACGTGTATGTTTTAAAGATGTATTTATTATGTATACAATATTTTGTCTGTATGTATACCTGTAGGCCAGAAGAGGGCACCAGATTATGTTATAGATGGCTGTGAGCCACCATGTGTTTGCTGGAAATTGAACTCAGGACCTTTGGAAGAGCAGACAGTGCTCTTAACCTCTGAGCCATCTCTTCAGCCCCCAGTTTATTATGTTATGACATTCAAAATCTACCCTTTTTAGAGTACTATTTTTTGAATTCTGAAAGATTTCGTATGGCCTTGTAATTACCATCTTCATTTTTTTTAAATGGAAAATATCAACCAAAGACAACAGAGAATAGTGAGAGCTCATTGTACCCAGCCCTGAGCTTCAGCAACTAGACACACATGGCCAGTTTCATTTTCCCATTCTTGCCCTGTTCCCCTATCATGTTTAGGCAAGTTCCAGATATTCTTTTTTCTTTTAAAGATTTATTTGTATTTCATATGTGTGCGTGTCTGTGTTTCATGGGTACCACATGTGTACCTGGTATCTGCAGAAGCCAAAAGAAGGCATTGGGTCCCCTGGAATTGGAGTTATAAACAGCTGTGAGCCGCTATGTGGGTACTGGGAATGGAACCTGGGTCCTCTGTAAGTGCAATAAATGCTCTTTACTGCTGAGCCATCTCTCCAGGTCCTTATTTGCAATGCTTTTAATATTATATCTGTAAAAGATAGCTTTTACTTGTAACTATTCTCAAGACCTTTTCATGACCTGACAGAGTCTTTTGTTAGATGGAATCAAGTGTAGTATAGAATTCCCATCTGAAATGTTTTTTCTTTGCTTTTATTTTTTATGTGTGTGGATATTTTGCCAGCATGTGTATCTGTGCTCCACATGTGTGCAGTAGCTGCAGAGGCCAGCAGAGAGTTTTGGACCCTCTTGCACTAGAGATACAGCTATTTGTAAGCTGCCGTCTAGTTGTTGGGAATTGAACCCATGTCCTCTAGAAAAGCAGCCAGTGTTTTAACTGCTGAGCCATCTCTCTTCATCTTGAATCTATTAATAAAGGCATATAATAATGTTTTATTCCTTCCACTTGTGTTTTTTAATAGTGTATAGAGATTTCTTAATTGGTTTTGCATTATTTTTTTTTTCAGATGCCAAAGCATTAGTGTTCTTGGCCATAGCAGTATTTGCAGTTGGTTAGGTGCTATGAAGGAGCCATGTAGTCTCTTGCAAATGTATTTTATTGCTCTGATTTTGTGGCTAATATGCTGGAAGAAAACATGCTTGGCTAGTGTAACTTTATGTGGTTAAATTCTCTGGATTTTTATAGTCCCTGTAAGACTATAAATTTTATAAAGGTTAAAAAAAACCTATCAAGGCCATGGATAAGATTTGGTGAAAAACCTTAGTGAAAACTAACTGACATGAACCTAAAGATCTGTTTGGGGGGGGAGGGTGATGACACAACGGGACTGGAAGAGATGGCTCAGAGATTAAGAGCACTGTTCTTCTACAGGTCCTCAGTTCACTTCCCAGCTACCACATGGTGGCTCATAACCATCTATAATGAAATCTGGTGTCCTCTTCTGGCAAGCAGGCACACATGTAGGCAGAACATTGTATACATAATAAATGAATAAATCTTAAAAAAAAAAAAAAAAAGAAGATATGTTTTCCCTGTGGAGAGTCAAAGTTAAGCAGAGGAACTTCATGAAAAGGAGGTTGTGGGATTAGAGAGCTGGCTCAGCAGACACGAGCCCTATGTCTACTGCTCTTGCAGAGGAGAGGACGGGAGTTCAGTCCCCAGCACCCACATGGTGACTCACAGCTGTATGTAACTCTAGTTGCAGGGCATTTGATGTCTCTTCTGATCTGCTCAGGCTCATACATGCACATGGTGTGCATATCTCAGGCACACATATGCATATAAAATAAATATTCAAAGCAAAGGAATGAAAGAAACAAGGGTTGTACCAATTTGCCCAACTGCGAAAGTTGTGGTTTTAGTAGCATGCCTAAATGAAATGGTTCCCACTCAGCCACTTTCTTAGTGTTAAGATTTTTGTGTGACCTTTCTCCACTGCTCTCCACACTTTCCTTTCTTTGTAACACTTTGCTCCCCCTGGTTGTACAGGTGCAGCCGCAGAGAATGTGTTAGGCAGTTTGCTGTGCCTCCCGGGTTCAGGGTCTGTTCTCCTTGACCCTTGCACTGGCTCTACCATATCAGAGACCACAAGTGAAGCTTGGAGCGTAGAGGTATTGCCAAGTGACTCGGGTGAGTGTTCTGGCATTGTTTGCTTTTCACTTTGCATAGAACTTTAACATGAAAGGTGTCTTAAATTTTATATTAGGTATACTGTGCCAAATGATATACTTTTATTTGTTTTTCTGTTTTGGTTTTTGAGACAGCCTGACTTTAAACTCAGAATGCCTCAGTGTACTAGAGTTTCAGGCATTTAACTACAGCACCCAATGAGACACATTCACTCTCCTTTCTCTCTCTCTCTTCTTCTCTCCCTGTCCATATATATGTATATATGTCCATATATATGTATATACATATATACATATACAATAGCAGACAATTATATTGTTACATTTTTCAAGGAAAAATTATTGTTGGGTAATAATAAAATAATATTTTGTAATATTTTTATTATAATAATAAAATAACAAAACATAGCAAGTACTGTCAGGTGGTCGTGGTGTACACCTTTCATCCCAGCATTTGTGGGTCAGAAGCAGTCGGATCTCTGAGCTCAAGACCAGCCTGGATCCTCAGGGCTACACAGAGAAACCCTGTTTCAAAAAAACCCAAAACAACAACAATAATAACAACAACAACATAGCAAGTGTTTCTGAGTCTATGCTAAATTATATTTGAAATTCATCAGAATTTTGTGTGTATGGTGTGTTCTTCAGTTTCATCAGTTCATCCCAGGATGCAAGTAACAACCCAGCTCAAACTCTGCACTTCGCGTTCCTAATCAACATCCTTGCGTTTGTCCCTGGATGGCCAGGGCGGAGAAATAGCCTAGTGAGCTCAGTCTTCAGAAGGAGAGAAACACGCACTCACGTTCTCATTCACTCACGCGCAAACAAAATGTTAATTTATCCTTGGGAATGACTTGTCCTTTTAAGAGAAGTCTGAAAGTTTGTGTATTAATCTTTTTGAGATGAAAAGTTTTTAAAATTACATGTTCACATGAGTGTCTGTATGTGGGTATGTGCACATGTAAATGCAGGTGCCCATGGGCTCCAAAAGAGGTTATTGTGTCTTGTGGGCCGGAGTCCAGAGTTCAAGGCAACTGAACCATCTGGTGTGAGTGCTGGGAACAGAATGCATCCTCTGAGGAGCATCAGACACTCTTGACTGTTGAGCCGTCTCTCCAGCACTAAGTTATTATTTTCATCTTATGTTTTGAGTGTTTGTATGTATGCATTTGTATCCATTTTACATAGCTGAGTTACAGCCGTTTGTGAGCTGCCATGTGGGTGCTGGGAGCTGAACCCAGGTCCTCTCTAAGAGCACTAAGTACTCTTAACCACTGAGCCAGCTCTCCAGTCTCTTAAATTTGTTGGCACAAGCCAATAATTTCAGTTTGTGCTATATAATGAGACTCCTATCTCAAAAGCCAGTTAATAGATTATGAGGTAAAGAAATTGTTTTTCATTCTTTTGGGGGGATAGTTTCAAACAAGATCTCACCATGTAGCTCAGGCTGTTCCTGGAACCACCAGTGTAGATCAGTGTGGCCTCAAACTCACAGAGACCTACCTGCATATGCCTCCTGAGTGCCAAAACCAGAGGCACCTGCCCTGATGCCCATTTTACATGTTTTTGAAAATGTAGAATGTTGAAATGTAGAATTGATACAATACTAAGCTATTCTATGCTCTCTTGTTCAGTTTACATGTTGAACAAAAACGTGCCTTTTTTTTTAAAAGAGTAGTCTAGAAATAGTTGTCATCTGTACATAGAAACTGGCTATATACTAGGAGGAAATCATAATTTTGCCTTCTTTAAACCTTGATCTAATTAGCTTTGCTAAGTAACTTAAACTTAGGAATCTCTTTACACCCCAATAGCTTGTATGTCTGAGTCACAAACGCTGAAATTTTGCACGCTCACAGAATCACTAGGTGACGCTCTGTCTTGTGTTCAGAGGCTCCAGACTTGAAGCAGGAGGAGCGCCTCCAGGAGCTGGAGAGCTGCTCTGGACTGGGCAGTACATCTGATGACACCGACGTCAGGGAGGCTAGTTCCCGCCCCAGCACTCCAGGCCTCAGTGTTGTGTCCGGTATGTCTGTCTTGTTTTAAGGACTAGGAATTTGACAGTATTTCCTACTCCCTACTTATAAAGTATTATCAAAGAGATACTGGGTTTTGTTGTAGTTTTATGGTATGGTACTAGTTGTTGAACCCAGAACTCGGAGCATGTTAGTCAAGTGCTCTGTCACTGAGCTGTATGTCTATACCCAAAGGATGTGTTTTATTTAGGAGCTCAGTAATCTCCAGGGAGCAAAATAAGTTATATGCCTCCGTAATCTTTGAGAACTCAATGTGTGGCTCTTATAGCCTGTTGAGAATCATTCCTCTACAACTGTATTGTTGGTAGCTTCTGGTACATTATTCAGGTATAACGTGTGATTCTGGTTATGTTGTATAAAACAAGATAAGTATATCTGGACAGCAGCATGATAAACTCACAGTATTCAGCAACTCTCGTGTATTCAACTGGAATATATAAAATTTGAGAAAGAATTTCTCCAGACTTCATATAATTTTGTGTAGCTACTTTGTTCTTCTTGCAGATTATTTATTTACTCCTGTCTTTTCACTGTATTTTTCAAAGGTATAAGTGCTACATCGGAGGATATTCCCAATAAGATTGAAGATTTAAGATCTGAGTGCAGCTCTGATTTTGGGGGTAAAGATTCTGTAACTAGTCCAGACATGGACGACATAGCCCATGGTAAGTAGTGGGAGTGAGAATGGCTTTTTAAGATGATCATCACAGCCTTGCTTGGTGACACTTGCTTTATTATACCAGCATTTGGGAAGTGGAGGCTGGGGGATGTCTTTGAGTTTGAGATTTTCCTAATCTACATAGTGAGTTCTAGGTCAGGCAAGTCTACACAGTGAGACCCTGTCTCAAAAAAACAAAACAAAGTGGGGCTGGGGAGATGGCTCAGCATTTAAGAGAACTGACTGCTCTTCCAGAGGAGCTAGACACCCACATGGCAGCACAGTCGTCTGTCTGTAGCTTCAGTTCCAAGTGGATCTCTGGCCTCTGGTGGCACTGCATGTATATGGTACACAGATACACAAGCAGGCAAAAAACACAGATACATACAGAATATGTATGTAAGTAATGTAATGTAATGTAAAAAAAAAAAAAACCCCACAAATCAAGAACAACAACGATATATTGCTGGTATTTCATTAATTAATATAGGTCTTCAGGCATAACCTAAGTCAATGTGTACTTAATGCTTTAAATGTTCATATTTAACTTTGGTTCAGTTAGAGCACATTTCACTTCGAGAAATGTGTCATAAGGAAATCCATGAATGGAGAAATTTCTAGCCTCTGTATACTTATCTATTTAATATTTGTAGTTGTGTTAAGATGTGCTTAGGGGTATCTTTTTGGGAGGATAGCCTCTGTATTCTAAAATAGTACATTTACAAGTTAGAGTTAATTTCATGGCATTATATACTCATTTCACTCACAGATTCTTCTTAAATTCAAGTCATTTGCTGAAAGAAATATTAGCCTTTCAAATCAAGTCATTTGCTGAAAGAAATATTAGCCTTTCAAATTTTACAGTTCTCTAATTACTTCTTTAGATAGTACTGCTTGCTTTTATGGTGGGAGGTGAGTCTCAGAGAGGCTGAGCCATTATGAAAAATATGGGTGAGAGCCCATGGTTGTGTTCTTTGGACTAACCATAATAGCATTTGTCCATCAGGTAATAAGCACTCTAAGTGTAGAGAAAGTCCTTATTTGCAAATTAAGACATGTGATAATCAGAATTTGATTCTTATTAGTTTGATTTATTTATGATATGCTACTCAAGTTCTAATTGATTAAGAGAGAAGAACTGTGGTAGAGTCCCAGCGCCTTCTTCGGTATGGGGAGCTCTGTTTACACCTGGCTTGATCTCATGGTGTGCCTTCTTGTTGTAGGCGCCCACCAGCTGACCTCTCCTCCCTCTCAGGCAGAGTCTCTGCTTGCCATGTTTGACCCGCTGTCTTCACATGAAGGTATGCGTGTGGAATGAGCCCTTGCACTCTTGTCATGAACAGAAGCAGATATGCAAGCCTTTGGCTAATGCCTTGGTGGAGTAGTGCTGTCTTGTCTGCAGTGCTTCTTTTCTGTGTTACAGGGGCCTCTGCTGTAGTAAGGCCAAAGGTTCACTACGCTCGGCCCTCACATCCACCACCAGATCCTCCAATTCTGGAAGGTACAGTGGGAGGAAATGAGGCCAGGTTGCCCAACTTTGGCTCTCACATTTTAACTGCAGCCGAAATGGAGGCGTTCAAGCAAAGGCACTCTTACCCTGAGAGACTGGTCCGCAGCAGGAGCTCTGATATAGTGTCTTCTGTGCGAAGGCCTATGAGTGACCCCAGCTGGAACCGACGCCCAGGAAATGAAGAGCTCCCTCCAGCCGCAGCCACGGGTGCTACTTGTTTAGTGGCTGCACCTCACTCGTCATCTTCGTCCCCGAGTAAGGATTCTTCAAGAGGAGAGGTATGGGACACAGGATGTAGGACTTGCACATTGTGGTCAGGTCAGTGTTCTGTTTGATGGGTTCCCACGGTGTCTGAAACGGGTATTAAGGATGACTGTGGTTGTAATGAAAGATGATCTGTTGGACTGGGAGGTGTGGGCAGACCTTTAGCCCAGTACTCGGGAGGCAGAGGCAGGTGCGTCTCTATGAGTTTGAGGCCAGCCTGGTCTATACAGCAAGTTCCAGAACAGCCAGGGCTACAAAGAGAAACCCTGTCCCCCCCATCAAAGGAAACAAAACAAAAAGAAACAAACAAACAAAAATCTGTCAGTCTAATAATCCATTATATTCGTATAACTAGATTTTGTAGCAATCTTGCATTTTACAGCACTTAGCTCTTTTCTCCACACAGTTTTGTATTTAATTACACCTAGGATTCTTTTGAGATGGTTAAAGAGATATCACTTTTGAAAGCCATAAATTTGGGAAGACACACAGTTCTTCCTCATTTAAAAGCAATTTTCCTGGGGAATAGGGTGGAAGAAGGAGGGGAAGATATAAGCGAGGGGATAAGAATAAATAAATAACTAAATGAAAAAAAGTAATTTTACACCCCAATTCTTCTCTCCCTTTTGTTGAGTTAGTAAGTGTCCTACAAACAGCACATTGTCCTGCGTGCAATTCCACTCATCGGCACGCTGAAATGCTCACTCCAATCAGGTCTCCCCAGTTTCCTGCATTACTTTTTTTTTGATTTTTTTTTTTCAAGACAGGGCAGCTCTGTGTACCCCTGGCTGTCCTTGACTCACTCTGTAGACCAGGCTGGCCTGGAACTCACAGTGATCCACCTGCCTCTGCCTCCCCAGTGCAGGGATTAAAGGCGTGCGCCACCACCTCCCAGCCTGTGAAGAATGTATTTTATGTCTTTACTAAAATTATCTGCCTGTGTACCACGTACATACAGCATCTGCAGAGACCAGCAAAGGGCATTGGGTCCATTGGCACTAGAGTTACAGATGGTTATGAGCCAACGTGTGGGTTCTGGGAATCAAACCTGTGTCCTTTGGAAGAACATCTTACCTGCTGAGCTGCTTCACTGTATTCTCCGGCTAGCTCTGGAGTCAGCTACTTCCCCAAGGGTCTCTAGGGCCTCTTGGTCAAAACTAGTTTTCAGAAATTGAGATGAGTCAGAACTCATTGCTGTGCATGTTGCTACTCTCAGAGCCTCTCAACAAACAGAGCTGGGAGAGAGAGAGAGAGAGAGAGAGAGAGAGAGAGAGAGAGAGAGAGAGAGAGAGAGAGAGAGAGAGAGAGAGAGAGAGAGAGAGAGAGAGAGAGAGAGAGTATGCGTGTGCACTCGGGCTTCTAGGTGTATACACAGTTACCTCTGTATTCACTTCTGTCTCTCTTTCTTGGCATAGAGGGAACAGTGAGTGAATAGACACTGGAGATTTAGTTTCAGTCTTAAAAAAAAAACAAAAAACAGAGGTTATTTTGTTTTCCCTCTCTCCCATGCTTTAACTCCTCAACCATGAGAAACCTGCATTCCTTATTCCTCATGTATGTACTTAGTTAGGAGTTTGCCTATAGATAGACTTTCCTGCCACATAAGCCCTCATCTTTGTACTTGAAAAAGTTACCTATTGTTAATTTCGTCTTCTCCATTCACATGAAGCCTATTTTTTTTTCCTTTTTTCAGACAGGGTCTCTCTGTGTCGCCTTGGCTATCCTGTACTGACTCTGTAGACCAAAGTGGCCTTGAACTCACAGAGATCCACCTGCCTCTGCCTCCCAAGATCTGAGATTACCAGCACTGTGCCCAGCTCCACATGAAGCCTTTTAATAAGTATTTCCTCCTAAATAGAAATAGAGACAGTTAATTACAAAGAAGAAAGCACCCTGAGAGTAAGAGTGGACTGGTGGGCAGAGAGAAAGGCACCTGCTCCTACCGCCAAGAATTGATAGTTCCAGTTGAGCAAAGGAAAAAGTGGAAATTAAGAAATTTTCTGAAGCCGGGAAATGGTGGCGCACGCCTTTAATCCCAGCACTCGGCAGGCAGAGGCAGGTGGATCCCTGTGAGTTCAAGGCCAGCCTGGTCTACAAAAGCGAGTCCAGGACAGCCAAGGCTACACAGAGAAACCCTGTCTGAAAAAGAAAAAAAAAAAAGAAAGAAAAGAAATTTTCTGAGATCACATTATAGGCTAGTAACAGGATTACTGGTCCTGCCCTTCCATGTGAACAGAGTTATAATTGGTGAGCAGAGAGAGGCTGGGCAGATCTAGGTTTGATGGTCAGCTGTGCAGGAAAGCTATGTGCCTTAGGGAAGGTCACCTCACTTAGTTTCATGCACTTCATCTATAAAAAGGACTTATAACAGGGCATGGTGGTGCACACCTTTAATCTCAGCACTTGAGAGTCAGAGGCAGGCAGATCTGTGTGAATTTGAGGCCAGCCTGGTCTACAAGAGAGTACAGGACAGCCAAGGCTACACAGAGAAACCCTGTCTCGGGGGGTGGGGGTAAAGGGGAGTGAAGAGGAGGAGGAGGAGACGACGACGACTTATGAGCTGAGGTGGTAGCTCATGCGGTTAGCCTGGTCTGTGCAGTGCATATGAGACCAGCCTGGGTTACAGATTGAGACCCTGTCTCAAAACAAAAACTAATAAAAAGCCTTAATAACAGGAGCTATTTTCTCAGGCAGCTGAGAGGGTTGTGAGATCTGTTCTCAGGCTCAGTTTCTGGGACACCAGGTTCCTATTGCTACACCACACCATCTTTCCCCCATCAAAATACACTGCACTGCATTTACTTAGGGTTTCCTATTTTGTTTGTTTTGCTTTTGTGCTGAGGATTGAACCCAGAGCTTGTACCTGCTAAGCACTGACTCTCACATTGAGCTCTACTGAGTCCCTTCTTCATAGGTGTTCTTTGGGAACCCACCATAGCTAATTCAGTCAGGCCTTTGGTTTGCTAGTAGTATAGAGACAGAGTCTATCCTCAATCTCATCGGTCTGACCCGAAGAGCATCTGTCCACATTCCAGAGGTGCCTGGGAGTGTGGCTTAGTTCCTGAGGTCCATTCCTAGCGCTATTCTCCTCTTGTTTTAAGGCAAATAGGACTGACTTAAAGACACAGAGAAATCCTTTTTGTAGCAGTCTGCCCTGCTGCTCACCTCCAATTAACACATCAAACTCTTCCTGCAGACTGAAGAGCGCAAGGACAGTGATGATGAGAGGTCAGACAGGAGCAGACCTTGGTGGAGGAAGCGTTTTGTTTCAGCCATGCCTAAAGGTAATTTCATAAAACTTTAGAGTGCTGTCTGTAAGAACAAAGCCTCAAGCCTCTTTTGGAGAGCAGTCTCACCACGCCTCTGTGATGTTCTGGGCCTGATTGAAGCCCCGTGGAAGTGTAGGAATGCTTTCTCTGAGAAGAATGCTCGCCCTGCTCTTGTTGGGAAGTAGCGTCGGTGCTCTAGATGCCAACCATGCCGCTCACTGTCGTTAAACATGGAAGGCTCTCGGCATGTTACTGTCACTGTTAACTTAATGTTGACTAGCCACGTTGACATTCCTGGAACAGATCTAAGCTTTTCATGTCTATATGCATTGAAAGTGTGCGTGCCTTACAAATATAGCTAGTGTCTATTGTGGAAGGGAATTGTATATGTATATTTTTTGTGAATAGCCTGGCATCCTTTGAGTTGGCAAAAATTTCTCTTCCTGGAAGAAGAAATCACCCAAAAGTTGGGGACCATAGGCCTTTTCCCAGGCTGTGGCACTTAGGAGCTGAGGAGACCTGTGTCTCCCCAGGCTCAAGCCCACCTAATGTGGAGGAGTGAGTGAGGCAGGAGCTCTGAATGTGTTGTTTTGGCGAGGTTAAGAGGTAGTGGTTTTGATCTCAGCGGATCCTCATTAAATCATTCTTTCTATGGCACATGACTCCACAGCAGATTCTGAAAACCTCTTTAAGACCCTTTGGTGCTATTTTAAGAATGATTATCAGTTGACGCTTGGGATTTCTTAGCTTTTAAACTTTCAACCTCCTTGCACTTAGAAATGTTGGCACACCAGTTAACTTCCGAGGAGTGCAGTATGTTATATGTCACACTACTGACTCTATTTAATTTCCAGCTCCTATACCATTTAGAAAGAAAGAAAAACAAGAAAAAGACAAAGATGATCTGGGGCCTGACAGATTCTCAACACTCACAGGTTTGTAGACCCATGGGCTTCCTGGCTCCTTCATTCCCAGAGCACATATTTCATAACACTTTTCTTGGGTGCCATAAGCGTTGCCTTTTTAGAAGGGTGTGTCTATGTGTGTACTGTGGGAAGTATGTTCTTCATGGCTCTGTGGTTTCTCCCAGGGGCCACAGTGGGTCTCGGTGTGCTCTTCCTACAGACCACCACCACCATCACCATCCTCATTACCATAACCTGTTTCTGACAAGGCCTGCCTGACAGCTCGCCACCCAGGGGACGATGCCACGTGACTTTTGGAGTGTGTGGCGCTGCCTCTAGTGCTCTGCATGCCATATCTCTCTGGATCATTGGTTGGATAGTTTTCTCTTAGCACTGATCGTAGGGCACTAAATTTATTTTCATCTATAGTTTGCTCTAGCTTATTCAGGATCACAATGAAATGCTGTTTTAGAGAATCGTCTTTTAAAAATGATTAAAGTATTTGTTCAAACAGTATCACAAATGCCAACCATTGTTGTAAAAGTTAAAGACGTCATAAATTTTTTTTTCCAGCTTGAACTGTTATAACAGCTGTCTGGCCCATGACAGAGCTTTAGGGATCTTCCTTATTCAACACCTGCACTTCTGCAGCTTCTTTGGTACCTAAACATTGTCTGTGAGCGCTAGCATGAATGTCAACATTGAATTTGATAGTTATGCATTGAGTATAGAGTATACATAGAGTGTATAGAGTGTGCTATAGAGTATCTAGAAGGAAGTTCATTTCCCAGTTATGTTTTTTCCTTAATTTTAAGGTGTGCTATCTTTCCCTCCCACTGAGTCACAATGAAGCCTTTTTATTTAAAAATGGAATAAGTCTTAAGATCATGCTCTCAAAAGTGACCAGCACAGTACATGCAGCATCCCATTTTGATGTGTTCTGATGTCTACGTGTGCATATTAGGTGCACCTCTTTAATACAGCTTATACAGCCCCGCTTTATTTCATTCATGGCTTCTCCATACTAAAGGGTATGAGCAACAGGAGACAGGTGGACAGGCCACAGTGCCCGGCTGAGAGCATCCCATTCTGTCCTTTTTGGTCAGCAAATATTTGCTGAGTATGTGACTCGTGCAGGCTGTACTAGGTACTGTGGGTATTGGGAAGAATTGAAAAGACACTTCTTGTGTGTATTTTCCTGTGTGCTGTGAGACGTACACATATGTCACTGAGGATGCTGGCGTATTTTTAAATCCCAGCTCTTAAAAGGCATAAACAGGCGTTCGAGGCCAGTTTGATCTACATAGTGACCAAGCTCAGGCCAGCCAGAGCTGTTTAGTGAGACCCTGTTTTTAAAAAGGGCAGAGGAGAGTACATATAAATATATATAAGCTGAATTACACTGGATGGAATAATTTTGTATGCAAATAATTTAATTAATGACTTTGGAGGAATTGTTAGGTTTTTGGGCAGTCATTTTTTTCTTGATGCTGAGATTGGTAGCTGAATAAGGTTTTTTTGTTTTTCCATAAAATAGTTCACTTTCTTTGGGTCTGATTGACGCTTAGCTTTCATATTGGAGAAATTCTACCCAAACCTAACTAATGATCACTTGGAAGCTAACCATGAAATCAGTTTGAAATGTTATGAAGAAACATCATTTTTTTATTAGCCTGGGCAAAATTCTGCCACTCTGACAAATGTTTTTTATGATCTCTCCCAATTCTCTCAGTGTTTGTATATGGTGGCTGCTCTTTGACTGGATCAGATATGTGTAACTTTTTACTTATCTTCACCATGTGTCATACACTTCCCAGTTCCTACTGAAAACACTTGGCTTTTGAATCATTTTTATTGGCTATAAAGTAATTTGACTCTATTACACTGTAGTGTAACTGATTTTCCTATTGAAATATTTAAGTTGTTTCCTATTGTTTTTCTCTGAAAATATCTTTGTGCCTATAGGGGCACCTTTGTGTGGTTGATGTTATTATATTGTGCTGGGGATTGAACCCAGGCCTATACATGCCAGTCAGGCACTCCCCTACTAACTACTCCAGCTCTGCTTCTGCTTGAATTATTTTCCTAGGATAACATTTTTGAGAAGTATGTTATTAAAATAAAAGCAATAAGCAGCATTATAGTTTGATTGACTGAGTTTAGCCTATTTGTTGTTGTCCCTCTCCACCATCCTTGTCAACTTTCAAAAAGATAACCAGTGGGGCTAGGGACATACTTGGAACATGTGTTGCCCTTGCAGAGAACCTGGGTTCAGTTCCCAGCACTGACATGTTGGCTCACAGCCACCTGCAACTTCAGTTCCAAGGGCTCTTCTGGCCTCCTCAGGAACCAGGAATACATGCAGTACATTTGCACACATGAAGCAAACACCCAAAAATATAAAATAAGTAAATAAATAAGAGTGTTTTAAAAGCTGAGCACAGTGGCACACTCCTGTAATCCTAGCACTCTGGGAGGGAGAGGTAGGCGGGTCTCTGTGAGCTCATGGACAGCCTGGCCTTCAAAGTGAGTCCAGGACAGCCAAGGATACACAGAGAAACCCTGTCTTGGGTGGGGGTGGGGAGGGGAAGCTATAACCAAAAATATTACTCCTTAAAAGGACTCTGCAGTGGTTCCATTTATAGTTTGAAAAGGTTCACAATTGATTATGAATCTCTTGTCATGACCACACTGTAATGACCGACATTTTAAATGTCTTTGGATGTCAGATGTGCTCACACCAGTAATCCCTGCACTTAAAAGTCTGAGGCAGAAGGATTGCCACAAGTTCAAGGCCAGTGTAGACTACAGAGTGAGACCTTTTCCAAAAAAGAAAAAATGCAAAGCACAACTTTGTGAACCACCTATATAGATTGAGGTATTTTATAGAAACATGAATAGCAGATCCTTGTTTTGTGGAGAGGAAAGGCCTGTGAGAACACTGCTCAGTCTCCATGCCTCACGCTTACTTATCTGCTATAGTATAGGGGTGCCAGTATATCTGTGTGCATTGTTTGGTGAGTAAGTGTCCACATAGGGTGCTCAGCACAAGATCACTGGCACGTGGCACCAACACAATACTATTAGCTGCTGTTGCCATCATACCTACATACACACATAGTGGTTTTGATGTGATTTTAGAAATTTTTACAAATGGGATTCTATCAGACTCTAGACAGCTGGTTAACCATTGACTTAACTCAACGTCAGGAGTGTGAGGTTCACTATGGAACTTCATTTTGTATTCAAGATCCATAATAGTTCAGTAATGACTACTCTTTGAGACTGTAGGCTATCTTGTGTGTATGGTACTGGGCATCAAACTCAGGGCCTTGTAAATGCTAACTAAGCAAGTCTCTACCACTGAGCTATGGTCCTAGCTTGGTTCTTGTTGAGACAAAGCTATAGCAGGCTGGCCTTGAACTCCTAATTCTCTTCCTTCCACTTCCCAAGTGCTGGGATTACAAGTATGTGCCACAGTAGCAAGCTAGGTCAGACGTCCTAATATCTGACTTAGTTGTCAGAGGAACAGTCCCATTGGTGAAACAGTCTGCTTTCTGTGCAGCTCGTGGACCATCCTAGATGCCTAGAATACCTAGGCTCTCTAGCAGTGCCAGTGTATGGACAAAAATGCTGTGTCCTGGCAGCTGCTCTGTCATGGAGAGATGTAGTGAGATAGAATAGGATGCTCTTTAGCTTTCAAATGTGATGTAAATAGGGATTCACAAAGAAAGAATGGAGAAAGCCAGTTCTCAAAATTAAAAAAGGATTTCAGTCTCATTTGAACAATTATTTTTCACCTTTAGCATGGAGATGTCCAATTAAGTGTAAATATACAAATTCATTGTTGGGGCTGTGTGGTGGTCTCAACACTCAGCAGGCTTAGGTGGGAGAACCACAAACTCAAAGCTAGGCCCTGGGCTCCATAATGAGTTAAAGGTCAGCCTAGGTTGTACAGCAAAACTCTTCTTCTATTTGTCCCCACTCCTACAAAAAGGAACCATTGGTAGAAGTTGTGTTAGCATGAATTGATAGTTACTGTGACTCAAGCAAGCAGTTTAGAATCCTTTCTGTCCTGAACTTTGACACACTCATGTAGAACTCCAGCAGTGCTGAGGTAGAGTGCATCTTCCTGGCTTCCTGCCTTGGGCAGGCTCTTACACCTAGCGATGGGGTTGAGCAGGCAGCTGCATGGTGCCTCATAACACTGAGATATGCGCCCTTCTTGAGTTTGACCTCCTAACTCGCCTTTGGGACTATGCTACTGTTGTCATACTAACAGTAGAGGTGACATAAACCCCAGAGCTAACTCTCTCTCTCTCTTCCTCTGCAGATGAGCCCAGCCCTAGGCTTAGTGCACACGCTCAGGTTGCTGAAGATATTCTGGACAAATATCGGAATGCCATTAAGCGGACCAGCCCCAGTGAAGGAGCAATGGCAAACGATGAGAGTACAGGTGATCATCACGATCGATCGGAAGAGTGACAGTTTGTCGCAGGGATTAAGGGAATCCAAACTAAAGTAGCCTTTACAGTAGGCTAGCCACAGCAGTCACAGTACTTGAACATTACAGCTTTTGTAAGCACGTCTCTCCCTACACTTCCCACTGAGCCTGGGCACCCCACATGTTCAGATGGTTTAGGGTCATCTGATGAGCCCAGAGGAACTTGGTGCATGCTTCATTGAGGGGGAATCTTTTTTTTTTTTTTTTAACTGTCTAAAGAAATGAGATTTGGTGTGGTTATGGACCTTTAGTAGAGCTGCGGAGGCCGACTCAGGCTAAGGCATCCTTGTTCCTTGGAATTTCTTTTCTACAGTGTTCTCTCTTTTTGTAGTGGACTGCTGACTAGCTGTTATAAAAATATGGAGTCTGCAACATAAATTAAGAGAAAGCAGAAGCATAAGCAGTTTGCTAAGTCTGTCTGTACCTGTGTATGCAGAGAGCATTCTCTAGAAGAATCTTCAGTTAAGCAGTAACATGAGCTGTCCTGAGGAGGGTACTTAAGGTCGAAGAGGAAGTGAGGGCAAGGAAGGATTCCACCTCTTTGTTTTTCTTTTTCAGAGTTCGAGTGGTAAGACAGGCTCTCACTCTGTAGGGCAGGCTGCCCTTCAATTCAGAATTCTCCTGCCTGCCTCCCAAGTGCCAAAATTACAGTGCAGTGAAGGTTAATAACCCTATATTTAGATTGCCAGTCAGTAACATTTTGTACAGTGTTTAGGGATATTTTATTCCTTTTGACTTGGAAGTTTTTTGTTTTTGAGACAGTCTCATGTAGGTCAGGCTTGTATTAGACTAACTGTACCACTGGATAACCTTGGATTTTTCTTCTAAGATTAATTTTGTTTCATGTGTATGGGTATTTTTATCTGCCTATCTGTTCAGCACACTGTTGTTCTCTGGAAGAGAAGCCAGTGCTTTTTTTTGTTTTGTTTTGTTTTGTTTATTTTATTTTATTTTACTTTTTTTGCTTTTTTTTTTTTTAAGATATATTTATTATGTATAAATGTTCTGCCTGCATGTGTGTGCACCTGCTCGCCAGAAGATCTCATTATAAATAGTTAGAAGCCATCATGTGGTTGCTGGGAATTGAACTCAGGACCTCTGGAAGAGCAGGCAGTGCTCTTAACCTCTGAGCCATCTCTTCAGCCCCCGAGGCTAATGCTTTAACCTCTGGGCCATTTCTTCAGCCCAGGCCATGAACTCTGGATCTTTTTGCCTCCACTTTAAGTGCTTGGCATGGATTACCACACCCATTTTATGTGGTACTGGAAATGGGATCCAGGGATTCTGTTCTGCACACTGAACAAGCACTCTGCTGACTGAGCCCCATGTCCCTTAACTATATATGTGTATGTATTATCTTGTAGTAACTGACTCATTAAAAACAAAGTAGTTTTGGGAATCTCAGATCTGGCCTTGATGAGTTTATGAGCTGGTCCCTGCTAAGTCTTAGGTGTGGGAGGTCTCTGTTGAGGAGCATTAGGAGACCTGAGTGAGGGTCTGTTCCAGCATTTGTCAGGAGCCCCTGTCTTTAGTGAAGGTGTTGTTAAAATGTGATTCAGTGTTTGTGATTGTGGAATATGAACTTTATAGTTGTTTCAAGCCTCAGCTTTCTTAGACTGGGGTAAGAAGTACAGCCATTCTCTGCTGTGATGTCTCCTGCCTTGATACATTGCCTTGCTGTCGAGCCTCATTATGTGTCTGAAATTTGTCTTCTTTCTCCAAGAGCTCTTATTGTGAGATAAACTTACTTATGATTAAATGTCTTTGTATACCTGCTAGTACCAGACATTTCCACATTAACCTGTTTACCCTCTCCTTGGGGACTGGTTTTGTTTAGAGGTCATGGGTGATGGTGAAAGTGCTCATGATTCTCCCCGGGATGAAGCACTGCAGAACATCTCAGCTGATGATCTCCCAGACTCTGCCAGCCAAGCAGCCCAGCCTCAGGATTCTGCTTTCTCTTACAGGTACATCTTTTAGGGTGTGAAGTTTGGGGTTTGAACACTCTTTTTTTTTTTTTTGCTTTGTTTTTGTTTGTTTGTTTGTTTGTTTGTCTGTGTAGCCCTGGCTGTCCTGGAACTCACTCTGTAGACGAGGCTGGCCTTAAACTTAGAGATCCTCTTGCTTCTGGCTCCAGAGCGCTGGGATTAAAGGTGTCCACCACCACAGCCTGGATTTTTTTTCCCCCCTCCTCTTTTACTTTTTTCAAGACAGGGTTTCTCTGTATAGCCTTAGCTGTCCTGGACTTTCTTTGTAGACCAAGCTGGCCTCAAATGCACAGAGACCCATTTGCCTTTGCCTCCCTGAGTGTTGGGATTACAGGTCCAGCTTTTAATATTTTTTTAAATTAAAATATAATTACTTTGTTTTTTCCCACTCCCTTTCCTCCTTCCAACCCTTCCTATTTGGGCTTTGAACATTTAAAAATCACCATTGCAGTCATTTCAAGCCTGCCAATTGTGAGACGTAAAGAAGTGCTGGGCGATGACCCTGTCTGTGACGTGCTTGTGCATGAGTTATGACGGCCTAAATTCAACCCTGGGCCTACCTGAGAAAGCCAAGCCTGATGGTGTGCACTTGTAATCCCAACACTGAGCCACAGAGCCCTAGAGCTCACTGGCCAGTTACCCTAATCTAGCTCTAAGCCAATGAGAGACCCCATCTCAAAAAACAAATGCTGATGGCATCTCCTGAGGAATGACACTGAGGCTGTCCAGCAGCCTCTATACACATGCACACTTGAGATCACACAAACACAATTTAAAACAATAAAAATAAATATTTAAGGGGGGGGGAGATTCAGG